>NW_012113119.1:1180-1535 GCF_000951035.1 Colobus angolensis palliatus
GACAAAGTTCTGGCCCTCAGAGGTTTGCACCCTGGTGGTCATTGCAACTGTATGTGCCATTGCTAGCATCGGGATTCACACAGATACAAGGCTGAGAGATACAGGAGCTTAAACTAACAAGCGATGTGGGTGCATACTGAAGGTCTCTAAATGAGGAGAGAGAAGGGCCTGAGACATGGTGGCATTTCCAGGACCTGGACAGCTTCACTCTGCTGAGACTTCCACATTCATGAGACTGGTATAGGTTTCTGACCCCTTTCGCTGACCCTGCGGAATCCTCATCTTCTTTTTTTTTTTGAGATGAAGTCTCGCCCTTGTCACCCAGGCTGGAGTGCAATGGCATGATCTCGGTCAC
>NW_012113119.1:8190-9497 GCF_000951035.1 Colobus angolensis palliatus
CTCGTGTATGACGTGTATATTCTACAGTGGCACTCTGTGGGCCGCCCTGTCTCCCTCATTTGCAAGTCCTTGCTGTTGTCGCCACATAGCTCCTGGAAGCCAGTCTGCCAAGAACTCATTTCCTAGACAACTGGCGTAGAATCGAGCAAATCCTACTCCCTGGCTTTTATGTTTAGGGATGAGACAAGAGGAGGACGGGGCTGTGCTGAGGTCTGCCTGCAGAGTGAGCAGCACAGATGGCTCCTTCCTTCCTCTGCCCACGGGTTGTCACCCTGAGGTAGGTTGCCCAATCCTCCGGTGTCATTCACATGATTTCCCATTGTGCTGGTCAACAGCAGTGCTTACGTCTAGCACTGTTATGTCATTTTAAACGGCTGTGAGGGACAGCTGGAGACAAGAGGGCTTCTCGTAGTCTCCCAAAGTCACATGGGCACCCACACGCATGCACACACGCATGTGTGCCCTTCTTTGCCTCTCACTGGTTGATCACACCTGTGGCTGCACTGGCCCTGCTGCTCCTCACCGCACATCACAAGCTCACTGGTTCATGCCCACATACCTTGCCAGGAATAAGCTGAAATAAGAAAATGATGGTGCACCTCAGACCCGGGCCTCTGCTTTGTCTTTAACCCCCACTGGCTGATCCACTTCTTACGAGCATCCATCAGAATATGAGTGCATGACCATCTGTAAAGGACCAAATAAGGAAAAAACACTGTTTGTAAATGCCCTCTCTCGTGGCAGGTGCTGTGCTAGGCCCTGGGCAAATGTTATCTTTGTTATGACAACCTAGTTAAAGATAAGTGCTTTCATTCCCATTATACAAGTGAAATTGAAACACAGAAGGTAAGTTTGCCCAAAGGTCGTAGGTATTTAAATGGCAGAGCTATCATGTCAACTCAGGTCTTTGTCACTTCCAAAGAGCCCTCTTCACAGTCCCATCCTCTCTACCACATAGGACAATTACAAATAGATTCTTCCATTCCCTATACACTTACTGAGCGCCTACTGTTTGCCTGGCACTGTGCAGGACCTGGAAACGTAACCATGAACAGAGGCTCACCCCAGATCTCAAGCCCGGCAGGGCTAATAGGTGCATGCGCAGGCAGCCACCACCAATGAGCAAAACAGCCTAGGATGAACCAGTCCCAAAGAAGATGCAGACCCAACATGAAGGGGAGCATGAAGGGAGACACATCAAGGCCCACGGAGGTGGGGAAGGGTGGTGCGGGGAGGCGAGTTTTTCTGATTGCCTATGCACCAAGCCTTGAGAGAAATCGATGCTGTTCCGGGGTTCTGAAACAGAC
>NW_012113119.1:11569-12665 GCF_000951035.1 Colobus angolensis palliatus
TGGAACACCCTTTCCTGACTGGCTAACTCCTGCTTCTTGATTGGAACACATCTCAGTGATGAGAAGTCTTCCATGACTCTGCACCCAGAGAGGAGTATGCTTCTGTCTTCCTCCCTCCCTACACTGTGAGCTATGCACGGGCAAAGGTTTTATCTGTTCATTTAGCTCTGTACCCAGCGTCTAGGTCTTGGCTTTATTAATATTCATTAATTGATGAATATATTATCTTCATTCTCTTAATCACCAAGTCCATAAAGCATTTATTATTATCAAGATAAGGAAACAAAAGCCCGGGGTGTTAAGACAATGGCCCACGATTGCACAGTTAGTGAAGTGGTGGAATTAAGATGGAATCTATATCATCTGATTAAAAAGATCATGCTCTTTCTTCTCACTCTTCAGCCTCCCTTCAAACTGGCATGCCATGAGAGATACCCAGCCCTCAAGTGAGTTGAAGATAATTTCAGTTGGCTCCTCTTGAAATATCAGACTGTGTGGCTCCAATCCCCTATGTCAGGCACACAGCTGGAATTGAGGAGCAGCTGGGCATGGGCTCTCCTCTTTATCCCATCCCCTGCTCTCTCCCCTCCCTTTTGTCTCCTCCATGCAGAAGCCTGGCATCCACTGCCATTGAGCACCCTGCTCTATCCCCACCAGCCCACACCATTATCCACATCACTGGCCTGGCCCTGCAGCGGCTTGAGTTTGCCCCCCGAACCCCCCAGTTTAGAAAGACACAAACAGGAGATAATTCTAGAATCCTTTGTCCCTGCTTTAACTTGACTGTGCTCTCTCATTTTCTTAACCTCAGTGATGGATTATTTTTCTAATTTTGTTTTCTTGAAGATGACATCAGATTGGGTTTGTAGTATGTCCAGTTTGTTTTGTGGTGCTATAACAGAATACCGGAGACTGGGTAATTTTTAAAGAATAGAAATTTATTCCCCACAGTTCTGGAGGCTGCGAAGTCTGAGAACAAACTTGGTGACAGATTCGTTGTCTGGGAGGGCTGCTCTCTGCTGTCAGGATGGTTCTTTGTGAGTTTTGTTTGCTTCTTTGTGTTTGTTTTTGTTTTGAGACAGAGTCTCACTCTGTC
>NW_012113119.1:16150-17239 GCF_000951035.1 Colobus angolensis palliatus
ACAGACATGAGCCATCACACCTGGCCCAGTTTCCCCATCTTTAATTGAGAGGCTGACCTGAGCTTTCTCTCCCACACTTCCCTGGGCCAGTGACCACCCCACCCTCATGGGGAAAAGACCTTGGCCTGGTGTCACAGGGACTCTGTCTCTCTGCCTGTCCCCTCTTTTCAGGAAGTCTGTCATCCAGCTCGACCTTGCCAACACCAAGAAAGCAATGATCGTCCCCGCATTTGAGACGCTGCGCTACCGGCTCTCCTTCCCCAAGTCGAAAGCAGAGTTGCTGTCAATGCTGGACATGGGGACCCTCTTCACATTCAGGTGAGTGGCTCTATCTGCCGTACTCTGGAGCTGCTCGAAGGCCTTCTTTCTCCTGGGAAACCCAGATGCCAAAGCTATCGATCCGGAAGTTTGTTGCTCACCTTAGTCCATTGTGACACCAGGAAAGCACCACTTTCTCCAGACAACGTCTGTGTAATCTCCCTCCTCTCCCCATGCCGGTACGTGCCATGTACTTTTTTGTGCATGGATGACAGACGTTATGTGTTCAGATGGAAGGGTAGGCATGTTTGGAGGGCTGAAGGGTAGGAAGGTTTAGCTTATTTCTGTTTGTCCTTTTTACTAAACTCAGTTTAGGTTCCTGCTCCCATCTCCTGGCTCTGAGCTCTCTCTTTTGTGTGCTTGTCCATTCATTCATTTGGTAGGTGGGTTTCATTCTATTAGCACCATGGCGGTGGTTTTCCTTCTTCTTTGTGGTATGAGTGGTCTGTTCTCTGAGCCCCTGAGGCCTGGGGGATGTGTAGCCGTTGTGTCAACAACTTCAAGTCATCAAGGTGACCCAGCACATGTGGCAGCCAGCTTTCCTGTTGCCCAGCTGACCATCGCAAATGGAACCCTGATTTCCTTCTTTCCCAGGCCCCTGAGTCCTACAGGAACATTGCAAGGGAGCTCCCCTGTCACCTGTCCCGAGTGTTGCAGGAGTCTGTGCCACTGCACAGGTGCAAACAGGTTCCATGTCCTGGGGACAGGCTGCAGCATTACATGTAGTGATCCAGGGAAAAGTAGGTGGCCTGCTGGGTGCCATAACTGAGC
>NW_012113119.1:21680-22830 GCF_000951035.1 Colobus angolensis palliatus
GAGAGAGAGAGAGAGAGAGATTTAAAATAGTCTCAGTACACAGTAAGTGGTTAACTAATATTAGCTGCTTCTTATTATGGTTATATGACTGTATTCATTTTCTACTACTGTATAACAATTTATCACAAACATAGCAGCTTGAAACAAATTTGTGATCTCACAGTCTCTAGGGATCAGAGATCCGGCCACGGAATGACTGGATTCTCTGCTTGGAATCTCACTGGGCTGAAATCAAGGAGTCAGCAGACCTGCAATTCTCCTCTTCCCAGATCACTGGTGGTTAGCAGAATTTCTTTCCTTTCATTCCTAGGCCTAAGGTCCCATTTTCCTGCTGGCTTTTGGCCAGGGACTGCTCTCCTAGAGTCTAGTTCTTTGCCACATGGCCCCCATAGGCAGCTCCCAACGTAGCTCCTTACTTTCTTCCAGACCCAGGTCTAAAGGGTCACATGATTCCATTATCTCCCATTTTCACGCAAGGTAAACTGGTGAGTAACCTCATTTATATTTACAACAATCCCTTCTGCCATATAATGTAACATAATCCCAGGAGCGATCACACATATACTCACAGGTTCTGCCCCAAGGGGAGAGCACTGTACAGGGTGAGTCATGGGGGACCATCTTATACTCCTGCCTACCACAGTGGCCTCTGGCAGCAATGACTCTACACAAGCTGACCTGGAGTCAGTTCCTGAGAAATAGCATGGAGCCCTCCAGGAGTTCTTTTTCATATTGACAATCTCCTCGTTAGTGAAGTGTGCAGATAGCAGACGGGATTAGGGTTTCCTGTAGCTGCTGCAGCAAAATACTAAAAACTGGGTGGCTTAACACAATCAAAATTTATTCTCTCATGATTCTGGAGGCCAGAAGTCCAAGATCAAGCTGTCGGCAGGTCCATGCTTCTTCCCTGAGGTCCTAGGCCTCTTTCTGGTGGTTGCCAGTCGTGTTTGGCAATCTTTGATTTACAGATGCACCCATCATTCCAATCTCTGCCAATGCCTATACGTGGTATTCTTGCGGTGTGTCTCTGTGTCTAAATTTTCCGCTTCTTATAAGGATAGCAATCATTGGATTAGTGCCCACCCCAATCCACTGTGATCTTGTCATAACCTCATTATATCTGCAAAGATCCTGATTCCAAATAGGTCCC
>NW_012113120.1:0-1882 GCF_000951035.1 Colobus angolensis palliatus
GTCTTTTTACATAAACTTCTTTAAATCTGTTGTGAAAGATAGATGGGTATTAAAATATTAACAAATAAAACCCACAAATTACATCAAATACCACATAATTGGAAGTTGATAATGCTAACTTGATGAACTTGGCTTTTAGCTAAAATGTGTCTATTATTAGCTTAATGCAAAGTTTTATAAAATCTTTTAAGGAAGAAAATTAAATCAAGTAATTAACGATTAATTGTTTAAAGGTTTTAATAATTGTGACATTTGCACTGAACTCTTACTTGGATTTGAATTCTAGTTTTAGTTTGTTATTTATATGCCCTTAAGATACTTAAACTAGGGTTCAGTTCCTTAATGAAAATGGAGATAATATAATCAGGTAATATTGGTTGAATTATGTATAACCCTCTCCCCTACATTTATATGTTTAAGTCCTAATCTCAGAATATGACTATATTTGGAGATAGGATCCTTAAAGAGGTAATTAGGCTAAAATGAAGTAATTAGGGCAGGCCTGTAACCAAATGCTAGCTAGGCTGCTCCCAGCTTGCAAAGCCAAATGAACAAAGATGAGATACTGTGAAAGGAAAGTGACTTTATTCCAAAACTTTAGGCTGGGGAGAGGAAGTTAGAAAGGGGAACTTGGAACTGGAGGCATGTGGGAGTGGTGCCGGGCACAAGGTCTGTGTATCTTGTTCCAGTGGCTATCTTGAGTCATGGTCCACTGGGAGCATGGGTTGACATTATCTCAACAATGGTCAGGTTGTAGACTAACTGCCTTGAGGTTATCTCTGGAATTTCGTAGCTGGGACTCCATGCCTGATTTTTCTCAAAATTAGCTCCTGGAATTTCTAAGCAAGCTCATAATTACATAAGCGAGCACTATGCATGGGAGTTTCTGGTGGGAAAGGGAGGGAAACCAAGAGTTTCAATGTACATTTCAAGGCTGTATTTCAAGACTAAGGATGAAAAAAAAGGTTTCTGCAGTTTGCTTCAAAAGTTACATTTGAGACTATATGGAGAAAAGAGAAGAAGGAAAAAAAGTTTTAAAATGCATTTTGAAGTTAAACTGCTTAGTTACAGACCCTTCTCCAATATGACTGGAGTCTTTATAAAAAGAGGAAATTTGGACGCAGACATAGACAGAGGGATGATCATGTGAAGACACAAGAAGGAGGTGGTGATCTACAAGCCAAGAGAGAATGCGGGAATAAATGCTTCTTTCACCGCCCTCAGAAGAAACCAACCCTGCTGACACTTTGATCTTGAATGTCTAACCTTCAGAACTGTGAAAAAGTAAATTTCTGTTTAAGCCACACAATATGCGTACTTTGTTATAGCAGCCCTAGTAAACTAATAAAACTAATGAGCAGCTGATATTCAGCTGGTAAGTAGCCTCCAGGATATGTTGTAGCTATGACCTGTCTATGCTGATAAATCAGCATATGTTATGATGTTGTTAATATTTTGAATATTACCCCCTGAGAATGCCTACAATGTAGATCCTCGTAAGGTAGCTGGTAAAGTACCTACCATATTATAGACACTCAAAAAATTGTATGAACAGTATTTATAATTTTATCATTATAAGTTTGGGTTAAGTTGCATACCTTTCCCAGGTAAACATCTCAGGAAACTAAATTTGTATGGTATGGTAGGGTGGTTCATATAGGAACAGGAAAGTTGGAAAAAGAGGAGAGTATCTGACAAGCCATATGCAAACGTGATATTTGTTCTTTTTTTAAATGAATAGAACCATTGATATCACAGGAAAGACCATCTTTGAAATTTTTAACTCTGCACTTTTATGTAAAAATGTCAAGAATATTGATTAAGAAAAGTATTAGCTTTCCAGAGAACAGGATCTTCTTTCATGAGACTATAAGGAGTCCCA
>NW_012113121.1:0-2190 GCF_000951035.1 Colobus angolensis palliatus
TTTTTTTTAGATAGAGTCTTGCTCTGTTGCCCAGGCTGGAGTGCAGTGGCACATTCACAGCTCACTGTGGCCACAAACTCCTGAACTCAAAGCCATCCTCTCACTTCACCCTCTCAAGTAGCTGGGACCACAGGCACACACCACCACGCTTGGCTAATTTTTAAATTTTTTGTAGAGAGGGAGTGTCCCAGGCTGGTCTTGAACTCCTGTGCTTAAACAGTCCTCCCACCTTAACCTCCCAAAGTGTTGGGATTACAGGCATGAGCCACAACACCCAGCCAAAAAAAAATTTTTTTTTTGGGGGGGGGATGGGATCTCCCTCTGTTGCCCAGGCTGGAGTGCAGTGGCACAATCTTAGATCACTGCAGCCCCGACCTCCCTGGGCTCAAGTGATCCTCCCAAGTAGCTGGGACTGAAGGCACATGCCACCATGCCTAGCTAATTTTTGTATTTTTTGTAGAGACGGTCTGGCCATGTTGCCCACACTGGTCTTGAACTCCTGGGCCCAGGTGATCCACCTGCCTCAGCCTCCCGAAATGCTGGGATTATAGGCATGAGCCACTGCGCTCAACCAAAAATAAGTTTTTAATTATCAAGAACATTTGAAATATAAAATTATATCCTCTGTTTTTTGTTTTGTTGATTGAGACGGTCTTGATCTGTGGCCCAGGCTAGAGTGCAGTGGTGCAGTCATAGTTCACTGCAGCCTCGAACTCCTGGGCTCAAAGGATCCTCCTCCCTCAGCCTCTCAAGTAGCTGGGACTACAGGCACGCACTACCATGTCTAGCTAACTTTAGTTATTTTGCTCTACAAGACAGGATCTGGCTATGTTGACCAGCCTGGTTTCCAACTCCTAGCCTCAAGCAATCCTTCTGCCTCAGCCTCCCAAAGTGTTGGGATGATAGACATGAGCCACTGTGATTTCCAATCCTCTGTTTTGTTTTGTTTTGTTTTGTTTTGTTGAGACAGGGTTTCACCATGTTGCCCAGGCTGGTCTCGAACTCCTGGACTCAAGCAATCCTCCTACCTCGGTCTCCCAAAGTGCTAGGATTACAGGCATGAGCCACCATTCCTAGCCAATCTTCTGTTTTTAATAGTGAACTCACCCTGGTGAATAATATACCTTGAGGTATTAGCTAATCATAGTAGTGTGTATGTATAATTTAAAACTATACATATATTAAGACAGTGCTCAAAAAGCGGTCACACTACAAAGGCTAAGCAATCAAAAAAGCTTGGAGAAGACACACAAATGACCAACAGTTGTACGAAAAATGCTCAGCGTCACTCATCATCAGGGAAATGCAAAGCAAAACCACACCTCAGTTACAATCACTATTGACAAAAAGACCAAAAATAACAAATCCTGGTGAGGATACAGGGAAAGGAGATACACACTGTTGGTGAGAATGTGAATTAATACAGCCATGGAAAACTATATGAAGTTTCCTCAAAAAATTACAAATCAGAACTACCTTTGATCTAGCAAGCACACTGCTAGGTGTATATCCAAAAGAAATAAGCATATCAAAGAGGTACCTGCACTCGTATGTTTATTGGAGCACGATTCACAACAGCCAAAATATCAACCCCAGTGCCGTATCAGCTAATGAATGGATAAAGAAAATGTGGTACATATACATGATGGACTACTATTCAGCCATAAAAAAGGATGAGTTCGTGCCCTTTGTAGGGACATGGATGTAGCTGGAAACCATCATTCTGAGCAAACTATCGCAAGGACAGAAAACCAAACACCACATGTTCTCACTCATAGGTGGGAATTGAACAATGAGAACACTTGGACACAGGAAGGGGAACATCACACACAGGGGCATGTCATGGGGTGGGGGGAGGGGGGAGGGATAGCATTAGGAGATATACCTAATGTAAATGACGAGTTAATGGGTGCAGCACACTAACATGGCACATGTATGCATATGTAACAAACCTGCAGGTTGTGCACATGTACCCTAGAACTTAAAGTATAATAATTTAAAAAAAAAGAAGAAAAAAGCCTTTTCAAGAATTTACAATGTCTCTTATTAGATTATAAATTGTAACTTCCTCAGCCTTACTTTCAACACCTTTCCCAATCCATTTCTAACCTGTCACCTGAACTGAGCAAACCTATGCTGAGCTACCCCATGTGCAGGAGCTGCGAAGTTACTAAAAGAGGAAGAGGGGTC
>NW_012113122.1:0-1049 GCF_000951035.1 Colobus angolensis palliatus
AGCCAGGATGGTCTCGATCTCCTGACCTCGTGATCCGCCCATCTCGGCCTCCCAAAGTGCTGGAATTACAGGCTTGAGCCACCGCGCCCGGCCAAGTTCTGTATTTTCAGCTTTTGCTCTTCAGGTTGGTATATTCTTCCTCCGTCTCTCCTTAATTTTATTCAACACCAAGTTGTAACTCCAAAGACCTTTCTCTTTTTATTTTCTAATGTTTTTCTTTTTATTTTCTAATGTTTTTCTTCTAAGAACATTCCTAACACTGGTAGCACTTTACAGTGTTGCAAGGCTGTGAATCCTATTTCCTGTCATCTCTTCATGCTTTGCCATTGAGATATCAGCAGATTTTCATCCCATTATTTTGTTTACACTAGGAACATTTCAGCTTGGCTAGACCTGTTTTCTACTTGATTTTTTTCAACTTCAAGCTTGACAAACCCCAATGTGCTCCTTTACCAGTTGTTTCTGTCTCAGGAATTGGTTTCTTGTTGCACTGTGATACACATTGAAGCCATATACCTTTTCCAGCTCGTTATCCCCAGAATGTTTTTGTACGTTATTGACACACAATAGACACCTAATAAATATTTCTAAATTTTTATTGTTCTTCCTTGTCACTTTTTTTTTAGCATGATACATGCGCTTCTATCATCTGCCTATCATTTGCCTATCAAATTTTATTTCTTCCCACTCCTCCATTTGTTTCCCACGCTGTGGCCATTCCGAACTACTTAGAGCTCTGTCAAGTCTCCATGCTATTTTATAATAATCAGCACCAATGAAAAAAAAAGAGCTTTATAGCAGAGGCAGAACTCATTGTTTTCTAAAAAACACATGCATATCTCCCATGTTGAATAGTGTCCCACAGAAAGTCATGTCCACCTGGAACCAGGGCGCGGTGGCACGCGCCTGTAATCCCAGCTACTCGGGAGGCTGAGACAGGAGACTGAGGCAGGAGAATTGCTTGAACCTGGGAGACGGAGGTTGCAGTGAGCCAAGATCGTGTCACTGAACTCCAGCCTGGGTGGCAGAGCAAGACTCCGTCTCAGAAA
>NW_012113123.1:0-1081 GCF_000951035.1 Colobus angolensis palliatus
TTGAGATAGAGTCTTATTCTGTCGCCCAGGCTGGAGTGCAGTGGCACAATCTCAGCTCACTGCAACCTCTGCCTCCCGGGTTCAGGCGATTCTCCTGCCTCAGCCTCTCAGGTAGCTGGGACTACAGGCACACACCACCATGCCGGGTTAATTTTTTGTATTTTTAGTAGAGACAGAGTTTCACCGTATTGGCTAGGCTGGTCTCAGAACTCCTGACCTCAGGTGATCCACCTGCCTTGGCCTCCCAAAGTTCTGGGATTACAGACATGAGCCATGGCACCCGGCCTGTGTGTGTGTCTTTTAAAATGATTTGCAAACATTCGTATTTTTTTTTTTGTAAACATTATTTGGGATGCATCTCACAACTGCTGACAATATCCCACTGCCTGAATTAAGGCAGTGGAATTGAGAGCTTTGTGTCTACTCAGGAGGACCAGCTGAGTAAAGATTTGGATTCAAATTTGGGATGGTGGTTGCCACTAGTGTTAATTTTGATACCTCTCAAAAGCCCCTGGAGTCTACCAGTTTGTCTGTTGGGAGGAGTAGGAAATAATAGTGGTTCACAGAGTTATTAAGAGTTCAGGCAAAGCTGATTTAGAATCCCAGGTGGCCACGTTGGCCCTGCGACTTTGGGCAAGCCATTTATTAAGCCTACATTTCTTATCTGTAAAATGGGAATAATGATGATTCTTGCCTGTGAGGGCTATTGTGAAAGTTAAATAAGAGAATCTGTGTAAATCAAGTTAACTCTATTATTTTTTGGAGGAGGTAGGTTAGAAACTGACATCCGGATTGGGGTGTCTACCTTAGAAGAAGAGAACACAGGGAACTCGGCCTCAGTCTTTCCTTGCCTGTCTCAGAGTTTCCTGTCCAGGAACTTTGGCTCATGCCTATAATCCCAGCACTTTGGGAGGCTGAGATGGGAGGACAGCTTGAGTCCAGGAGCTCGAGACCAGCCTGGGCAACATGGCAAGACCCTGTCTCTATTTATTTTTATTTTTATCTTTTGAGATGGAGTCTTGCTTTGTCGCCCAGGCTGGAGTGCAGTGGCATGATCTTGGCTCACTGCAACCTCTGCCTC
>NW_012113124.1:0-1420 GCF_000951035.1 Colobus angolensis palliatus
CCTCAAAAAAAAAAAAAAAAATTCCCTCCACTTGAATTTTTTGGAGTCATTTGAGAATAATTGTTATTAATTCTTCTTTAAAGGTTCAGTAAAATTCACAAGTGAAATCATCCAGTCCTGGATTTTTCTTTGTTGGGAGACTTTTTATTACTGACTCAATCTTATTACTTGTTGTTGGTCTGTTCAGGTTTTCTATTTCTTCTTGGTTTAATCTTGCTAGGTTGTATGTGTGCAGGAAATTATCCCTTTTCTCTATGTTTTTAAATTTATTGGCATATAGTTGTTCATATTAGTCTCTAATGATCCTTATTTCTGTGATATCCATTATGACATCTCCTTTTTCATTTCTGTGTTTATTCACATCTTCTCTCATTTTTCCTTCATCTAGCGAATAGTTTGTCCATTTTTTATCTTTCCATAAAACCAACTTTTTGTTTTATTGGTCTTTTGTATTATATCTTTTTTTTTTTTTTTTTTTTGAGGCAGAGCCTCACTCTTTCGCCCAGGCTGAAATGCAATGGTACAATCTCAGCTCAATGCAACCTCTGCCCCCTGGGTTCAAGCAGTTCTCCTGCCTCAGTCACCCAAGTAGCTGGAATTACAGGCTCCTGCCACCACATCTACCTAATTTTTCTATTTTTAGTAGAGATGAGGTTTTACCATGTTTGGCCAGGCTGGTCTCAAACTCGTGACCTCAGGTGATCCGCCTGCCTTGGGCCTCCCAAAGTGCCAGCATTACAGGCTTGAGCCACCATGGCCAGCTGTATTATTTCTTTAGTCTCAATTTTCTTTATTTTTGCTCTGATCTTTATCATTTATTTCCTTCTAGCTTTGAGTTTGGCTTGTTCTTGCTTTACTAGTTCCTTGAGTTGCATTATTAGGTGGTTTATTTTAGTAGAGATGGGGATTCTCCATGTTGATCAGGCTGATCTTGAACTCCCAACCTCAGGTGATCTGCCTGCCTCAGCCTCCCAAAGTGCTGGGATTACAGGCTTGAGTCATGCACCCAGCACCGAAATAATAGTTATTTAAGTTCTTTGAGAAATCTCCAAACTGCTTTCCACAGTGGCTGGACTAACTTCTATTTCCACCAGCAGGGTATAAGGATTCCCTTGTCTCAGCAACCTCACCAATTAAGTTTTTTTTTGTTTTTGTTTTTGTTTTTTTTTGAGACAGGGTCTCACTCTGTCACCTACGCTGGAGTGCAGTGGCGCGATCTCGGCTCACTGCAACCTCCACCTCCCAGGTTCAAGTGATTCTCCTGCCTCAGCCTCACCAGTAGCTGGAATTACAGGCATGTTCTACCATGCCCGGCTAATGTTTTGTATTTTTAGTAGAGACGCGGTTTCACCATCTTAGCCAGGCTGGTGAGCCACCATGCCTGATCCTTAAATTTCATTCTTTTTTTTTTTTTTTTTTT
>NW_012113125.1:0-1130 GCF_000951035.1 Colobus angolensis palliatus
GCCGGGCACGGTGGCTCACGCCTGTAATCCCAGCTACACGGGAGGCTGAGGTGGGAGAATCACTTGAACTTGGGAGGTGGAGGTTGCAGCTAGTCAAGATTGTGCCACTGCACTCCAGCCTGGGCAACAGAGCAAGGCTCCGTCTCAAAAAAACAAAAAAAAAGAAACCCACTTTAAATATTATATAGTTAGCATAAAAGTAAAAGAGATGGAAAAATATGCACCATGCCAATATTAAACAAAAAAAGCTCAACGTATCAAATCCAGTAATATATGAAAGCAATAACACACCATGACCAAATGCGGTTCATCCAGGGAAGAAAAATCAATCAATATAATCCACCACATTAACAGATACAGAAGAAAAACTACAAGATCGTATCAATACATGGAGAAAATACATTTGACAAAATTCAACATCTTTTCATTTACAAAATCCGCAAATTAGAAGCAGGCAGAAAGTTTCCTAAACTAATAGGGAGTATTAATTCTTTAAAAAAACGTATAGCTAACACCACATTTAACAGTAAAATACCAAATGTCTTCCCCAGAAGATCGGTTTCAAGACCAAGATGCCTACCTACTCTTACCACCCCTATTCAATATTATACTGCAGGGGCGTGGCGAGGAGAGACATGAGGCTGAGCTGGGTCCGGGTCCTGACAGTACTGTCCATCTGCCTGAGCGCAGTGGCCATGGCCACGGGGGCCGAGGGCAAAAGGAAGCTGCAGATCAGGATCAAGAAGTGGGTGGACCACTGTCCTATCAAATCGTGTAAAGGGGATGTCCTGCACATGCACTACATGGGGAAGCTGGAAGATGGGACAGAGTTTGACAGCAGCCTGCCCCAGAACCAGCCCTTTGTCTTCTCCCTTGGCACAGGCCAGGTCATCAAGGGCTGGGACCAGGGGCTGCTGGGGATGTGTGAGGCGGAAAAGCGCAAGCTGGTGATGCCATCCAAGCTGGGGTATGGAGGGTGGGGAGCTCCCCCAAAGATTCCAGGCGCTGCAACCCTGGTGTTCGAGGTGGAGCTGCTCAAAATCGAGTGACAATCTGAGCTGTAACCAGACTGGGGAGGGGTAGGGGAAGAGGCCCCCATCAGGGACCAGACTGTTCCAAAAAAAAAAATA
>NW_012113126.1:0-1099 GCF_000951035.1 Colobus angolensis palliatus
ATGGCTCACTGCAGCCTTAGCCTCCTGGGCTCAAGTGATCCTCCCACCTCAGCCTCCTGAGTAGCTGGGACTACAGGTGCACACCATGCCCGGCTAATTTTTAAAACTTTTTTGTGGAGATGGGATTTTGCCATGTTGCTTAGGCTAATCTTGAATTCCTGAGCTCAAGTGATCCACCTGCCTTTCCCTCCCAAAGAGGTTACAAGTAGTGGCTGGGATCACAGGTGTGAGCCACTACTTGTAACCTCTATTTGATTCTTTTAAAAAAATCTGTTTATTCTTTCTTGTAATTTCAAATTCTCTATCAAAATTCTCAAACTTGGAGTTTTTTCCTCCTTGAACATAGTAAGCAAAGTTATTTGAACTATGTGTCTGTCTGATGACTCCAATACCTGGAGCCCCAGTAGACTTTTTTTCCTATTGTCTGTTGTTTCTGATTATTTTGTTTGTATCATCCTGTCTTTTTGCATTCTTGATTAATTTTGGTTATGTGTTGGACATTATATTTATAAACAAAACATAATTTGAGACATATCATGATGTTATTGCCTCCAGAGAGGATGTATAGTTGCCTCTGCCAAGCACCTGGAGATTCCTTAATTTAATTTCAGGAGCTATGATAATGCAAAGCTGAGTTGTAGTCTCTGGGAGGACTGGTATACTTCCAGTTCATCTTTAGCACTAAGGGTGCTTTTTAAGGTCCAAGCTCAAAGTGCAGAAGTTTTACTCTCCCTCTCTTGGCAGTCTTGGACTCTAGCTTTTGTCCTCTTACTTAGTCTCCTGAGTCTGTCAGAACTGCTTAGTCTCCATTCTCCAGTAGGGGAAAATGACAGGCTCTCCTCCCTGGATTTTTGCCTTCTCCCATAAAAGTGGGACCACAAAAACCTGTGTGAAGCTTAGAGTCCTGCTTTTTCTCAAGCAATGAAGACTGGAAATTCTTCATTATTTCGTTGGCTATCAGTGCCTTCAAGCAGGTTTTTTTGGTCCCACTTTTCTAGCTGTCTTCAGTAAAAGAACTGGTCCAAATTGTCTAGTTTACCATTACTAGAATCAGAAGTCCTGATCTTTGGCCGGGCGCGGTGGCTCAAGCCTGTAATCC
>NW_012113127.1:0-1568 GCF_000951035.1 Colobus angolensis palliatus
TACTGAAACTGACTCCAGAGGAAATAAAAAATTCAAATAGATATTTAACAACAAAATAGATAGAGTTAGTAAGTAAAACATTTATCAAAAGGGAAGGCCCAGGACCAGAATATTTCACTGGTAAATTCTACCAAAGAAGAATTAATAATTTTTGATAAACTCTTCAAAAAATAGAAGAGGTGGAAACACTTCTCAATACGTTTTATGAGGCTAGCCATGATACCAAAGCCAAACAAAGATACCACATGAAAAGAAAACTAAAGAAGATTACTTCTTATGCATACCTATTAAAAATTTCTCATCATACTAGTAAATGAAATCTAGCAATTATACACCATTTAAAAAGGGATTCGTTTCAGTAATGCAAGCTTAGTTTAACATTTAAAAATAAATAATTGTAATACTTTTCATTAAAATAAACGACAAAAGCCACACAGTGATCTCAATAATACATTTGAGAAAATTCAACACCCTTTTATGATTAAAAAAAAAAAACTCAATAAACTGGAAATAGAAGGGAACTCTCTCAACAGAAAACGTCATGTACAAAAAGCCCACAGCGAATATCATGCTAACTGGTAAAAGACTGAATGCTTTCCGCTTAAGTTCAGAAATAAGAAGAGGATACCCACTCTTATCATGTGTATTTTACATTGTGCTAGCGATTCTAGCCAGATAATTTGTTTAAGAAAAAAAAATAAGCAAAAAGCATCTAAGTTTGAAAGAAAGAAGCAGGACTCTTTATTTACATGTGATAATCTCCTGTACATTGGAAACCCTACGGAGTCCATTATATAATTATTAGTGCAAATGAAGTTCAGCAAGGTCACAGAACACAAGCTTATATAGCCAAGTCTATTGTGTTCCTATAAAGTATCAAGGAACAAGCGAAAAATGAAATGAAGAAAACAATTATATTTATAATAGCATCAAGAAGAATAAAACTACTTACAAATAAATTTGGTAAAAGAAATCTAAACTTATACCTTGAAACCACAAAACATTGTTGACAAAAATTAAAGAAGACTATATGAATTGAAAGACTTTTATGAATCAGAAGACTAAATATTTTTGAGGGGGACAGAGATAATGTTGTAAAATAGATTCTGGTAATAATGGATGCTCAACTCTTTGAATATATTAAATGCCATTAAATTGTATAATTTAAATGTCTGAATTATATGATATATGAATTAATTTTCAATAAAACTGTTTAAAGATAAAAATTGTTTTTCAATAAAACTATTTTAAAACATTTATTTTTTATAACACTGTTTAAAATTATTTTCAAATTAAATTATCTCTGTTGTACCCTGTACAATAAATGAAATAAAACCCAATTCAGTATCGTTGAAATATAAACTCTTCTAATGAGAAAATCAAATCCTAAAAAAGGAATGAAAAGGAGAATGATACCTAATTTCTCAGAAGACATAGGACAATCTCTTCAACATTTTAAGAAAAATATATTTTTATCCTTGAATAATATTTTCAGAAAATCATTGAGTATGAATGCACAATGAAACCATTTTTCAGGCATTTAAGTTCTCAGAATTTTACTTTTACTA
>NW_012113128.1:0-2076 GCF_000951035.1 Colobus angolensis palliatus
CCTGTACTATGATACATCACAAAGCAGTGTGATTTATTTATACTTTGAACTAGAGTGCTAACTTAGGACATTGCGAAATATTCTGAACTGACGCCACATTACCATAATATTGATTTAGGATCTTGAAAGATATTACTTCTGCCCATCTCAAATACACATG
This sequence comes from Colobus angolensis palliatus, assembly GCF_000951035.1. Classification (NCBI taxonomy): domain Eukaryota; kingdom Metazoa; phylum Chordata; class Mammalia; order Primates; family Cercopithecidae; genus Colobus; species Colobus angolensis. The sequence continues at coordinate 161 of NW_012113128.1, forward strand.
TCTGTTTGCCCCTTCTCTCCCCAACTCTTCCTTGTCGTAATTTGACCCTATGGTTAAAAACTGTTGCCTATAGAGTTAAACTGAATAGCTTTTTCCCTTCCTAGGAACGAATGGACTTTACAGAAAAATATTAAATAAAACATCTAGGAAAATCAATGAAAATTCAGGGATCAGAACTGAATATACGATCCTAACAAACAATAATCAAATCAGTCTTTGCCTCTTGCATAAAGGAACGCATATTTGTTTCCCTTAGAAATAGTCTATGTGCGCCAGGCACAGTGGCTCACGCTTGTAATCCCAGCACTTTGGGAGGCTGAGGTGGGCTGATCACCTGAGGTCAGGAGTTTGAGACTTACAGCCTTGCCAACATGGTGAAACTCTGTCTCTATTAAAATACAAAAATTAGTTAGGCATGGTGACACACGCCTGTAATCCTAGCTACCTGAGTTTGAGTCAGATGGATCACTTGAACCCAGGAGGCGGAGGCTGCAGTGAGCTGAGATCACACCACTGCACTCCAGCCTGGGTGACAGAGCAAGACTCTGTCTTAAACAAAAAAAAAAAAAAAAAAAAAAAGAGAACACACAGGCTCAGGCAAATAAGGGACACTTCTGTGGTGACACAGCTTAAACATGGCAGAGTGTGGATTGCAATCCAGGGCATTCTAGCTCCAAATCCATGTTCTTAACCACCTCATCAGACTGCATCAGGAACTCAATATCTGGGTAACAAATTCTCAGAAATGAAACATATTTTAAAAGGTATCTGGCCATAGTGTTTCACGCTTGTAATCCCAGTACTTTGGGAGGCTGAGGCAGGTGGACTGCCTGAGTTTGAGAGTTCAAGACCAGCCTGGGCAACAGGGTGAAGCCCCATCTCTACTAAAATTGCAAGAAATCAGCCAGGTGTGGTGGCACATGCCTGTGATCCCAGCTACTTGGGAGGCTAAGGTAGGAAAACTGCTTGAACCTGGGAGTGCAGTGGTGGGATCTCCAGTCTGGGCACCAGAGCAAGACTCTGTCTCCAAAAAAAATAAAATAAAAATAAAAGATATCATCTGATTAGCCATGGTGTTTTTCAAATGTATGCAAAAGTGTGAAATAATTTCAAGAACATCAATCATAAAGCAGTAAGAAAATCTTTAACAAAATGGGGCATAACAACAAAGTTTTAGCCTCCTAATACTTACTGGGCCTGTGTAAAATGACTTGGAATTCTTATGAGCTATTTGGAATTTAACCCCATGTAAAATATGGTATAAAACCACAAGCAACACAGGGCCAAATGTATTTCTATAATAAGTACAGTTTAATGTGAAACTTGGCTTTTCTACTATAGGTGACTTGAGAGAGATGCATAGAGGCATCTCCTATTTTCCCTGAGTAATGTCTGGCCCTTCCCAGTGGTAATGGAGTTGAGAAAGTGGGAGAAAGTGGGAGTTGAGAAAGTGGGAGTTGAGAAAGTGGTTGGTGCTTCCTATTTAGAATTTTGATGTTCTCTTGAAATGACTTTATACTTACAATCACAGAGAGACAGGATTGAAATGAAAACATCAAATAGAGTTTAATTTTTAAATATAAGCATTGAAAATACCAGGACTTTTTAAATTTTTGATTTTGCTTTTCTTTACTTTCTAATAAGTCAGAAGCTGAAAAATAAAAAGCAGAAGTGGGGCGGGCGCGATGGCTCACGCCTGTAATCTCAGCACTTTGGGAGGCTGAGGCAGGCGGATCACAAGGTCAGGAGATCGAGACCACGGTGAAACCCCGTCTGAAACCCCATGTCTACTAAAAAAATAAAAAATTAGCTGGGCATAGTGGCGGGCGCCTGTAGTCCCAGCTACTTGGGAGGCTGAGGCAGGAGAATGGCGTGAACCCAGGAGGCGGAGCTTGCAGTGAGCCGAGATGGCGCCA
>NW_012113129.1:0-1691 GCF_000951035.1 Colobus angolensis palliatus
GCTAGCAAGACTAATAAAGAAGAAAAGAGAGAAGAATCAAATAGATGCAATAAAAATGATAAAGGGGTATCACCACCGAACCCACAGGGATACAAACTATCATCAGAGAATACTATAAACACCTCTACGCAAAAAAACTACAAAATCTAGAAGAAATGGATACATTCCTGGACACATACGCCCTCACAAGACTAAATCAGGAAGAAGTTGAATCTCTGAATAGACCAATAACAGACTCTGAAATTGAGGCAATAATCAATAGCCTACCAACCAAAAAACGTCCAGGACCAGACGGATTCACAGCCAAATTCTACCAGAGGTACAAGGAGGAGTTGGTACCATTCCTTCTGAAACTATTTCAATCAATAGAAAAAGAGGGGATCCTCCTTAACTCATTTTATGAGGCCTGCATCATCCTGATACCAAAGCCTGGCAAAGACACAACAAAAAAAGAAAATTTTAGACCAATATCCTTGATGAACATCGATGCAAAAATCCTCAGTGAAATACTGGCAAACTGAATCCAGCAGCACATCACAAAGCTTATCCAACATGATCAGGTCAGTTTCATCTCTAGGATGCAAGGCTGGTTCGACATATGCAAATAAATAAACATAATCCATCACATAAAAAAAACCAACGACAAAAACCACATAATTATCTCAATAGATGCAGAAAAGGCCGTAGACAAAATTCAACAGCCCTTCATGCTAAAAACTCTCAATAAATTAGGTATTGATGGAACGTATCTCAAAATAATAAGAGCTATTTATGACAAACCCACAGCCAGTATCATACTGAATGGGCAAAAACTGGAAGCATTCCCTTTGAAAACTGGCACAAGACAGGGATACCTTCTCTCACCATTCCTGTTCAACATAGTGTTGGAAGTTCTGGCTAGGGCAAGCAGGCAAGAGAAAGAAATAAAGTGTATTCAATTAGTAAAAGAGGAGGTCAAATTGTCCCTGTTTGCAGATGACATGATTGTATATTTAGAAAACCCCATCATCTCAGCCCAAAATCTCCTTAAGCTGATAAGCAACTTCAGCAGAGTCTCAGGATACAAAATCAATGTGCAAAAATCACAAGCATTCCTATACATCAATAACAGGCAAACAGCCAAATCATGAGTGCACTCCCATTCACAATTGCTACAAAGAGAATAAAATACCTAGGAATTCAACTTACAAGGGATGTGAAGGATCTCTTCAAGGTGAACTACAAACCATTGCTCAATGGTATAAAGGAGGACACAAACAAATGGAAGAATATTCCATGCTCATGGATAGGAAGAATCAATATTGTGAAAATGGCCATACTGCCCAAGGTAATTTATAGATTCAATGCCATCCCTATCAAGCTACCAATGAATTTCTTCACAGAATTGGAAAAAACTACTTTAAAGTTCATATGGAACCAAAAAAGAGCCCACATTGCCAAGATAATCCTAAGCAAAAAGAACAAAGCTGGAGGTATAATGCTATCTAACTTCAAACTATATTAAAAGGCTACAGTAACCAAAACAGCATGGTACTGGTGCCAAAACAGAGATATAGACCAATGGAACAGAACAGAGGTCTCAGAAATAACACCACACATCTACAACCATCTGATCTTTGACAAACCTGACAAAAACAAGAAATGGGGAAAGGATTCCCTATCTAATAAATGGTGCTGGGAAAACTGGCTAG
>NW_012113130.1:0-1212 GCF_000951035.1 Colobus angolensis palliatus
TTTTTTTTTTTTTTGAGATGGAGTTTCGCTCTTGTTGCCCAGGCTGGAGTGCAATGGTGCAATCTTGGCTTAGCACAACCTCAACCTCCCGGCTTGCAATTCTCCTGCCTCAGCCTCCCTGCCGTGTAGCTGGGATTACAGGCATATACCACTACACCTGGCTAATTTTGTATTTTTGGTAGAGACGGGGTTTCTTCTTCTTGGTCAGGCTGGTCTCAAACTCCCAGCCTCAGGTGATCCGCCCGCCACGGCCTCCCAAAGTGCTGGGATTACAGACGTGAGCCACCGCGCCTGGCCAGTTACGTATATTTAACACATATTCCAAATGGAAAGCAAAAGCGTTCCTGTGACTGTGAACCGATGTTCAGTGGAGTGGCTCTGTGTGTTTATTTCCTGACATGTGAGTTTGCACAGGCTTTACTGCATGTCAGAGATTTGCCAAGCTGGAGGATGGGGTGACACAGGGACCTGCAGGCCATAGAATTTTTTGGCAACCCTCGTTTACTTTCAGAGAACGGCTGCAAGAGATTGAGTTTGGGGGTATCTGTGCTCTGTTAGAGCTTGAATTCCTAATCCCCGTGAGTGTGAAAGCTCTGAGGAAGCCCAAATCTGGCTCATGTCTTAGTCAGGGCTGAGGCCTCATCTTCATTATTCTAAAGGGAAAAGAAGAGGAAATTCTCTGTTGTCTGTCAAGTACTCTATTTTGCTTTGTTTTTCATATGAAAAAGAAAAGCGAATGTTTAGTTTGCCGAAGTGTACATTATAGCAGCCCTTGATAGAGCTGAAAAGCAGCGAATGTGAAAATAGTGTTCTGATAAAAATCTTTTACCTTACTGAAGCTATTTGGAGAAACTAGACTAGAGAATTAAAGGATAAAGCATTGTGTCACCAGAGAGGCCAACACCATGGCTATGGCAGTGGCCAGTCTCCTCCATGCTCAGGGAGAACCTGTTGAACTCACGTTGTTTGTTTGGTTGAACTTTTTGTTGTGGAAAAAAATGTCCAAGACACACACACCATAAAGAAGAATATAGTGACAAGTCTGTACTCACCCCCCACCCCTTCAGCCGCTTACCATGGCCAGTCCTGTTTCATCTCTACAAACACCTGCTCTCTCACTTTTTGTTTTATTTTGAAGCTAGATCCATATCATATTCACTGGGCAGTATTCCAGTGTGTATCTCTTAAAAACAGATTCTTTTTTTTTTTTTT
>NW_012113130.1:4574-5091 GCF_000951035.1 Colobus angolensis palliatus
ATTTAATTTCTAATTATTTAATTTAATTATTTTTTGGTTTTAAAATTTTTTATCTTTTAATTACCTATTTCTCTTACAGCATTTTTTTTAAATTCTTGTATTTTTTCTAATTTGGCCCTCATAAAACAATTTTCCTTTTTATATCTAATTTTTTTTTGAGTTTTAATGTTTTCTTGAGTACTATGACCTCATTTTTGAGATTTCCTAATTCTGACTTAATGTTCATTCTCTTTGTCTATCTGTCTATGAATTTACTTATTTATTTTTAGGGTATCTATCTGTTACCTAGGCTGGAGTGTATTGGTGCTATCATAGCTCACTGCAGCCTCAATCTCCTGGCCTTAAGCAATCCTGCGTCAGCCTCCTGAGTAGCTAGGACTACAGGTGTGCGCCAGTATGCCTGGCTAATTAAAGAAAAAAACTAAGACACAGGGTCTTGCTGTATTGCCCAGGCTGGCCTTGAATCCCTGGGCTCATATAATCCCCCTGCCTCAGCCTCCCGAGTAGCTAGGATTAT
>NW_012113130.1:11411-14305 GCF_000951035.1 Colobus angolensis palliatus
TTGTGTACTCTAGGGTAACCCTTATAACCATCGTTTGGTCTCCGTTTTACAGGTAAGTGGACATTTAATTCTCACTCTCAGTTTGTACGATGATGTTTGTTCCGTGAGTTTGGTCATCTAGTACATTTTTTTGGAAGAGTCATGGGAAAAATGCTCCCTGAGTTCTTGAATGTTAGCTTGTCAGAAGCCTTTGTACTTGAAAGTAGGCTCACCCAGGTGTAAAAGAACCCTTGATTCAAATGTTGTTTCTTTGAGAATCTTAAATATATTCCATTTTATTTTGGCTTGAAATGCTTCTCTCAAAGTGTGATAGCAATCTGACTTTTTTCGTCTTAACTTACTCTTTTTGACCAGATGCACTGAATTTTTGTTTAAGTCTCCTAGTTTTTGACTAGTTGTTTTGAATTCATTTTCGCAGATGTATATGGTGTAGCCTTCCAGCGTGCAAAATTGAGCCTTTTTTGGTTATCTGAGCAGAGGTTTCTTGAGTTGTAATTTTCAGCATCGTTCTGTTCCCTTGCTTTTGTTTTTGTCTATGAAAACTTCTATTATAGCTGTTTGGATCTCTGCCCATCATCTGTGTCACTTTCTTTCAAATCATTTTTAATTTATTTAATTTCTAATTATTTAATTTAATTATTTTTTGGTTTTAAAATTTTTTATCTTTTAATTACCTATTTCTCTTACAGCATTTTTTTTTAATTCTTGTATTTTTTCTAATTTGGCCCTCATAAAACAATTTTCCTTTTTATATCTAATTTTTTTTGAGTTTTAATGTTTTCTTGAGTACTATGACCTCATTTTTGAGATTTCCTAATTCTGACTTAATGTTCATTCTCTTTGTCTGTCTATCTGTCTATAAATTTACTTACTTATTTTTAGTCGGGTATCTATCTGTTACCTAGGCTGGAGTGTATTGGTGCTATCATAGCTCACTGCAGCCTCAATCTCCTGGCCTTAAGCAGTCCTGCGTCAGCCTCCTGAGTAGCTAGGACTACAGGTGTGCGCCAGTATGCCTGGCTAATTAAAGAAAAGAATTAAGACACAGGGTCTTGCTGTATTGCCCAGGCTGGCCTTGAATCCCTGGGCTCATATAATCCCCCTGCCTCAGCCTCCCGAGTAGCTAGGATTATGGGTGCAAGCCACTATGCCTGGCTTTAATGTTCTTTTATATATTATTATCTTAAATCTTTTAGTTCATTTCAAAATATTAGGTACAGCTTTTCATCTGTTTTTTAGGCATGTCCTTCTCTCCTGCATTCATTGGCCATAGGGAGAATTTTTTCTGCTGCTGTTTTATGGGATTTACATACAGTCCTCTTCACTTACCTCTAGTGGTTGTTTTCCTTTCTTTTTACTACTAAAATTTCTGAGAAAACATTAAATTTACAATAAAATGTTTCTATCTACATATGTTTAAGGTCAGTTGTTAAGCCAGTGAAACCAGTAACACTGCAACAAAACCTACCATAGAATTTGCTACCTGAGGTGGAATTCATGTTTATATTGGGGACATCTATTTTTAAAAAGTTAGCAGCCAGGAGTGATGGCACAAGCCTATAGTCCCAGCTACTCAGGAGACTGAGGCAGGAGGATTGTGGAGCCCAGGAGTTCAAGTCCAGCCTGGGCAGTGTAGCAAGATCCCATCTCAAAGGCTGAATAGTAAGAGACAAAAACAAGTATATATTCTGGAATTTGGCCAAGAAATGAGTAACCAGCACAGTGACATGGGCAAGTTTGGTTGAGGGGACAGTAAGGAACAGGCAAGTGTTGATTCGTAAGGATGTTTGTTCTTTGGGTCACATGCTGTGTTACTCCCCACGGAGAAGTTACATGATGGAAACTTAGCTTCGCTTTGGCATCTGTGATAATTAATAGCATGATTTAACGTAGCTTCCCTGTGCAGCCTTATTTATGCCATAGAATGTCTGCTATATGCTTGCTTATTTCAGATCATACTCCACAGGCCCTCAGGTGGCCTTTTCACTCACTACTTCCTCCCTTCTCCCTTGGGAGAAGGGAGCAGGAAGCTGGAAGACAAGCTGGCCACATGCTGCAGGGCCTTCTGGCCGAGTTACAGATTTTGCTCTTAGTGAACTATCTAAAAAGTTACTCCAATCCGTAGCCATAAGGTAACTTTTTGGGCCAGAACTCATAAAATATGGCATATTTTAAGTATGGTATTTTATAAGAATGGTATATTCTGGGGACTATCTTTCCTCAGATATTTAGTGATTTCGACTCCCTCACATCACCTCCATCAAACAATTGTTCAAAATTTCTTAATGATGTTGTGCCTTCAGCTGCATTTAAAGTGACTCTTGGCTGGGCGCGGTGGCTCATGCCTGTAATCCCAGCACTTTGGGAGGCCAAGGCGGGCAGATCATGAGGTCAGGAGATTGAGACCATCCTGGCTAACACAGTGAAACCCCATCTCTACTGAAAATACAAAAAAAATTAGCCAGGTGTGGTGGCAGGAGCCTGTAGTCCCAGCTACTCAGGAGGCTGAGGTACGAGAATCACTTGAATCCTGGAGGTGGAGGTTGCAGCATTGAGCCAAGATCATGCCACTGCACTCCAGTTTGGGTGATAGAGCGAGACTTCGTCTCGAAAATAATAATAATAATAATAATTTTTAAGTACTTCTGGTAGAGAAACATTTATTTGAGCTGTAAGATTAAAAAATAAAAACAACAACAAAAACCCCTTAAAAATGTGCAAAATGAGTGCTTGCTTTTATTGTTGATTTTACCTGGATGGTCAAATTCTGTAGAAAGGTATGGATAAACAAATCAGAGGCAATAAAGCAGGGTGGAAAGAACTCCATTTCTGGAGTCCCATAAGGTCCCACTTGGATTTCTGGGGTCCCACCCTTGATTTCTTATCAAAGGTAT
>NW_012113130.1:14945-15303 GCF_000951035.1 Colobus angolensis palliatus
AATAATTTTTAAGTACTTCTGGTAGAGAAACATTTATTTGAGCTGTAAGATTAAAAAATAAAAACAACAAAAACCCCTTAAAAATGTGCAAAATGAGTGCTTGCTTTTATTGCTGATTTTACCTGGATGGTCAAATTCTGTAGAAAGGTATGGATAAACAAATCAGAGACAATAAAGCAGGGTGGAAAGAACTCCATTTCTGGAGTCCCATAAGGTCCCAGTTGGATTTCTGGGGTCCCACCCTTGATTTCTTATCAAAGGTATCTGAGCCCAGCTGTCCTTCTGAGTAAAACGAAGCTGAAGTAATACTTTGCATGCACATCTGGAGCAAGACAGTGAGTCTCCTCCTCATAGACAC
>NW_012113130.1:17036-17432 GCF_000951035.1 Colobus angolensis palliatus
AACTCCTGACTTCAGGAGATCCACCTGCCTTGGCCTCCCAAAGTGCTGGGATTGCAGGCGTGAGCCACTGAGGCTGGCCAACATTATGGTCCTGGATGTTGAAATCCGTCCCTGTCGTACACAGTTGTGGTTTCTTTTCGTGTTTTGTTTTTGTTTTTGTTTTGAAATGGAGTTTCGCTCTTGTTGCCCAGGCTGGAATGCAATGGCCTGATCTTGGCTCACCACAACCTCTGCCTCCTGGGTTGAAGCAGTTCTCCTGCCTTAGCCTCCCGAGTAGCTGGGATTACAGGCATGTGCCAAGATGCATAGCTAATTGTGTATTTTTAGTAGAGACAGGGTTTCTCCATGTTGGTCAGGATGGTCTCGAACTCCCGACCTCAGGTGATCCACCCAGCT
>NW_012113130.1:18166-18651 GCF_000951035.1 Colobus angolensis palliatus
GCTAATTGTGTATTTTTAGTACAGACAGGGCTTCTCCATATTGATCAGGCTGGTCTCGAACTCTCACCTCAGGTTATCCGCCCCCCTCGGCCTCCCAAAGTGCTGGCATTACAGGTATGAGCCACCGTTCCCAGCCGGTTTATTTTTTTTGCCACACAGCATTTCATTATAGGAATGTACCATGACTTTTCAATTTTCCTATTATAAATATTTAAATTATTTCTTTTCTCCCTCCATTATGTAAATCACTACTGTGATAGCGCTTTTTCATTTTTCATTTTTTTTTTGAGACAGAGTTTTGCTCTTGTTGCACAGGCTGGAGTGCAATGGTGCAGTCTTGGCTCACTGCAACCTCCGCCTCCTGGGTTCAGAGGATTCTCCTGACTCAGCCAGGTGGAGAAGGTGGAAGAGGTACCAAGAGACACTCGGGAGGCGTCTGCAGTGTCTGAAAATCATCAGGTGGAGAAGGAGGAAGAGGTACCAGA
>NW_012113131.1:0-1802 GCF_000951035.1 Colobus angolensis palliatus
AAAAAAAAAAAGTACTATAAGCTATCTGTACAACACGTGGTCAAGGAAAAAAGGCAAATAATAGTAGAGATGGTATTTGATAGATTTCAGTAATTCAGGTATAAGATTATAGTATATCCATTTCTACTGAAAAAATACTAGTTGGACATGTGTCATAGTTTTTAATAAAGTCAACCACAGGCAGAATGATGTCCTAATGTCAACAAGCATAAAAGGAATCATTAATAAGAAACATGCAGTCCAGGCTGGGCACGATGGCTCATGCCTGTAATCCCAGCACATTGGGAGGCCAAGACAGGTGGATCACCTGAGGTCAGGAGTTTGAGACCAGCCTGGCCAACATGGTGAAACGACATCTCCACTAAAAATACAAAAATTAGCCAGGCGTGGTGGTGTGTGCTCTGAAAATATCAGGTACTCTGAAAATATCATCTCATTTAATTTCCACAACTCTGTGAGATATGTATTCTTTTTTTTAATCTCTAAAAATGGCAATAGGCAAGGTACAGTGGTTCATGCCTATAATTCCAGCACTCTGGGAGGGCAAGGCAGGCAGATCACTTCAGGTCAGGAGTTCAAGTCCAGCCTGGCCAACATGGTGAAACCCTAGCTCCACTGAAAATACAAAAATTAGTTGGGCGTGGTAGTGGGCGCCTGTAATCCCAGCTACTCAGGAAGCTGAGACAGGAGAATCACTTGTGCTCAGGAGGCAGAGGTTGCAGTGAGCCGAGATCACACCACTGCACTCCAGCCTGAGCGACAGAGTGAGACTCCATCTCAAAAAAATAAAAAATAATAAAAAAAAAATACATCCAAAAAGGAAGCAAAAAGGAAGGAAGGGGAGAGAGAAGTGGTTTAGAAGTTTAAAGAGAACGCCAAAATGGAAGCCCACAATGAGCTGCATGAGCTTAGGTGTCTCCAGAGATGATATTCCGATCACAGGCAAGGAGCTCATGATTCATAATAAATGGTCAAGAAGTGATGGCCATTATTATGGTGATTATTACTGTGTCTTTCACCTGAGTCTCAGTTTTCTCAAGCATCAGAGAAGTTCAGAATTTCAATGGAAAAGAGTCTGAATTAGTTTTTATTGCTGTTGTTTTGAGATGAGGTCTCACTAAGTTGCCCAGGCTGGTCTCAAACTCCTGGAATCAAGTGATCCTCCCACCTAAGTTACCCAAGTAGCTGAGATTACAGGCACGTGCCACAGTGCCTGGCCGGATTCTTTTTTAAAAATTCATTTAAAGGGGTGAAGTATTTTTTAAAGGGATTAAGAAGTACTTAGCTAGAGAATACTGCAGATCTCTTCCATTTCTTATATCCTATCATAACAATATACTCTGGCTTCACTGGACCTCAGAACCTTGGCAATACAAAAAAAAAAGTACCTTAACCTCTTATCCCCATCAGAAAATCAAACGAGTAATCTGACAAAAATAAGTGAACAACAAAAGAGGGACATTGCGTGAACCAATGACAAAAGTGAGTCATGAATTAAGAAGTGAGGTGAAGTCAACCCTCTGCATCTGTATTTAAAAAACAAACAAGGCGGGGCGCGGTGGCTCAAGACTGTAATCCCAGCACTGTGGGAGGCCGAGACGGGCGGATCATGAGGTCAGGAGATCGAGACCATCCTGGCGAACATGGTGAAACCCTGTCTCTACTAAAAATACAAAAAAATTAGCTGGGCCTGGTGACGGGCACCTATAATCCCAGCTACTTGGAAGGCTGAAGCAGGAAAATCACTTGAACCCTGTAGGCAGAGGTTGCAGTGAGCTGAGATGGTGCCACTGCACTCCAGC
>NW_012113132.1:0-1873 GCF_000951035.1 Colobus angolensis palliatus
AGATCAAGACCATCCTGGCTAACACGGTGAAACCCCTTCTCTACTAAAAATACAAAAAATTAGCCAGGCGTGGTGGCGGGCACCTGTAGTCCCAGCTACTCAGAAGGCTGAGGCAGGATGACATGAACCCAGGAGGCAGAGCTTACAGTGAGCCAAGATCTTGCGACTGCACTTCAGCCTGGGCGACAGAGCAAAACTCTATCAAAAAAAAAAAAAAAAATTACCCTGAGAGTTACATCCAAGGAAATCAAATAGCTACAAGGGTTATATGAAGTTTTGTCATATGACTATATATATAAATATTAATATTTTTCCAAAATGGAAATAATGTATTTTTGTTTGTTTTTTTGAGGCGGACTCTCACTCTGTCACTCAGGCTGGAGTGCAGTAGCACGATCTCGCCGCACTGCAACCTCTGCCTCCCAGGTTCAAGTGATTCTTCTGCCTCAGCCTCCCGAGTAACAGATTACAGGCATGTGCCACCACGCCTGGCTAATTTTGTATTTCTAATAGAGCTGAGGTTTCATCATGTTGGTCGGGCTTGTCTCGAACTCCTGATCTCAGGTGATCCACCCGCTTCAGCCTCCCAAAGTACTGGGATTACAGGTGTGAGCCACTGCGCCTGGCCTGTATTATTATTATTATTTTTGAGATGAGTCTCGCTCTGTCGCCCAGGCTATAGTGCAGTAGCATGATCTTGGCTCACTGCAGCATCTGCCTCTTGGGTTCAAGCCGTTTTCCTGCTTCAGCCTCCCAAGTAGCTGGGATTACAGGCATGTGCCACCAAGCCCGGCTAATTTTTGTATTTTCAGTAGTGGGGGGGTTTCACCATGTTGGCCAGGCTGGTCTTGAACTCCTAACCTCGTGATCCACCAACTCGGCCTCCCAAAGTACTGGGATTACAGATTTGAACCACCGCGCCCACTCCTGTATTTTCATTAGAAAAAAATTTTTTTTTCTATTTTATTTCATGAAGAGACAGGGTCTCATTCTGTCACCCAGGCTGGAGTGCAGTGGCATGATCTTGGCTCACTGCAGCCTTAACATTCTGGGATCAAACAGTCCTCCTACCTCAGGCTCCCAGGTATGGGACTACAGGAATACGCCACCATGCCCAGCTAATTTTTCTTTTAGTATTTTTTGTAGAAATTGGGTTTCTTTATGTTGTCTTGACTGGTCTCAAACTCCTAATCTCAGGCAATCTGCCTGCCTCAGCCTCCCAAAGTTCTGGGATAACAGGCATGAGCCATCATGCCTGGTCAGTATGGCCATTTTAATGATACTGATTTCTCTGTCCATGACCATGAAATAGTTTTGTATTTGTGTCATCTTCAACTTCTTTGAGCAGTGTTTTATAATTGTCCTAGAGGTCTTTCACCTCCCTGGTTAGCTGTATTTCTAGATACCTTCTTTTTGTGGCATTTTTGAATGGGAGTGTGTTTTTGATTTGGCTTTTGGCTTGGATGTTGATGTGTAGAAGTGCTATTTATTTCTGCACCTTTGTTTTGTATTTTGAAACTTTGCAGAAGTTGTCAGTTTATAGAGCATTTCTGCCAAGACTATAGGGTTTTCTAGATACTGGATCATGTCATCTGAAAACAGGGATAGTTTGATTTCCTCCCTTCCTGTTTGGGTGAATTTTATTTCTTTCTCTTGCCTGATTTCTCTAGCCAGGACTTCCAATTCTCTGTTGAATAGGAGCAGTGAAAAAAGGCATCCTTATCTTGTGCCAGTTTTCAGAAGGAATGCTTTCAGCTTGTGTCCATTTAGTATGTTGGCTTTGGATTTGTCATAGATAACTCATTTCTATTTTATTTTATTTACTTTATTCTATTTTATTTTTTTATTTTACTTTAAGTTCTAGGGTACATGT
>NW_012113133.1:0-1702 GCF_000951035.1 Colobus angolensis palliatus
TAAATCCGCTTTTTTTCTTTGTAGCACTTACGTAGGTTTAAAGACAAACTCCACATTACACAGCATGGGTTAAAGATACACTTTATTGGGGAAAGAGAAAATTTACAAGTAAAAGGCCACAGTTAATGAGAGAATAAAAGCTATAGGTATCTCATTCTCCTCCTACAAGAACCAATACTATGGGGATTTGCTTCTAGTTGGAGAGACAATGGCCTCTCTGCTATTATCCCTGTTTATACAGCCTTAACACTGGAGTAATACACTTGGTGCCAGGCAGTCTGACTTTGACAGCCACGCAGGCTGCTCACTGGAGTTAAGAATGCCAGCTTCCCTGCAAAGTTGAAATCACCTCTACTGGGAAGACAAAGCCACCAGTCTCATAAGAATTGAGCACAGCGCCTCCCATGACATAGAAGAGAATTCCCCAGTTCTCACAGTCCAGGAAACCTAGAGTGAGAATTCATGGCTATTTTCAGACAATCCTGCTCCTTGAACTGTAATTTCTTGTCTTTCTCCCTTACTGGACTGGAAGTTCCATTAATACAGCAACCATATCTCTTTTGTCCCCTATTGTATTCCTATTACCTAGCAAAGTGCTGGGCACATATTAGGCACTCAGTAAACACTTTTTGAATGAATGAATGGTAAATTGAGGGCAGGGGGTACAACAAAAATAGGTTCAAGATTAGAAAAACACAGTGATTTTCTGTCATTAGAGTGAAACAAAAATCAGTAAGTCTAGTCTATCAGGAATGGTTCCAACTTATGAAATTCTTTCTTGATTCAGGTTTCTGATCAAACTAATTCCATAGAGCTTAAAATGAGCCTCACTAGAGAGGTATTTATGGTGTATAATGGCAACAGTAGGATGAGTCAGATACTGCTCTAGTGGCACTGACTATAACATGTGGCACACTTGGTTGAGTCAGTCCACCAAAAGTCCTTCAGAGAAAACTGTGCCTTTATATCAAATATGCTCACATGGCTGAAAAGGAGAAATTTAATAAGCCACTATCCAGGTAGCAGATGATATTAGCACTCCACCCATAGCTACTAGAATTCATTAACTTTTTCATGCACACGGCTCCTGGTGTGCTTTCACCCCCACAGCCAATGCCAGTATCAGTCAGAGGGCTCCTTTTAAGTTGCCAAAGACCATTTTGCTTGAGTACCTAAAGTTCCTGGAAATTTACATCTCCCCAGGGACAACACTTAATCCAGTGGTCCTGAATGAGGACGTGACTTTGACCTCCAGGAATCAAAGTGTCTAAAGATACTTTTGGTTATCATAACTGGTCCGGGAAAGGTGGCTGGGAGGCTACTGGCATCTAGCACATAGAAGCCAGAAATTGTAGTCAGCCTACAATGTGCAGGACAGACTCCCACAACAAACAAAAACAAAAACAAAAACAAAAAAACAAAGAATTACCCCCAAAATGTCAATAGTATCAAGGCTAAGAAATTCCACCTCACACAATGACTGATGGGCAGGGAAGTAGGCACACTGCAGTTTTTTTCTCTTGTACTTGATCTGAATAGTTCTGAGATATGATCTATACTGTCTCCAGGGACCCCCTGCGGGACTGAGCTAAAATTACTTGCTTGGAAGTTTGCCTGACATTGTACCATTGTTTGGTCTCCTTCTCTTCCCTGACCACTTCCCCACTCCTCTACCAATTTTTCCTGAGAACACCTAATAAGC
>NW_012113134.1:0-1188 GCF_000951035.1 Colobus angolensis palliatus
TATGGTGGCTCACGCCTGTAATCCCAGCACTTTGGGAGGCCAAGGCGGGCAGATCACGAGGTCAGGAGATCAAGACCATCCTGGCTAATACAATGAAACCCTGTTTCTACTAAAAATACAAAAAATTAGCCAGGCGTGGTGGCGGGCGCCTGTAGTACCAGCTACATGGGAGGCTGAGGCAGGAGAATGGCGTGAACCCGGGAGGCAGAGCATGCAGTGAGCCAAGATCGTACCACTGCATGCCAGTCTGGGCGACAGAGTGAGACTCCAACTCAAAAAGAAAAAAAAAAAGTTTATTTCTTACAGTTCTGAAGGCTGGAAGGTCTAATTTCATGGTACTGGCATCTGGTGAGGGCCTTCTTGTGTCATAAGACGGGGGAGGGCATCACATGGCGAGAGGGTAAGACTGTGCCAGCTCAGATCTCTCTCTCTTTCTAAAGCCACTAGTCCCATCAAGGGAGTCCCATCCTGATAACCTTTTCTAATCCTAAATTTCTCCCAAAAGTCACCACCTTCAAATACTATCAACACATGAAATCTGGGGGACACATTCAAACCAACACAGACTTCTACCTTATACTATATATAAAAATTAACTCAAAACAAATCAGGCTGGCTGGGCAGAGCGGCTCATGCCTGTAATCCCAGCACTTTGTGAGGCTGAGCCAGGCAGATCACTTGAGTCCAGGAGATCAAGACCGGCCTGGGCAACATGGTAAAACCCTGCTTCTACAAAAAAAATAAAATAAAATAAAAAAAGAAAAGAAAAAAATTAGCCAGGCTGCCTGTAGTCCCAGCTACTTGGGAGGCTGATGTAGGACCAGTGTTTGAGTCTGGGAGGTGGAGGTTGCAGCGAGCCAAGATCATGCCACTGTACTCCAGCCTAAGCAACCAGAGTGACATCCTGTCTCAAACAAACAAACAAAAAAAAGAGAAATAAAATAAAATAAAATAAAATAAAAACAAAGCCATAAATGTAAGACGTTGGGCGCGGGGGCTCATGCCTGCAATCCCAGCACTTTGGGAGGCTGAGGTGGGCGGATTGCTGGAGCTCAGGAGTTCGCGACTAGCCTGGGTAACATGGTGAAACCCCATCTCTACTGAAATATGAAAAAGTAGCTGGGCGTGGCAGCGTGCGCCTGTAGTTCCAGCTACTCAGGAGGCTGAGGCAGGAGAATTGCTTGAACC
>NW_012113135.1:0-1148 GCF_000951035.1 Colobus angolensis palliatus
GCTCTTGTTGACCGGGCTAGAGTGCAGTGGCGCAATCTCGGCTCACCGCAACCTCTGCCTCCCAGGTTCAAGCGATTCTCCTACCTCGGCCTCCCTAGTAGCTGGGATTACAGGCATATGCCACCACACCCAGCTGATTTTGTATTTTTAGCAGAGACTGGGTTTCTCCATGTTGGTCAGGCTGGTCTCGAACTCCTGACTTCAGGTGATCCGCCCATCTGGGCCTCCCAAAGTGCTGGGATTACAGGCATGAGCCACTGCACCCGGCCTCTTTTTCTACTTTCTACAATTAGGAAAATGTAAGTTAGTATAGGTGACTCAAGAATAAACATTTTGAATAGATTAGCAATCTGCAAAAGATCTTGGAGGGATAATCAAAAATCCATCCTTCAAAAGGATGGAAAAAGTGGAAAACATTTTACAAAGTCTGTTGAAACTTCAAAATAGTTAATTCCTTTATTTACAATATTCTCTAGAAATACATTAAGACCTTCCCAGTTCATTCTACAGGGCTAGCAAAACCTGCTATTAAAACTGGAAAATAAGGGCCGGGCATGGTGGCTCACGCCTGTAATCCCAGCACTTTGGGAGACTGAGGTGGGCAAATCACGAGGTCAGGAGTTCAAGACCAGCCTGGCCAACTTGGTGAAACCCCTTCTCTACTAAAAATACAAAAAACTTCCCCAGGCGTGGTGGTGGGTACCTGTAATCCTAGCTACTCTGGAGGCTGAGGCAGGAGAATCATTTGAACTCAGTAGGCAGAGGTTGCAGTGAACCCAGATTGCGCCACTGCACTCCAGCCTGGGCAGTAGTGTGAGACTCCGTCTCAAAAAAACAAACAAAAAACCTGGAAAGCAAGGCCAGGTGTGGTGGCCCATGCCTGTAATCTGAGCACTTTGGGATACCGAGGCAGGCGGATCACTTGAGGTCAGGCTTTCGAGACCAGCCTGACCAACATGGTGAAACCCAGTCTCTACTAAAAATACGAAAAATAGCTGGGTGTGGTGGCACGTGCCTGTAATCCCAGCTACTCAGGAGGCTGAGGCAGGAGAATCACTTGAACCTTAGGGGTAGAGGTTGCAGTGAGCGGAGATTGTGCCACTGCACTCCAGCCTGGGCAACTCTGTCAAAAAAAAAAAAAAAAAAAA
>NW_012113136.1:0-1067 GCF_000951035.1 Colobus angolensis palliatus
ATTTTTAGTAGAGACAGGGTTTCACCACATTGGCGAGGCTGGTCTCGAACTCCTGACCTCAAGTGATCCACCCGCCTCAGCTTCCCAAAGTGCTGAGACTACAGGCGTGAGCCACCACACCTGGCCTGGTTCCATATTTGTAATCCATCAGTAGAATCCACCACATCAACAGACTAAACAAGAAAAATCATATAATCATATCAATTGATGCAGAAAAGCATTTGATAAAATTGAATACCTACGAATGAGAATTTTTAAGCTCTCAGAAAAAAAAAGCAATAGATGGATATTTTCTTAATTTGACAAAAAGCATCTAAAAACGAACATAAAACTAACATTACAAAAAATGGTAAAATACTGAAAGCTTTTCCCTAAGATATGGAACAAAGCAAGAATGTCTTCTCATACCACTTCTATTCAACATTGTACTGGAAGTTCTAGCTGTGCAACAGTCAAGAAAAAGAGATGAGAGATATACAGATTGAAAAGGAAGACACAAAGCTGTCCAAATTTGCAGAGGACATGATAATCTACATAGAAAATTCCAAAATAAGTACCAAAAAATCTCCTAGTACACATTAGTGAGTTTAGCAAAATCACAGATTACAAGATGAACATATAGAACTCAATTATGTTTCTACATAAAAGCAACGAACACGTGGAAACTGAAATTTTTCAGTACAACCCTGGCCGGGCGCAGTGGCTCATACCTGTAATCCTAGCACTTTGGGAGGCTGAGGCAGGAAGATCACCTGCAGTCAGGGGTTTGAGACCAGCCTGGCCAACATGGTAAAACCCCATCTCTACTAAAAATACAAAAATTAACCGGACATGATGATAGGTACCTGTAATCCCAGTTACTCGGGAGGCTGAGGCAGGAGAATCACTTGACCCAGGAGACAGAGGTTGCAGTGAGCTGAGATTGTGCCACTGCACTCTAGCCTGGACAACAAGAGCAAAACTCCGTCTCAAAAAAAAAAAAAAAAAAGACTTGCAAATGCAACTTTAAATATATTTTCCTATCCTATTTCATCTTTTGGGAATTACCTGTTCATATCTTTTGGTCA
>NW_012113137.1:0-1267 GCF_000951035.1 Colobus angolensis palliatus
TTTTTGTACTTTTAGTACAGACTGTGTTTCTCCATGTTGCCCAGGCTGGTCTCGAACTCCTGAGCTCAGACAATCCACCCGCACTGGCCTCCCAAAGTGCTGGGATTACAGGAATGACCCACCATGACAGGCCCATTCTATGTCTTTTTATTGAAGAGTTTAGTCTGTTTATGTTCAATGTTATTATTGATAAGTAAGAACTTACTCCTGCCATTTTGTTATTGGTTTTCTGGTTGTTTTTTCCCCTTCTCTTTCTTCTTCTCATTCTTCTTGTCTGCTATTTAATGAAGGCGATTTTGTTTGATGGTATAATTTAATTTATTGCTTTTTAGTTTTTGTATATCTGTTGTACGTTTTTTGATTTGAGGTTACCATAATGTTTGCAGATGCTATCTTATAACCCATTATTTTAAAAAATGACAATTTAACATCTATTGACTAAACAAACAAAAATAAAACTAATAAAATCTCTACAGTTTAGCCTCATCCCCCTGCTTTTAAATTTTTTGTTGTTTCTATTTCTATCTTATTGTACTGTCTATATCTTGAAAAACTGTTGTTGTTATCATTTTTATTAGTTTATATTTTATTCTTTCTACTTAAGAGTAAACACCATAATTGCAGTGTTACAATGTTCTGTGTTTTTCTGTGTACTTACTATTGCTAGTGAGTTTTGTACCTTTACATGACTACTCATTGCTCATTAACATCCTTTTCTTTCTGATTGAAGAGGTTTCTTTGGCATTGCTTGTCATACAGGTCTGGTGTTGATGAAATCCCTCAGATTTTATTTGTCTGGGAAATTCTTTATTCCTCCTTCATGTCTGAAGAATATTTCACTGTACATTCTATTATAAGGTAAAAGTTTTTTCTCCTTTAGCACTTTAAAAGTGTCATGCTACTGTCTCCTAGCCTCTATGGTTTCCACTGAGAAGTCTGCTGCCAGAGGTATTGAAACTCAATTTTATGTCATTTGTTTCATTACACTTGCTCCTTCTAGAATTTTTTCTTCGACCTTGACCTTTGGAAGATTGATTATTAAAGGCCTTAAGGTAGTCTTCTTTGAGTTAAATCTGCTCGGTGTTCCATAACCATCTTATACTTGAATATTGGTATTTTTCTCTAGGTTTGGGAAGTTCTTTGTTATTATCCCTTTGAATAAATTTTCTACACTCACTTCTCTCTCTATCTCCTTTTTAAAGACAATAAATCTTAGATTTGCCTGTTTATGGATATGTTCTAGATCTTATAGGAGTGCTTCATTGTT
>NW_012113138.1:0-1140 GCF_000951035.1 Colobus angolensis palliatus
AATGCGGGAATTGGGATTACATAATTTGCACATCTTTAGATCCATTTTGGGAAAACCTATTTTAACAATCATGAGTCTTCTGACCCATAAACACAATATATATCGCCTTTTATTTAGAGTTCATTACTTTCTCTCAGCAATGTTTTGTAGTTTTCAGTGAATAGATCTTTCACATCTTCTGTCAGATTTATATCTGTTTTATATTTTTTATTGTTCATTGCTAATATATAGAAATTATTTTTGTATGTTGATCTTATAGTCTACAACCTTGCTAAACTTACTTAGTAGTTCCAGTAGCTTTTTCTGTAGATTGTATAGTATTTTGTACATACTACATCATATTATCTGTGAGTAAAGGCAGTAGTTTTATTCATTCTTTTCCAATATAGAGGTCTTTTATTTTATTGTTATTGTTTTTCTTAATTGCAGAGGGTGAAATTTCCAGTACAATGCCCAGTACAAGTGATCCGACCAAGCATCCTTCTCTTGTTCCTCATATTAGTGAGAAAGCTTGTTTTCTAAAAAACACTGATTTTGAACAATTATATTACTATGTGTCTAATTTTCTTGATGTTTCTCATGATTGGGGTTTGTTGATCTATACATTTTGATTTTCTTCAAATTTAGAAAAATTTTGGGCATGGTGAGGCGGCTCCTGGCTATAATCCCAGCACTTTGGGAGGCTAAGGCAGGAGGATTCTTGAGCCCAGAGTTTTGGGACCAGCCTGGGCAACATAGTGACATCTCATCTCTACAATAATAAAAATAAAATTAGCTGGGCATGGTGGCACATGCCTGTATTCCCCCCTACTTGGAAAGCTGAGGCAGGAGGAGCACCTGAGCCTGGATTGTCAAAGCTGCAGTGAGCCATGATTGTGCCACTGCATTCCAGCCTGGGCTACAGAGCAAGACCCTGTAGGAAGGAAGGAAGGCCATTCTGAGTGGCCTTCCTTCTGTAATCCCAGCACTTTGGGAAGCTGAGGTGGGTGGATCACTTGAGGTCAGGAGTTCAAGACCAGCGTGGCCAACATGGTGAAATGCCAGCTCTACTAAAAATACAAAAAAATTAGCCAGCTGTGGTGGCATGCAACTGTAGTTCCAGCTTCTTGGGAGGCTGAGGCAGGAGAATCACTTGAACCC
>NW_012113139.1:0-1602 GCF_000951035.1 Colobus angolensis palliatus
TTTTTAGCAGAGACAGGGTTTCACCATGTTGGCCAGGCTGGTCTGGAACTCCTGACTTCAAGTGATCTGCCCGCCTTGGCCTCCTGAAGTGCTCGGATTATAGGCATAAGCCACCACACTCAGCCTCTCTTTCCATTTTGAAGTTCACTAGTCGCCATTCTTGATTCCAAGATCATTAGGACTGCAAGGCATCATTACTAAACAAAAACAGTGGGTAGAAATGAAAGAAGCCCTGGAGACGATGTGCAACTTCTACTGTATGGGTGAGGCCAATGAGGCCTTTTCAGGTAAAAGAAGGGCTTCTGGAATCACACAACCGGTTGGTCAAGACAGCGCCTGACTCTGAGTCACGAGAACTGCTGCAGCACCTTGGCCTCTAGGCTGCCCCATTGATCTGTATATGTTCAGCTACCAGCAGACCTTAGATCTTTGAAAGCTTTCTGTGCATCAGTTTTGCAGAAATTCAGGGAAATGCTGCATTAGGTTTCTTCTTACTGTATTTGGTCAGGTGGCCAATATCAAAATCAGAAGCTAATACCACTTCCTGTTGACTCTTGTGTGGAGGAGAGACTAGCATATTAACACAGAAGCCTTCTTAGGTCAGATTCTTATGTGCATTAACTTTTTCTTTTTCTTTTTTTTTTTTTGAGACAGAGTCTCACTCTGTTGCCTAGGCTAGAGTGCAGGGACTCTATCTTGGCTCACTGCAACCCCTGCCTCCCGGGTTCAATCCATTCTCTTACCTCAATCTCCTAAGTAGCTGGGACTACAGATGTGTGTCACCACGCCTGGCTGACCTTTGTATTTTAGTAGAGATGGGGTTTCACCATGTTGGCCATGGCTGGTCTTGAACTCCTGACCTCAAGTGATCTGCCTGCCTCGGCCTCCCAAAGTGCTGGGATTACAGGTGTGAGCCACTGTGCCTGGCTTTTTTTTTTTTTTTTTTTAAGACAGGGTCTCACTCCTGTCACTCAGGCAGTGGCAACATCATGGCTCATTGCAGCCTTGACTTCCTGGGCTCAGGTAATCCTCCCACCTCAGGTTCGTGAGCAGCTGGGACTACAGGTCATTGCCGCCACACCATTTAGGTAACAGTCCTCTCTCCAGTCACCTACCTTTGCTGAGCCACAGAGGCCTGGATTCTTCAACACACAGGATTTTTCTTTTTTTGAGACAGGGTCTTGCTCTGTCACCCAGGCTAGAGTGCAGTGGTGCAATCTCAGCTCACTGCAACTTCCACCCTCTGGGCTCAGGTTATCCTCCCACCTCAGCCTCCAGCTGGGCTCAGGTTATCCTCCCACCTCAGCCTCCAGAGTAGCTGGGACTACAGGCATGCACCACCATACCTGATTAATTTTTAAATTTTTACTAGATATGGATTTTGCCATGTTCCCCAGGCTGACCTATTACTCTTGGGCTGAAGTCATCCACCCACCGTGGCCTCCCAAAATGCTAGGATTACAGGTGTGAGCCTCTGCACTCAACCTGGGTCACTAACTCTTTTTTTTTTTTTTTTATCTTAGAGATGGAGTTTTGCTCTGTCACCCAGGCTGGGGTGCAGTGGTGTGATCTCGGCTCACTGCAACCTCCGCCCTCTGGGTT
>NW_012113140.1:0-1395 GCF_000951035.1 Colobus angolensis palliatus
AAAGAAAGAAGAAGAAAGAAAAGAAAAAGATTCCTGGCCAACCCCAGGGAGGTAATTAGAAAAACACTTAAAAAAAAAATATAGAGCCTGGAGCCTGGGTAAAGGAGGAAAGCTAAGGCTGGCTTCAGTGTCTTCCACAGGCACCTTCAAGTTGATAGCACCACAAGACACATCAGGCCCACCATCTACAGCTCTCCCAAAGTCAGCAGATCAAGGGAGGGCCTGAAGTAACCTCAAAATAATAAAGTATGTCAGCATCTGCCTAGGTGACACCACGGGGTGCTCATTTTGCATGAGCCTGCCTCAGAGAAAACGGGAAGAGGGCAAAGGCTTAGTTAAGAACATGAAAAATAGTCTTCATCTGCAATAGAAGGATTGTAATAGAGCAGAGCACTTCCTGAGTACAAAGTACAAGCAGACATCACAATACCGAGCCTACCACCTTAAGAAACAAAGGTACCTACAAACAGACCAAAGACAGCGTAAAAGCTCAGCTGAGTCTACTAGACCACAAAGAGCAAAACGAGGCCAGGATACTAACAGTCAGGAACTAATATGGAGTTCAGTGCCTAAGCAACTTCCTGACATCTATCTCCTGCCGGTGCAAGGCAAAGTCAACTGAATACCAAAGCGGCAGCTACCATTTATTAAGCACCTATCAAGAAGGCTTATAAATGTTAATATAAAGTCAAATCTCACAACAATCACTTATGACCCAGAGACCCACTATTAACACTTTATAGATGAGTTCAATATTGTAAGGAAAAACTTAAGACTTTGAAATGAGCAAAAGAGACTACTGGATATCCTTCCAATGGGATGCTGGAACCTGATTGTATTGTCTGACTCGAAGAAGGTACGTGCCTTTGTCTTTAAGATATATGATGACTCTATAGAGATATACTTTAACTTGCAGAAAACTGTTAACAAAGCAAGTAATTTTTGTTCATAGAAAAGCAAATTAATAGTGTTCTATGAGATACAATTATTAACAGATCTTCTAAATCCATTTTAAGATTTTTTTCTACTACATATGAGCTTATGGTTGACTTATCCTGTTTGCTTTGAACATCTCCACCAAAACTCATGTTGAAAGTTAATTGCCATTATAACAATATTAAGAAGTGAGACCTTTACGAGGTGATTGGGTCAGAGGGCTCCACCCTCATAGATGGGATTGGTGCCCACCCATAGCACCGCAACATCTGTTCTCTCTCACCAGATGCCAGCACCTTGATACTGGACCTCGCAGCCTCCAGAAGTATAAGCCAAAACATTTCTGTTCATTATAAATTACTCAGTCTCAGGTATTCTATTATAGCAGCACAAAATGGACTAAGACACCTATGAACAGGTTCTAATAACTTTTCCAGTTCCCTAATTTAGTGAGTTAAA
>NW_012113141.1:0-21652 GCF_000951035.1 Colobus angolensis palliatus
AACAATCATCTGAGTCTTTAGTGAGTTGAAATCTTTTCGATGGTGGACATTCTTGCCTTGGTGTTAATGGCTGCTGCTGACCAGGATGGTGGTTGCTGAAGGCTGGGGTGGCTGTGACAATTTTTGAAAATAAAACAACAATGAAGTTTGCTGCATCAATTGACTCTTCCTTTCACAAAAGATTTATCTGGGCCAGGTGCGGTGGCTCATGCCTGTAATCCCAGCACTTTGAGAGGCAAAGGCAGGCAGATCACCTGAGGTCAGGAGTTTGAAACCAGCCTGGCCAACGTGGCAAAACCCCATCTTAGCCAAGCGTGGTGGCAGGCGACTGTAATCCCAGCTACTCGGGAGGCTGAGACAGGAGAACTGCTTGAACCCGGAAGGTGGAGGTTGCAGTGAGCTGAAATCATGCCACTCACTACACTCCAGCCTGGGAGACACAGCAAGGCTCTTAAAAAAAAAAAAGAAAAAAAATTATCTGTAGTATGTGAGGCTGTTTGACAGTGTTTTACTCACAGTAGTGCTTCTTTCGAAATTGGAGTCAATCCTCTCAAACCCTGGCACTGTGTTTTCAACTAAGTTTACAGAATATTCTAAATCCTTTGTTGTCATTTCAACAATGTTCACAGCATCTGCATTGGGAATAGAGTTTATCTCAAGAAACCACTTTCTTTCTCATCCATAGAAGCCACTTCTAATCCATGATAGCTACATCAAGAGAATGCAGCCACTTGGTCCCATCTTCAGGCTCCATTTCTAACTCAGTTAACTTGCTCTTCCTCCCCTGCTTTAATTTGCAGTATCTTCCTCCATTGAAGTCTTGAAATCCTCAAAGTTAATCATGAGGGTTGGAATCAACTTCTTCAAACTCCTGATAATGTTGATATTTTGACCTCCTTCCATGAATCACAAATGTTCTTAGTGGCATCTAAAATGATGAATTATTTCCAAAATATTTTCAATTTACTTTGCCCACATCTATCAGAGGAATCACCATCTATGGTGAGTATCGCCTTACAAAATGTATTTCTTAAAAAATAAGACTTGAAAGTTGGAATTATGCTTTGACCCATGGGCTATAGAATGGATGTTGTGCTAGAAAGCATGAAAACTCTGTTTATTTCTTTGTGCATCTCCATCAGAGCTCTTGGGTGACCAGGTGCATTGTCAATGAGCAATATTTTGAAAGGAATCTTTTGTTCTGAGCAGGTTTCAACATTGGGTTTAAAATATTTAGTACACCATGCAGTAAACAGATGTGCTGCCATCTAGGCTTTGTTATTTCATTTATAGAGGACAGTGTGGGTTTAGCATAATTCTTAAGGGCCTCAGAATTTTCAGAAGAGTTAATGAGCACTGGTTTCAAGTTAAAGTCAGCAGCTATATTAGCATCTAACAAAAGAGTTAGCATGTCCTTTGGAGCTTTGAGGCCAGGCATTGACTTCTCCTCTCTAGTTATGAAAGTCCTAGATGGCATCTTCTTCCAACAGAAGACTGTTTTATCTACATTGAAATCTGTAGTTTAGTGTAGCCACCTTCATCAATGATCTTATCCACATCTTCTAAATAACTTACTACCGCTTTTACATCAGTACTTGCTGGTTTTCCCCTACACTTTTATGTTACAGAGATGACTTATTTCCTTAAATGAAACAAACACTGCTGGCTTCAGACTTTTCTTGGGCAGCTTTCTTATCTCTCTCAGTCTTCACAAAATTGAAGAGGGTTAGGTTCTTGCTCTGGATTAGGCTTTGTGGCTGGTTTGATCTTCTATCCAGACCACTAAAACTTTACATCAGCAATAAAGCTGTTTTGTTTTTTATCATTTGTGTGTTCACTGGAGAAGCACTTTTAATTTATTTCAAGAACTTTTCCTTTGCATTCACAAGTTAGCTAGCTTTTTGGTACAAGAGGCCTAGCTTTTGGCCTGTGTAAGCTTTCAACAAGCCTTCCTCAGTAAGTTTAATCATTTCTAGCTTTTGATTTAAAGAGACATGTGGCTCTTCCTTTCATTGAACACTTAGAGGCCACTGTAGGGTTATTAATAGGCCTAATTTCAATATTATTGTTTCAAGGGAATAAGGAGGCCCAAGGAGAAGGAGAAAGCTGGAGGAATGGCTGTTCTGTGGAGCAGTCAGAACGCACACAACATTTATCGATTAAGTTTACTGTCCCCTGTGGGCATGTTTCATGGTTCCCCAAAATAATTACAATAATAACCTCAGAGATCACTTGTCACAGAACACCTTAACATATATAATACTAATAAAGTTTAAAATATTCTGATAATTACCAAAATGTAACACAGAAACATTAAATGAGTACATGCTGCCAGAAAAATGGCACTGGCAGACTTTTTCCCAATTCCTGAATCAGTTAACCCAGAGGAGTTGTTTGATGGGGTAGTAGGTGTGGAAACTTTGGCAATAAAGGAACTAAGCTGGCATTATTATTTTTCTTAATTTTTTTAGGTTTTGTTTTGTTTTGTTTTGTTGAGACAGAGCCTCAGTTTGTCACCCAGGCTGGAGTGCAGTGGCGCAATCTCGGCTCACTGAAACCTTCGCCTCCCGGGTTCAAGTGATTCTTCTGCCTCAGCTTCCCGAATAGCTGGGACTACAGGTGCATGCCACCATGCCCAGCTAATTTTTGTATTTTTAGCAGAGACAGGGTTTCACCATATTGGCCAGGCTGTTCTAGAACTCCTGACCTCATGATCCACCTGCCTTGACCTACCAAAGTGCTGGAATTACAGGCGTGAGCCACTGTGCCCTGACTGATATTATTTTTTCATATGATATCTATTATAAATATATATTTGAAATATTTTTCACTATTATCCTAAGCCAAAAATAACAGCAACAAAGTGCAAAAAGCTAGATGTTTAGTCAGCAAATATCTCTAATATTTATTTGCAGTTCTTGGTTATTACCATATTGAGGATTTATTCTAACTTGAAGGTTAGGAAAAACGCTACTTCAGAGAAGGTTTTCTAGGAGAAAACATTTCTTCCTTGGCCTAATATATTTCAATTGTTGTCAGGTGTTCCCAGTGTGAATTACTAGGTATTGTACTGAATCATCTTCTATGGATTCACGTACTGCACCTTCCAACAAACACCCCTACCCCAGCACCCCTCCACACCCACACACACTCATCAGATATTTTCTTGAAATTTGCATTAAAATAATGTTGAAATGACTTGGCTCAAAAGCATGAAACGAAGAACAAGGCTTAGGAAAAGCAAACCTTTCATTATTCTCCTCTGCATTAAGTGCCCAGCTCTCTGTGAATTGCAACATTTTTAAGACCATATCGATAGTTTGATCACCTATAGATACATAGAAATTGTCTAGTGTTAATTTTCCAAACTAATGGAGAATATTTTAAGTGTCTATCTATATACCTCTCTGTCTCTAGGAGAGTAGCAAAGAGATGCAAATATGAGCATACTCATATTCTCTTTGCTTTAGGAATCTAGATGAACATTTTTACAAAAATATATACACAATACTGTTCATGTATATTATAGCCACACATATTATAGCACCCACATAAATCCATCTCAGAGAATAAATGAAATTGTTCAAAAAAGAGTGCCAGTTAGTAATCATTTGCAACTCTCAATTATGGGCAAATAATGTTCATTCTGTATAAAGGCAAGTACAGGATTGGTGAGATTGAAGAGAGATGCTTGCATAGGTTAGACTGACCTGAACTCTTATCAGCTTAGGCAATCTGGGTCATTTCCCAAAATATTAAAAATATCCAGAAATTTCTGGAAATATCATGTACTATAATTTATATACAGTCATGAATGGCATAACAGTGTTTTAGTCAACAATGGACCACATATAAAACTCTGGTTCCATAGATTATAACAACATATTTTTACTGGGCCTATGTCTAGACATATAAACAATTAACATTATGTTACCATTGCCTACAGTATCTAGCACAGTAACATGCTGTACGGGTTTGTACTCATACAACATGCACCATTTAGCCTCGGTGTGTAGTAGTAGGTATACCATGAAGGTTTGAGTAAGTCCACTCTATAATGTTCACACAATGACAAAATCGCCAAAGGACACATTTCTCAAAACATCCCCACTGTTCAGCAACACATGACTATACATCCATCTCTTTCTATATTTAAATCTTTCTCCTTGCTAAGTTTTAAAAAATCATAAATTGGCCCTGTTCAAATTGAAATTTGTAGTCTTTTAAATGAATATAACTTAAGTAGATTAGAATGAATGCAGCACTGAGAGGCAAAATGGCCTGAAGTTTTAAGTTCTGGACCAGACTACTTGGTGAACTTGTACAAGTTATTAAACTCTGTGCCCATTTTCTCATCTAAAAATCTGGGATAATAATAACACCTATCTCATAGAATGATTATGAGAATTAAACGACGTATAAAGTTTCTAAAACAGTAACTGGTACTGAGTAAATACAAGTGTTTATCAACCACATAAAATAAATATTTCACTAAAGCACAAAATGTATTCTTTTCTTCCAAGGTCAAAATACAGTAATAGCTCTTCAAATAGCCTATGGATCTAACAGTAAGAGATGAACACCTTTAAGACTAAACTGAGATAAATGAGAAAAGTAAGATATTTTTGTATTGCAATATTCAGATTGTGTCCTGGTCTTCAGTATACATGTAAACCTTCAAATCAAAATAGGACATTTTATACTATGATTGTATTTTTCTCCTGTTTTACTCTTCTTTTCTCATAATCAGGCTCTTTTTTTTCTAGTCCCAAGGAAATTTTGGCTCAATGCTGAACTCAAAAATACAAAAATGTGAAAAAATGTGTAAACATTACTTTCATAGCAGTTTGTTAATATTGAGGCTGTATGGATTGAATATTCAGAAATTATTTGCATTTCTTCAAAGCCTAGTATCTTGTTAGGTAAGGTATACAAGAGTTACTCTCATTTCTTCAATAACTTCAAAACAAAAGCAGAAATTAGTGGGATGAGTGGACCACATGGTTATCACCAAGAAGTTATTAGGACCTAACAGTATCTGAAGCTGGCCCTTATGATGGGAAGAGAACTGGAAAGGATTCAACAACAACTAAAATGTCTGTTCCATTGATTATCACTTGCTTATAAAGCTATATATGAACTAGAAAAATAAAGAAGATCCCATTGGGGAAAAATTGGATTTAGGACATATATACACACAAAAATCCAAAAATACATTGTTTCCAGAATGAATAAACTGCCATTCTCATTGCATTCAGCCATCCTCCTAAAAATAAACCCAGCTTTATTTCCTGAATAATCAGCAACTTCCTTGAGGTCCTCCTGAATGAAGTAATATGCTTCTCCATGTGTGCCCAAGCCAGTGCAGCAGGAAAAAGCTGACTCTCTGTCAGCAGTGTCTCATAGAGGGAAGTAATATGATCATCCAGAGACCTCACATAAATTAGAACAGACGGAAGTATGAGTTTCTCTTTACCAGATCATAGGGTGATGACAAAATGACTTTGATTCTCCCAATTTCAATCCTAGCTTGCCTGAAAATGCAGGCTTGTCCTCACTGTAATTCCTTCTTCAGAAAAATATCTCTAACACCCAATAAGGATTGAGAAATGCAAATACTCAGATAAGATGCATTTACTGACAAACATATCACATCAAAATTTCCTCATCCAGTGCACTGCCCTCTCCTTATATGTGTCAGCAAATGTGACCCAAGGTGAAATCTGCATAAAGATGAAAGTGATCCAACCATATAGCAATTTACAAGTAATTTGTAATAAAGCTTGCAGTAAGCATTACTGCCAAGAAATGGAGTAACTCTACAATAGGACTTCCATCAGAGCCATAAGAACTGGGTTTGTGAGAGTTTATGCATTTAAGCTAAATTTCTCATTTCCCATTTTGGCTCCTCCTATCTTCAGCATATTAAATAATGAAAAATAAAGCTTAAATCTAACCTTTATAAATTGTCTTATGGCTAAATTCAACTTCCTAATTCAGCCCTCCACTGTGACCATTGTTAACACTCAGGTAATGTGAAAGGCAAGAAAAGCAGAGGTCTGACATAAAATGTTTTTCAAAGTAAATGCCCAACATGAAATTTATACAATATTCCCAGTTTATTCTCAGACAGTCATAATGCTTACTTATTTAACACATTAATATAGCTTGTGAACATCACTCATCTACTACTACTACTACTACTAGGTACTAGGAACAATCATGGCTTAGAAAATGCAATTCTTATCTTATTCAACTATAAGTAAGGGGACAGTTTGAGCAGAAAGTCAAAAGAAAGGTGGTAATATGAAACTTCTAAACTAAGAGTTGATCTCCTGATTTGCATGTGAACATGGTAAGTAGCTTGTCCAACATCACAGAGTAAATGCTAGAGTCCAGAAGTTCTCTGAGAACACCAAATAAATAAAAGTAAAAAAAATGCACAGCTCAGTGCCTGGTCCATAGTCAATATTCAAACAATGCAGCTCCTGTCCCTGATCAAACTCTCTTAGTCCAATTTGAGTGTAATGTACTATCAATCAATATACCCTGGCATTTTGATAATGTTTTTCAAGTTTGAGAATTATAAAACAACAAATGAGGCATTCTTACTTATAATTTTAATAAATAATTCACACTATTCACAAATTTTACAAATCAGAAGATTTCAATGCACATTTATTGAAAATCACTTCCCTAAATCAAATTATCTAAAAGAGCTAATGAAAACCACTGAGTATAGAAAGGTTATAAAAAATTGATTTACTTAAGGTCAATTATGTATATGAATAATTTATCTCCAGTGTTTAATGTTATTTAATCTCAGGATAAAAATTATTTTTAATAATTAAACTTGGAATATCAAGCAACCTCTCTTTAATAAGCTAACCTTATTAATGCTTAAATGTGTATTTGGAGGTTCCATGGAATTCTGATTTAAAAACATGATATATAAGGTACTTCAATATCTACTTTGAATTTGTCTGAAAGGAACTACCTTGAATACACTTAAGACGTGCTGTATGCAGAAAATAAATATAAATGAATTAGCATGTAGAGAAACACTAATTTTAATCAGAATATGACTTTATTTTCGCCATTTGCTTAAATACTAAGTAGTTTGTTTATTTGAGGAACAAAATATTCATCTCCACTTTAATGTAAATGCCTTTCATTCTGCAAAGATCATGTTGTAACATACTTGGAGATTCTCCAAAGAAGAATGAATCCAATTACAATGTCATTTCAAATTTAACATTCTAAACCAGAAAATATAGTCCAAAAGAATCAACAATATCAGAGTTGAGATCAGTAGAAGTCCTCAACAGCCATAAGAACATTCTCTTTTCAATGATGCTGTATAATACAAAACTTGTGAGAGTTTACTTGCCCGAAGCCAGTGATAAATAGGGTAGTAAGACATGGATAGATTCCATTATCTGTATGCACTCATCATGGGGAGAGGTAAGGAGACCAATAATACATCATGTTTAACAGATTTATCAGCCTTATTTTGAGATTTGGTATGAGAGGAAGAATGTTTTAAAAGATCTACTTGGAAGTCTTCATTCTCAATCTACATGGCTAGCCTTTTTTTTTTTTTAAGTTCATAAATGGATAGTAAGAGGTATGTCCCCACCCTGAGTTCCCACTCTACACACATCTTCAAAAAAAACTCTTCTTCAATAGATAATGGAATTTTTTCCCATGACGCACAGATGGCTAATTCCCAAGTCTGTCTTCACAGAAATACTTTTTGTTCATTTCCTCCTAAAACTGAAAATTACTTTAAAAATGTTTTTTCAAGATCACGTTTCCAATAGGGCTTGTTTTCCTGATATTGCTACTATCTACATAAGGTGAGAAGAAAGGGCTTCCTTTGGATATCTTCCTCAAAATAATTCAATCAGGAATACAGAACATTAAGGAGAATCCTTAAATGTCAACATGTCTTTTTGTTTAATTTTCATCTGTGTGTAGAACTACAAGAGAAGTATGCCGTCAAATTTTCTAGCACTGTGCAAAATTACAGTAAATTAAAAAATAATAAGCTAATGTATTTTATTCCTTTATTATTTCAGAAGGCAAGAGAAAGAGTTAACAATAACGTGACACCAAGTATCATACGGAAAACTGGAAAAGCGCCCAATCACTTTCATTAGGTTTATAGACATAAAAAAAAACATCAATTCAGATCAAAACAAGCTTCATCTTCCTCATATGATCTCAGAATAATCAGTAATATTGTGTATCCCTTTTCACCTTGGAAAATAAGTCCTTCCAGTTCCCTTTCCATGACTTATATAAAGCGTGATGTGCTTCCCAGGTTTCTGTAAATCACCATAGGCTTACATGGTCAGGGAGCTAAGTTGCGGCTTCTATCAAAGCAGTTCAGTTTACGGAGTATCACAGCATTCTGCAGTGTAGCATCCATATGCACAAGTCAACTCTTTTCCATGACTCACACAAAATAAAACTTGGTGTGTGAAGTTTTGAGGAAGGAAATATACATGATAGAATGCAAACTTAAGATTATCCATTAAAAACTCTTGTTCTTATAGGTCATTCCAGCCATTCCCCCATGTTGCTGTGTCATCCCCTTTCTGTTGTTCCTTTCTTCTCCAGTTTCCCCCTATTTTGTCCTCCCAAGAGAAAGTCCGAAGCCACTAGTTAACAATTGTTTTTTTCCTTGATGTAGTCTTTAATTTAGCTCCATATTGTAAGAGTTTATAATCTAAATCAGTGTTTGTCAAACTTTCTTTTTAGCAGAGGAACCTTTTTAAAAGTGAAATTGTACACCAAACTCTACCATATGACTAAGAGAGTAGAGTTGCTGTTTGAAGTGGAGGCAGGGAGTGAACTTGGAGACTTCCCTTCAGCCTCATCATCTACCTCTCTTGTCTAATGGCTCCCAGACGCACCTCACTGAAAGATCAGGTTTTCATATCATCAAGTTTGAAAAATACTGAACTTCATACAGAATAAGAAGAAACTGCCAAATTAGGTACTTTTTTGTATTTAAGAAATATGAGAAAATGAATCAAAGTTGACCTGAAAATTATGTGCCTGTTACACTGGGAGAAAGAGAACACCATTAATAGAAATCAATAAATTGGGAAAAGCATACATTATGTTTAGTGTCATAATTTGTAATCTATAAATGTGGATTTATTTCATAACACAATTAGATGAAATGCATATAAAGATGGCGACTTAAGAAATGACAAATAATTCTAAAGCTTATCACAAAACTTAAGCATTTTCAAATGAATAATAAATGGCCATATTCATCAATGCCTCCCAGTATTATAATTATACATTTTTAATTAAATATGTTGATATAGGATAAGCTAAATTAAATTTCAACATCTAACTATAAAGAAAGGGACTATTTATAGTTACCCACAAAATAGCTTCTATTTGTTATACTTTGCCAAAGAGAATGCTTACACTTTTTCTTATCTTTCAGTAAACCTTCTATATAGCTTATGTGTGTCTTTCCAGAAGGAATCTAAGTTTCATATACATTGAAGACAACTAACTTAGAGGAAGAGAATGAAACTAATATTTATTACATGCCTACTATAGGTGAGGCACTGTGCTGATGCTTTTATATTACGTTTTCAATTCACGTCACATGCTAAAATTACCCAAGAATCTTTTTTTTTTTTTTTTTTGAGACAAGTCTTGCTGTGTTGCCCAGGATGGAGTGTAGTGGTGTGGTATCAGCTCACTGCAACCTCTGCCTCCCAGGTTCAAGCCGTTCTCCCATCTCAGCCTCCCGCATAGCTGGGAATACAAGTGCCCACTACCACACCCAGCTAATTTTTGTATTTTTAGTAGAGACGGGGTTTCACCATGTTGGCCAGGTTGGTCTCAAACTCCAGATCTCAGGTGATCCACCCACCTCAACCTCCCAAAGTGCTGGGATTACAGGTATGAGCAACCTCGCCCAGCCAGGAATCTTTTTACAAAACATTTTGATGCATGAATGTATCCTCCAGAGATTCAGATTTAAATGGTCAAAGTGGGGCCTTCACTTGAGAATTTTTAAGCCTCTCATGTGATTATGATGTACAGTCAGGATTGAAAATCACAATTTTATATACTTTATCTCATATCATCATCAAAAGAATCTGACCAGGTAATTGTATTATTCCCTTATTCAGATAAGAAACTTGAATTTCAGAAAGGTTGTGAAATTTGCTCCAGGGCATGGAGAAGGTATCAGAGTTAAAATTTAAATCCAAAGTTCTCTGACTGCAGCGATCTTTCTAACCTCCACTTTGTCAAATTCAAGACACCAGAATTATTAGTATGAATT
Source organism: Colobus angolensis palliatus (assembly GCF_000951035.1). Classification (NCBI taxonomy): domain Eukaryota; kingdom Metazoa; phylum Chordata; class Mammalia; order Primates; family Cercopithecidae; genus Colobus; species Colobus angolensis. The sequence continues at coordinate 10,325 of NW_012113141.1, forward strand.
TAGAGTAGATTACTATGTTTTATTTTACTCCTGGCTTCAAGAGGTGATGGGGTAAAGTATGTTTTACATTAATTTGCTAGCAAAATACAATATTCTTTATTGAACTAATTGAGCTGCTACTCAAAATGAAGTTGCTTTGTATTTTATGACATAAAGTATGGAATATTTTCTCACTTTCAAAATGTTCCTTTTTTCATAGATACACTATTTAAAAATTATGGATTTTAGAGTTTCTTATCAGAAATAAGAAGGAAAATGCAATGTAAAAATATTCAAGGAATAAAAAATAGATTACATTTGCCAACAATTTTATTTGGTCAACCACCTTTAAGGGAGAAAGGTAATTTCTTACAAAATATAATCATTTGTTAAACAGCAGCCAAACTTAAACAGAATTCTCAATTAAAAAAAAACTTTGTTTTACAAACTACATCCAATGTATAAGTATTTTAAAATATAAATACATTCCAATATTTTATTGAAACTTTAAACAAGCCTATACATATTATAAGTTAATTTAGGAATGTTTCATAACTTTTATGATAAGAGTAAAATGTTAGCATGTAATTTCAACTGTCAAGCTGAAAATAAATATATGAATAACCTGCATTCTATTGCTTTTCATCTTAAAATATATTATTAATGGGTTTTTTTAAAAAGTCATACCAAAGGTGATATTACCAACTCCCTAAGGACAACGAATTCCACTAAACTAGAATTCACATTTTAGAGAGGAGATGGATAACATCTCACAATTCAACCTCAGCAGGAGTCATTAAGTCAGACACCTATGTGAGGGCTGTATTTCTCATGGAATTACAAATCCAATAAGAGCTTTGCCTTTGAGTTACTAGCACTACAAAGATTAAATCAATATATTGTGAGAAAAGGAAAAACCCTTGGATGCTTAGAGATTAGAATAAAACACTTATGAATTTTTTAGCTCAAATGGACAACCATAGAAGTCATTAATCCTACTTTTTCATTATACAAACCCGCTACACAGATTTTGCAGAGGTCCCCCTTTCATTCTTCACCCCTCCAATCCTATAGCCACTGCACTCAGTTTAAGATCCCAAAATGTTCATATGAGCTGTATGGCCCAGCATGACTCTTACCTTGCCTATCTGCCTCCCAGTCTCATCTAACACTATATGCCCGCTCAATCTCTGAACTGAAGCCACTCAGTTCTTTCCGGATTTCACAGGCACTGAGCCCTTTTCCCCTGGAGGATGTCTGCATAAACTGTTATTTTTTTAGAAATGTGTTTTTTCATCTTCACCTCCTACTTCTCCTGGATAACATCTACCTTATCCTTTTGTCCTCTAACATAGAGTTTTTCTACATCACCTCTTTCTCTTTAAATTCAAATTGTTTCTTTTTTAGCACCCTCTATATTTCTTTCATTCCTACTCCATTTGCAATTATATATTAATTTAGAGGACTATTATTTATGTCTATGTTACCAGTAGGCTGTTGGCTTCCCAAGAACAAGAAACATGTCTCTTTAATTCATTAATATATCCTCAGCATCTTTTACAATGCCAGGTGCATAATAGAAGCTTAATAAATATATATCAAATGAATGCATTAACTGGATACTAAGGAAGAGTGGTAAAGAGCCGAAGCTCGAGAGTCAGGCTGCCTTGGTGTCATCATTAATTCAACTACAAAGTGGTTGCTAATTCTTTTACTTCTAAAGTTAGCATTTTAACCAGCTACTTAGAGAATTGTGATGATTACACGACAATAAGTAAATTATCTAGTACAGGCCAAAGAAATGTTAGTTATCATTAATAATTACCAAGATATAAGTAATATTTCATTAATGTTTTATTTTAAATATATATGTATATACTACTTACATTTGTTTGTATTAATATATATGTGTGTGTATTTTTTTTTTTACATTCATTCTTCTTTTAGTTACCAAATAATCCCATTATGTAGATTGGGATATGTTGCTTATTCATTTTACAGATGAAAATACAGATTGTGTTATAATTGTTTTATCCGTGATTGGCTTCCATCTTCTTTATCAATACATTCTTTCTAAGTTTTTCTATTATAAAGTAAAACTTATTAAGTTTGGCACCCTGCATTTGTGGTATAATGGTTAGCACAGTTGCCTTCCAAAGTTTATCATCCTGAGGTCATTTGTTATTATGTTCAGAAATGTTCCCTTCTCTTCAATTTTTATAAGAGATTCAGAAGGATTAGTATTAATTCTTCTTTAAGTATCTAGTAAAATTCACCAGGGAAGCTATCTGATCTTGGGCTTTTCTTTGTTGGGAAGTTTTTGATTACTGATTCAATCTCTATACTAGTTACAGATATATTCAGATTTTTTATTTGTTCATGATTCATTCTTGTTAAGTTGTATGTTTCTAGAAATTCAGCCATTTCTTCCAGGTTATCCAATTTGTTAGTGTATAATTGTTCACAGTAGTCTTTTGAGATCCTTTCTATTTCTGTTGTATCAGCTGTCATGCCTACTCTGTCATTTAAAATTTTATTTGAGTATTTTTTTATCTTCTGCTAGTGGTTTGTCAATGTTGTATTTTTTCAAAAAACACCATCTTTTAGTTTCAATAATTTTTTCTACTATTTTTCTATGTTCTCTTGTATTTATTTTTGCTCTAATTGTTACTATTTCTTTCCTTCTACTTACTTTGGGCTTAATTCGTTCTTCTTTTTCTATTTCTTCGAGATGCAAAGTTAGATTGTTTACTTAAAATCTTTCTCGTTTTGAATATAAACAGTCCTATAAACTACTCTCTTAGTACTGGTTTTGCTGCATTCTGTAAGTTTTGGTGTACTTCATTTTCATTTTCATTATTCTCAAAATATTTTCAATTGCTTTAGATTTATTCTTTAACTTGTTGTTTATTCAAGAGTATATTAATTTCAACACATTTGTGAATTTTTCAGTTTTTCTTCTGCTATTAATATTTAATATTTAGTTTCATTTAACTGTGGTCAGAAAAAAAATACTTGGTAAGATTTCAATCTCCTTAAATTTGTTGATACTTGTTTTGTAACCTAACATGTAATCTATCCTGGATAATATTCTGTGTGAATTTGAGAAGAATGTATATTCTGTTGTTTTTGGATGGAATGTTCTGTGAATGTTTTTTAGTTGCATTAAGTCTAAAGTATTGCTCAAGTCTGCTGCTTCTTTATTGATATTCCGTCTATATGTTCTACTCATACTGAAAGTAGGATAGTAAAATATCCTATTATATTATATTGCTATCTAGCTTTTCCTTCAGTTCTGTTAATATTTGCTTTACATACTTAGGTAAGCTGATGTTGGGTACATATATTTATAATTGCTGTATCTTCCTAATGAATTGACCCTTTTATCATTATATAATGTCCTTTCTCTCTTAGTACAGTTTTTGACTTCTGTACAACATAGTACTGTAAGTCCTAGTTAGAGCAATTAGGCAAGAAAAAGAAGTATACAGCATCCAAATTTAAAAGCAAGAAGTTAAACTGTCTCTAAAGATGACATAATCTTACATGAAGGAAATTACATAAAGACTATACACATGCAAACACACACACACACACACACACATACTAATGTTAGAACCAACAAAATGTATCAGTAAAGTTGTACAGTACAAAATCAACATACAAAGATCAGTTGCTTTCCTATATAGCTGTCTTAATCCATTTGTGCTGCTATAACAGAATATTTGAGTCTAGGTATCTCATGAATAACAGAAATTTATTTTTCATAGTTCTGAAGGCTGTGAAGTCAAAGAAGAAGGTGCCAGCAAGTTTGGTTGTCTGGTGAGGGCTGTAATAGAAGAGAAATGGTGTATCTTTACATGGCAGAAGGCAGAAGAACAAGAAAGACAAATTGCCTTCATCCAGCCATTTTATAAAGATACCTAATACCATTCATGAGAACTCCACCCTCATGAGTTAATCACCTCCTGAATGTCCCACTCATAATACCTTTACATTGGGAATTAAAAATCAACAAGAATTTTGGAGAAGACAAAAATATTTAAGCCATAGAACTATCTGAAAAGACAATTGAGAAAACAATTCATTTGCAATAGCATGAAAACAAAGAAAATACTTACAAGAAACTTAGATGAAAGACTTCTACACTGAAAATTATAAAACATTATAATTAAAATATTGACCCAATTTAATTCATTTGCACGTGCATATCAAGTTTAAAGAAAACACAAATGTATACAAGGACATTCCATACTCATCTACTAGAAGTCTTAATAATGTTAAAATGTCTATACCTGACTGGTCTGAAGGCAGTAAGTTATCTTGATTGTTCAATTACAGATCAAGCTCCTATTCTATTCTTTCCCACTTCTGACGACTACGCTTGACTAGTCTTAAAAGAAAATGTCCTTACTACCAAAAGTGATTTAGAGATTCAACACAATCCCCATAAAAATCTAAGTGGCACTTTTTACAGAAGTAGAAAAAAATGCTAAAATTCATACAGAGCCACAAAGGACCCCAAGAAGCCAAAACAATCTTGAGATAAAACAAAGCTGAAGGAATCATACTTCTGCATTTCAAAAGATATTACAAAGCTATACTAATTAAGACAGCATTATACTAACATAAAGACAGACATACAGACCAATGGAACAGAATAGAGAGCCCAGAAATAAATCCACATGTTATTTATCAATTAAAAATAAAATTTAAAATGTTTTTAAAATCTACATGTATAAAGTCAACTAATCTTCAACAAGGGTGTCAAGAATACACAAAGGGAAAAAGGTAGTTCCTTCAATAAATGATGCTGGGAAAACTGAATATCCATATGCAAAAGAATTAATTTGAACCTTTACCTTACAACATATACAAAAATCATCTCAAAATGGAGTAAAGATTTAAACATAAGACTTGAAACTGTAAAGTTCTTAGAAAAAAATATGGGAAAAACTTCATGACATTGTATTGGCAATAATTTCTTGGATATGACTCCAAAAGCATGAGCAACAAAAGCAAAAATAGAAACAAAGGATTATATTAATCTAAAAAGTTTTTGCACATCAAAGGCAACAATCAAGAGAGCGAAGACACAACTTATAGAATGGAAGGAAATATTTGCAAATCATACACCTATCTGATAAGGAGTTAATATCTAAAACAGATAAGTAATTCAAGCAGCTCAATAGCAAGAAAACAAACAACCCAATAAAAAAAATGGGCAAAGGACTTGAATAGACATTTCTCAAAAGAAAACATACAGATGTTCAGTAGCATATGAAAAAATGTGCAACATCACTAGTCATCAGGAAAATGCAAATCAAAACCAGAAGATATTACCTCACATCTGTTAGGAAAGCTATTATCAACAAACAAAAAAATCACAAATATTGGGGAGGATGTGAAGGAAAAGGAATGCTTATACACCATTGATATGAATGTAAAATGATTTCACAGCTATGGAAAGCAGCATGGTGGTTCCTCCAAAAAATTAAAAATAAAAATACTATATGATCCAGCAATCCCAAGATTGGGTTTACATATGAAGAAAATAAAAAGTAGCTCAAAGAGATAAATGTACTCACAGTCATCATATCTTTTGTTTTGTTTTGTTTTGTTTTGTTTTGTTTTTGAGACAGGGTCTTGCTGTGTCCCCCAGGCTGCAGTGCAGTGATGCAATCATGGCTCACTGCAGTCTTGATCACTTGGGTTCAAACAATCCTCCCACCTCAGTCTCCCTCGTAGCTGGGACCACAGGGGTGTTCCACCACACCCAGTTAATTTTTATATTTTTTGTAGAAATGGGATTTTGCCATGTTCCCCAGGATGGTCTTAAACTCCTGGGCTCAAGAGATCTGCCTACCTTGGCCTCTCAAAATGCTGGGATTACAGGTGTGAGCCACTGTGCTCGGCCTCATGGCATCATTATTTAAAATATCCAAGATGTTTACACAACCTAAAGGTTCATCACCAGGTTAATGGATAAAAAATATGTGGTATATACGTACAATGAAATATTACTCTGCATTGAAAAAGAAGGAAATCGTGCACTGTGACAACATGAATGAATTCTTGAGAACATTATGCTAAGTGAAATAAGTTAGTCATAGAAGAACAAATACTGCATCATACCACTTACATGAGGCATATGAAATAGTCAAACACAGAGAAGCAGAGAGTAGAATGGTGGGTGTGAGGGGATGGGGGAGGGAGAAACGGAAAGTTGCCATTCAACAGTTATAAAGTTTAAGACGTGCAAAACAAGTTATAGAGGTATGTTGTCCAATATTGTGCCTCTAGTTTTCATTTGATATATTGTTCACTTAAAAATTTGTTAAGATTGCAGTTCACTTATTGAGTGTTTTTGTCACAATAAACAAATTAAAATAAATAAAAGTAATCTCTGAAGATCAATACAGAAGAAATAACAAAAAAGTAAAAATATGGGTAAAATACATTTCTCTCTTGAATTTTCTAAATTATGTTTAATAGTTGAAGCAAAAATTAAAACAGTCTTAGGTGTTTCTCAATATATATAAAATGAATATTTAATACATTTATATTATAAATGAGTGAGATAAAATTACATAAAGGGTTCTACATTTTCCTCAAACTGGTAAAATACCAATTTTATTAAATTATGATAATTATGTATATATAATGTCATGCCTTGATAAACTACTAAAATAGCTATCTAAAGACATATACTGAAAAACACTATAGACACATCAAAAAAGAATCTAAACTATATTCAAGTAACTGACAAAAAGTCAGGAAAAATAAATTAAAAACAGAGAGAACAAACAGAAGACAAATTAGATAGATGATGGATAGATAGGTAGATAGATTAGACATAATCTTTACTACATCAATAATTACTTTAAATATACATGGTCTAAATACACCAATTAAAAGACAGAGGTTAGCAGAACAGATTAAAGACCTAACCCAACTACATGCTATCCTTAAGAAACACTCACCTCACACATCATGATAAGGAATATTAAAAGTAAAAGGGTGGAAAAAGGTAAACCATGCAAACATTAATCAAAAGAAAGTAGCTTTATTAATATCCAGTAAATAAAACTGTAAAGAAAATTACTCAAGAGAGGGAGAGACATTACATAATATTAAGAGTCAATCCTTCAAGAAGACATAGCTAGCCTAAATGCGCATGTACTTAACAACAGAACTATAAATATAGATGAAGCAAAAACTGACAAAGCTGAACAGAAGGGTGGACAAATTCACAATTACAGCTATAGATGTCAACATCCTTCTCTCAACAATTATAAGAGCAACTAGACAGAAAATCAGCTAGGATATACAAAAATTCAACAATACCATCAACCAACAGATTCTAGTCAACATTTTATAGAACACCTTACCTAACAACATTATTTTTAAGTTTTTCAAGTTTTCAAATCTGTTTTAAATTTTTCAACAAATTCCCAAGACCAGGAATGGGACAAGGAAATATCTTACAGGCATCAAAGGACAATAAAGGAATACATATTATTTCTAAGTGCCCATTAAACTATATTAAGATAGACCATATCCTGGGCCATAAAATAAGCCTCAATATATGTAAAAAAAATTAAGTCACAAAGAGTGTGTTCTCTGTGCACAATGAAATCAAAATAGAAAATTGATTATTGAAAGAAACAGGAAAATCTGCAAAAGAGAAAACATTCCAGCTCTCACTGGGCTTGAGTTTTTAAAAAAAGAGACAGAGAAACAGAAAACACCTCAAATCAGTAATCCAATCTTCTGTCTCAAAAATCTAGAAAGAAAGCATACAATACACCCAAAGCAAGCAGAAATAAGAAAATAATAAAGATAAGAGCACAAATAAAATTGAAAACGAAAATCAAGAAATTCAATGAAATATAAAAAACTGTTCTTTGAAACTATCAAGATAAAATGTTAAAATTCTAGAAAAATTAACAAATAAAAAAAGAGAGGATACAAATTTTTAAGACCAGGAATGAAACAAGGAAATATTCTACAGGCATTAAAGCACAATAAAGGATTATATAAACAACTTTAACATATAAGTTTGACAAGTTAGATGAAATAAACCAATTCCTTCAAAAGCAAAAGCTATCACAACTAACTCTATATGATACAGATAATTTAAATTGCTCTACAGTTATTAAGGAAGTGGAATTCATAATTTAAAAACTCCTGGAAAAGAAATCTCCAACCCCAGATAGTTTTCCTGTAGAACACCGCCAAATATTTCAACATATATAATACCTGTTCTACACAACCTTTCCAGAAGCTAGAAAAAGAGGGAGCACTTTCCAATCCGTTTTATAAAGCTATTACTACTATGATACCAAAAACAAAGATATTATAAGAAAACTGCAAATTAATACTCTTCGTTAATAGAGATGAAAACATTTCTAATAAAATATTAACAAATAGAATTCAGCCTTATGTAAAATGAATTGTATGCCATGATCCAGTAAGATTTATTCCAGGGATGCAAGGCTAGTTTGATATTTGAAAATCAATGTAATCTACCATATTAACAAGCTAAACAAAAAAAATCATATAATTATGTAAATTGATGCAGAAAAGGCATCAATTTTCTGCAAAAAAATTTCTGACAAAATTCAACACCCATTTATCGCATAAACTCTCCAAAATCTAGAAACAGAGAAGAACTTCTGTATCTTGATTTTTAAAAATCTATCATCTCTTTTTAAAGGTTTGCTGATATCTGATCTAGAGCACTTGTTCTCAATCATGATTACACTTTAGGAACTCCTGGGAGACATTTTAAAAATATCGATGGCTGGGTTCTGTTCCCAGGGATTCTGATTTCATTGGTTTATGGTGCAGCCAGTGCAGGTCATTTTAATGTGCAGCAAAATTTTAAACCACTGATTTAGATCAGTAACTTTGAACTTTGGCTGGGAATCAGAATCACTGAGGATGCCAGGGATTCACTCTGAACCTACTGTATCAGAATTCTGGGAAGTGGGACCCAGGCATGCTTGAATGTGTTTTTGTTAAGTAAATCCTCCACAGGTAATTGAGATGTTTAATAGGGATTGAGAACTACTGGTCTCAACCCAAGAGCAATGATTTTTAAACTTTTACATATATCTAAATTAAATGAAGAGGGTGCTAAGAATACAGATTACCAAGCCCCATCTCGAGTGAGTCTAATTCAGCAGGTCTCAGAGAGATGTGACCCGGGAATGTGTATTTTTAGAAAGCTGTAAGAAAGAAGGCTGTGCTGCAGCCAAGCAGGCATAAGCTGAGGTAAACATCCTTTATGACTCAGCATGATTGGAGCACAGGTGCACATTCCCATGCCTTATATAATCACAGCTATTGAAACATAACGTAGAGAAGCTCATGACCTGGCTCTCAGCCACTATTGTTTGTAAGGTGTATAAATGTAACACTGACACTGTGAAAGAGCTGCTAAATAAAGCCATATTCTCATCTAAAAAAAAAAAAAATCTATCAAAAAGAAATGTAAACCTAACATCGTATTTAATGGCAAAAGACTGAATGCTTTCCCCTAAAATCGGCAACAAAGCAAGAATATCAGCTCTCACCACGCTTATACACCATATTTCTGGAAGTTCTAATCGGTGCAGTAAGGTATGAAAATTAAATAAAAGACATACAGATTTAAAAGGAAGAAATAAAACTATTCCTACTATGTATATATGACATGATTTTCTATGTAGAAAATCCCAAGGAATCCACCAAAATAACAATAATAACAATTCTTGAACTACTAAGTGATTTCAGCAGGGTTATAGGATATAAGATAAACATACAAAAATCTATTTTACTTGTATATACTAGCAATAACAGGTGAAAATTAAAATTTAAAATATAACAACATTTATAATACTGAAAAATTAAACAATTAGGTATAAGTCTAACAAAACATGTATACGACTTCTGTACTGAAAACTGCAAAATGCTGATGAAAGAAATCAAAGATCTAACTGAATGGAGAGACATCCTGTGTTCATGAACTGGAAGACTCAATATGGTAAATATGTCACTTCTCCTAAAAATTGATATACAGAGTTTTATAACTCTTATAAAATCTAAGAAAAAAAATTTTAGACATTAAAAATTATTTTAAAATATACATGGAATGGCAAAGTAGCTAGGATAGCTAAAAACAACTTTGAAATAGGAGATTAATAGGAATAACTCTAAGTCATTTTAAGACTTATTATATAGCTACAGTAGTCAATGCTTTGTGATATTGGCCAAGGAATAAACAAGCAGCTCAATAAAATAGAATCATGAAACTAGAAATGCCATATGCAAGTACAACAAATTGATTTTTCTCACATATGCAGAAGTAATCCAATGGAGGAACAAATAGTGTAGAGCAACTGGATATCAACAGGCAAAAAGTAGGAACTTTGAGAAAAGTCTCACACTTCATAAAAAGTTAACTCAGAATGGATCATAAATACAAAATCAAATGTAAAATATAAAACTTTTAGAAAAAAGCAGAAAAAAAATTTTGGATCTAGAACTTGGTGAACCATTCTTAGGCACAAAAAGCATGACACATAAAAGAAAAACATAGATAAAACTTACTTCATCAGCTACAAACTGCAAGAAAATATTTACAAAACTCATATATGAAAAGGTCTCATATATAGAACATACAAACGACTCTTAATAATTAACAGTAAAATACTATACAAAAAAATTCTGTAAGAAAATAGGCAAAAAACATGAGTCATTTCACTGAAGAGTATGTACAGACAGCAAATAAACACATGGAAAGATGTCTGACATCACTGGCCATTAGAATTGAAGATCATAATATGACTACACACTGATTAGAACATCTAAAATAAAAAAATGGTGAAAATATCTAATGTTGGTCAGAGTGTTGAATAACTAGATACATTGCTGGTGGGAATGCAAAATTGCTCTGGGAAACAGTTTGGCAGTTTCTTAAAAACTATGCATCACATACTATAACCTAGCAATCACACTTGTGGTTGTTTCTCTTAGAGAAATTAAAATTTATGCCCACACAAAAGTCTGTACCCAATTGTTCATAGAAGCATTATTTGTAATAGCCCCAAACTGGAAACAACAGAATGTCCTACATAGTCAAATGGATAAACAATTGTATACCCTACCATGGAATACTAATCAGCAATGAAAAAGAATAAACTATCAACATATATAACTTGGATGGATCTCTAAGGCATTATGCTGAGTTAAAAAAAAAAAAGTCAATTTAAAACAGTCTGACACTGTGTAATTCCATGTATAAAACACTGTATAATAACAAAATTATAGAAATGAAGAATAGATTTTCATTTGCCGGGGGTT
>NW_012113141.1:21797-23506 GCF_000951035.1 Colobus angolensis palliatus
ATGCGATTGGAAAGTGGTAGCACAAGGGAAATATTTGTAGTGATGGAATATTCCTGTACCGTTTTTGTCTTGGTGATTACACAAATCCATATATGTGATAAAACTGTATACATAATTTATGTCGATATGTCAATGTCCTTGTTTTGATATCTCGCTATATAGTTACAAACAATGCAACCTATATGGGAAACTGGGCAAAGGGTACGAAGAACCTCTCTGTGCTGTCTTTGCTACTTCCTTTGAATCTATAATTATTTCAAAATTAAAAGTTTTTTAAAAATTTAGTTTCTAGTCTTTGAGAGGTATTCCTGGGACAGAAATGAGAGAAGATGCATAGGCTTTCCCATATAGCATAAACAGCTGAATTAAAATTAAAAGGAGTTATCAAATAGATTCAGTCAGTTTTATTTTTACAAGTGTCTAGGTTTAATATAAAAGTCAGAAACTAAATAAAATGAACAGTCAATACTTCTAAAGGAGTTGTCAAATTAGAAAGAGCTTGTTTCTACAAGACAACATAATTATCACAAATAGTGGTTATATCTCTGCTATGCACCAAACAAAAATTACTTTTCTCTTCCCAGTTGTAAGCCAACTGCCATACTAACAGTCTTGCCAACTTTGTATTTTCTTTGCATATTCCTTTTCTTCTGAGCTCCCAGTAATACACTTAAAATTGCTAAGGAGGAAGGGAGACTTAGAAACTGCAAGAGGCTAAATAAACATTTGCCTGTGACTATTCCATAACATAAATTATATAATCACTAGGTATTCAATGATTCTAATTTAATACTGCTAAAGAGGGCAGGTGATTCTAATGCACATTTTAGAAATATCACTTGTGGGTCACCTGAAAAAGTTTCAAAGTCGTTCTTAAATGCAATTACCAATATCATTATAGCATAAATGCATTCAGACACAACTAAACTCATTAAAATGGAATTCTGCAAGAGTGTAACTTGCCTAGGTTTTCTTGGATTTTTTTTTTTTACACAGGACACTAGAATCTTGACCCTTATAATTAGAAAAGGTTCACCCACTTCAGATCTCTGCTATAAGGGATATCTACACCGATTTAATTTTTAACCCAAGACTTAAAGAGTACAAAAGATTTACAGGGATTATCTAAATCTATTCTTTGTAACAGAATCCATTAATAATTTTCTCTACATCTTCTATCTACTAATACCAGTTTTGGATTCTTTCTAGTAAAGCTGTAGCTAACAAGTCTTGTTAGCTATGACTAAGGAGACAGTTTAACTCAACCTCTGTACCTTCTAGGCTATTCCCTACACTTTTTGTTAGGGTAATTCAGATTCTTTATGTTCTTCTCAAAGTAAAGTCTTTGCCTAAAAAATTGTATAAATTATGATTATCTATTATTGTGTGAGAAGTCATTGCAAAACCTAGTGTTTAAAAAGCAACAACTTCTGGCTGGGCATGGTGGCTCACGCCTGTAATCCCAGCACTCTGGGAGGCTGAGGCAGGTGAATCATCTGTGGTCAGGAGTTCGAGACCAGCCTGGCCAACATGGGGAAACCCTGTCTCTACTAAAAATACAAAAATTAGCCAGGCGTGGTGGTGCACACCTGTAGTCCCAGCTACTTAGGAGGCTGAGGAAGGAGAATTGCTTGAACCCAGGAGGCAGAGGCTGCAGTGAGCCAAGATCGTGCCATTGCACTCCAGCCTGGGTGACAGAGCGAGTCTCA
>NW_012113141.1:23556-38628 GCF_000951035.1 Colobus angolensis palliatus
GTGAACCTGGGAGGCAAGAGAAGAGCTTGCAGTGAGCCAAGATCGTGCCATTGCACTCCAGCCTGGGTGACAGAGCGAGTCTCCATCTCAAAAAAAAAAAGAAAAAAAAAAAAAAGCAACAACTTTTTATTCTCTCTTATGGGTTCTGAGGTTTGACTGGGCTCAGCTGAGATTTCACACATCAGGTCTCTGTGCAGCTGCAGTCAAAGTTTGGCTGCATTTGGAACCATAGAAAATTTTGAATAGGCTGGACATACAAGATACCATACTTCACAGTGCTGTCAGTTAATGCGGGCTTTTGGCTAGAAATGCAGCTCTATCAACCAGAGTGCCTACCTGATTGTGATCTCTCTTTGTAGGCTGGGCTTCATACAACCTAGAAATTGCATTCTGAGGGGAAATGTCTCAAAGTTGAGCACTCCAAAACAATCAGGTGAAAGCTAAAAGTCTTTTTATAATCTAACCTCAGAAGTCCTAGAGTGTTACCTCTGCCATATTTAGTTGGTCAACCAAGTTATTAAGTCCAGCCCAGATTCAAGAAGAAGAGTATTAAACTCTATGATGGAGGAAAAGCAAAGTCATGCCAGAGGAGAATTTGCAAAATGTGAAATATTATTGTAGCTATCATTAGAGAATATAATCTATGACATATAGAAAATTTCATTCCTTTTCAATATACAAGTATAAAATGTCACTTGCTTATTTTACTGGATAACGGTACGAATGACAGCATGATGAGGTAGCTCTAGACATCTCTGACCTAAGTATTCTGTCTCCTTTCTTTTATTACTCTACAGCAACATTTTTAAAGTTACAAAAATATAGAGGTTATCGGCCAAGTGCAGTGGCTCACGCCTGTAATCCCAAAACTTTGGAAGGCCAAGGCAGGCAAATCACCTGAGGTCAGGAGTTCCAGACCACCTTGGCCAACATGGTGAAACCTCATCTCTACTTAAAAAATACAAAAAAAATTAGCTGGGCGTGCTGACTCACACCTTCAATCCCAGCTACTCGGGAGGCTGAGGCAAGAGAATTGCTTGAACTGGGAGCCCGGAGTTGCAGTAAACTGAGATGGCGTCACTGCACTCCAGCCTAGGCAACAGAGTGAGACTCCATCTCAAAATAAAAAAAGGTTATCGGACATTAAAAACACCATAATGTAGCCAAATCCTATTAATACCAGACTTACAAGGAAGAGCTGGTACCATTCCTACAGAGACTACTCCATAAAATTAAGGAGGAGGAGCTTTTCCCCAACTCATTCTACAAGGCCAGCATCATCTGGATACCAAAACCTAGCAGAGGCACAACAAAAAAAAGAAAACTTCAGAGCAATATCCTTGATGAATATCAAGACAAAAGCCCTCAACAAAATACTGAAACCAAATCCAGCATCACATCAAAAAGATAATCCACCATGATCAAGTAGGCTTCATCCCCAGAATGAAAGGTTGGTTCAACACACACAAAGCAATAAATATGATCCATCACACAAAAAGAACTAAAGACAAAAACCACTATTCCATTTTAGAAAACGATCAAGACTTGCTGATCTGTTTTAAGGAAGTGAAGTTATTTAGACTCAGAGGAGTGATGGTTGTGTGGACTGAGCCTGAGACCAACATAAGCTGCATTCATTTCTCACTGCTGAACTGCTCTGGCTGGAGGCAACAGACTTGCAAAATTTAAGCCAATCTCTGAAGTCTCCTTCAGCTAAAAGACTCACAGGTTTTGATGAATTAATCACTTTCAGTTTTTGTGCTTATCATCAAGCATTTACTCCATCAGCACAGCTCAATTACAAAAGCTACTGACTGATCTGAAAAACAACTGGGTCCACCAAAGGAGACACGGTATTTCTTAAAGTAGAAAGATGAGGACTTAAGTGCTAGAGCCATCCCAAGTCCTTGAGCAAATGCTGAGCAAGGTTTGAGTTCAGCTAGTTCCAGAAAAATGCATTCCCTTTCAGTAAAAATGATGCAACAGCTATAAAGAAGCAGTATTTGTGATAGAAACCTGGAGTGACAGTAAACCTGGGGATGAGATCTGATAATACACTCCACAGTTTTCCAGGTTGGTTCCTGCTACTTAATTCCAATATTCATTAGCTCAGTTCAATTTGCTTAGTTTAAGAAAACCATAAAATCACCACTATTTTGATGTGATTTGTGTTTATTATATACATGGCCAGTTTCAGGGGCCTGCTACTGCACACAGGATCCCAACTTTAGACAGGGTCCCAGGCTTGGGTTTTCATGCTATGCTACCACACTCTTGAAATTTTTAACAATTTTACCTTTGAAGCTGTGTAGTCCAATGAGGCAATGAAGCACATGTCTCGGTTCATATGCAGTCCTACCTCCAAGTGACTTCCTGGGATAGTTCCTCAGACACCTGTTTTCCCACCCAGTGATTACTGCCGCCTTTTATTCCTTGTGGGGGCCTTGGCACACCCTGGGGTAGGTCAGGGTCATCTGGTGGAGCCACAGACGTCTGTGAGGGTCTGCAATCACTTTGTAATGAATCATTCGCTTTGTGGATCGTTCCATTCAATAAGTTCAACGTCTTGTCACATTAAGAAGAAATTAGTAATAAATGAGACCAGATGGGTCTCATAACTGATCCTTTCCCATGAAGTAGGTTCCTTTACTCCCTAGTGTTTAGGCATTCCTCATATATTAGAAGTTCCTGCTATGGTTTTTTAACATTAAACTTTACTCAAAGTTGTTACATAAAAATAAAACTAGGTCAAATGGTAGAAATGACAGAAATATAGTAAGAATCAAGAATCCTTGCATGAAGTATTACTTCTAACTTGGACAAGGTTCTGAGCCTTGCATAGTTCCTAGGTAGAATGAAGAGTGATTGTTGTTTTAGATCAGGTACACTAGAACAGACTCAAAAGTAAATCTGAGTACAAAAAAGTTTTGTTGGGACATTCTTTCAGAAAATAAACGTGTAAGGAAGTGAGAAAGGCAGATTGCAGAGAAGCCAGCTTACAATGGAAGTCTTAGCTGTCCTATGAGGAGTGTTGGAGCTGGGATGGCCTTTCAGAATTGTCTCATATTGAAACAGGGGAATGGACCCTTAGAATTCCTGCAACTGTCGATCATTGATGGCACATCATCCTAGGAGCTGTGTAACTTTGGATGAGGCAGATCCTTCAACTGAGGACTGTTCCCAGTGAGGAAGAGATGTGAGCCATCACAACTGGTATTTCTAGCTGAAAAGGGAATCCCTTATAAAGGGAATATGGGTGAAGCACCACATTATTTACTGCAACAGTTAATAGCAAAAATCAAAAGGTTGTTTTTATAGCCATTGAACAATGAAATATTATCCTGTGTTAGCAACTGTAGTCAGCATATTTGGCTTCACAGAGAATTTAATTTACTATTGATAATGTTTAGAAAATTATTATCAGAAACATGTAATTTGTTATCCAAACCAGGATACTTTTTTTTTTTTTTTTGGAGATGGGGTCTGGATCTGTCACCCAGGCTGGTTCCAGCTACAGTTCCATTCCCCTGCTTTTTGAACAAGAAGCCTGACATTTTCATTTTGCACTAGGCCCCACAAATTACGTGGCCAACCTTACTTATGTATGTGGGTAAGTGTGCACATGTGTGTATATCTGAATTTGTATCTATAAAGAATAAAATAACTTTCTATTTATCCATTTTAGATAAATTGAACTTATAACTTTATAATTTCTAGAGAAAATAAATGTATCTATAACTTTACAGTATTTTATCTGTGAAGATGAGAATAATAATTGTAATAGTTTACAGATCATGGGAGAAGGCATTCCAATACAATATTATCTTCTGAGTTTTTTATGACTGATGAATTACCTTGAAAAATCTTTAAGAATATATTATATGCTAAAATTGGGGATATTCTAGCTTCAGGCATTCTGGCAGGACATGACATTACTAAAATTTTCTTATTAAAGAAATCTACCTTACAACTTTGATTTATTGACAGGTGAGAGATTTCTGGTCAGGAACCAAAGTCATCAAATATTAAGAGTATGAAGATATTCTTCATCTCTTGATATTCTTCATCTTCATCTCTTGATGAAGAGTTGAAGGGTCCTCAAAATGCACCAAATAATTTTAGTGCATTTCAGTTATTCACACAAAGTACTTACATTGAACAATCTCAAATATCTTAAATTCATATCCAAAAAGTCATACGCTTTGTAACTAATCATTCTGAAAACATACCTACGTGAGTCTTGAATTCTTCCATTTATAATAATGCAGATGAACAAAATATTCCTATTATAACTTTCATTTTGTTTAGCTCTATTATTTAAGGAATCTTCATAATCAACATATAATTGACAATATATTCAAGATTTTTCTCTTCACTTTATAAATGTTACCAAGATTTGAGGGCAACAATAGTTATAGACATTCCATAGAGAAGAGATATATATTTCACATATATATATATGTATGTATACAATGAAACAAAATGGATTTTGAAACAAATATTTTTGCCCTAAATTTAGACATTTCCAATATTTCTGAGTGATAGCTAAAAAAAAACAAAAACTAGACACTGTCACATCTGAAAAAGATTAGCAGCTGCCAAAACTGTGTGGGTACCTGTAATCCCAGCACTTTGGGACGCCAAGGTGGGAGGGTCACTTGAGCCCAGGAGTTCGAGATCAGTCTGGGCATTATGGCAAAACCCCATCTCTACAAAAACTACAAAAATTAGCTGAGCTTGGTAACACACCTGTAGTCCCAGCTACTTGGGAGGCTGAAGTAGAAGGACCCTGTGAGCCCAGGAGTTCGATGTTGCCATTAGCTGTGATCGCCCAACTGCACTTGAGCCTGGGCAACAGAGCAAGACACAGTCTATCTCCATAAAACAACAACAACAACAAAAATAACAACCAGCATGGGCTCTTTACACACCTTCAAACATAGCTCATGAGCCCTGTAATATCACTTTTATTGAATACTAACTTCTAATGGCCTTTCATTATTCATCAACTTAATCCTGAGCAATCTGCCCCTCTATCTTCTTTATATCTCTTAAATTTATGTGCAACTCTAGTTTCCTTTCTCCAATCCTGATTTACTTCTTCAACTAATACTGAGATACTTCCACAAATAAAACAGTCACCTGTAAATACCCCTCTGGTTCTGACTTCATCCCTAGAAATTCCCAGGGTTGTTGTTCCCCAAAAATAACCAAGCAGAACTCACTTAGAAAACCAACCCATGTAAAATCACATACTCATTTGTAATTTATCCTGTTTTGTACATGGAAAGTATCTCAGCATATATTCAAAGTACAAGGGAAGAGGGGCTAGGGCTAGGGATGGGAGGGCAAACAAGTCACCTACATTGTTCATGTACTCTGAAAGCAGATCCTGAAGAGCCTGGCGAATGGCGTTGCATTCTGCAATAATCCGCTCCCGGTGGAAGTCCCTCGTGCATGAAGAATCTGCCAGCAGAGCAGCCCCACTGATAATGGCTTCGAGTCGTTTCTCTAGTGATGGTCTTATTTCCTCCTCAGTCACTGTGAGTGGATTCAGGACAATTAAATTCTAAGAGAAGAAAACATTTGTATGGTTAGCACTCCATGGCATTTCACTTTTATGAAAAACAGATGTTATTTTGCTTTTGCATTTAAAATTCAGATGTGATAATGAAGAGAACTGTGTTTTTACTGCCTCGACTGGTTCACACATAATGCTATGTAGTGATTATTATTCTGATAACTAATGAAAGTGATGCAATTGTGAGCATTTGTTCTAGCCTCAGACAGACCTGGATTCAGATCTTACCTTTTCCCCTCATGCAGATATCTTACACTTGCTGAGCCTCAACCTCTTGACCTATAAGCAGAATATTAATATTGCCTGTGTTGTAAAACTGTTGAAAGAATGATATAAATGCTTAATACACTGACTGGAGCATATTAACTGTTATTTACAATAGTAACTTTTACAGACTGCACTGTTTACACAATATTTTCATGTATCTCATCCTGATAGCACCATGAGGAAGTAGGCAGCAAGGTATTAATAACCACACATTTCAGCTGATGATGAGTAAGGCTGGAAGGCTGTCTTACCCAAGGTCATAGAGCAAATAAATAATGACGTTCAGATAAGTATCCAGGTCTTTCAATACCAGATTTAATACTATTTTCATTATGTCTCACTTTAAATCATAAACTTTAGTTAACTTTAACACTAACATATCAAAGTAAATTCTGATTTTTAATTATTTAATTTAAAACATAAAACTGCTTCTTCCTGTTGATCTATTATAACTTCCAGCTATTTCCAGCTATTAGAACTTGACATGGTACTTTTAAGGTTTCCATTAGACGTATCTTTAGGTAATAGGAGTCAAGATAATCTAAAGCCTTGTAAGAAAAGATGGAGGGTATATGCTGCTCTAAGGGTCTTTTATTAAAATACTCCAAGAGAGGAAGTCTTTCCAAGATTAGGTATAATGTGAGAATAGAAGAAAGAGATAGTGTAGAATAAAAGCTCTCAGAAGAACCCTTAACATGAAATGCAATCACATAATGATCTTCAGAGTGTGAAAGTCTGAGTGTGAATCTACACACAAACACACTGTGTGAAGATATAAGATCTTCCTAGTGTATAATCTTATGTATAAGATTATAGATGTGTATATGTATTTTATATAGATAGAGGTGTGTATGTATGTAAATAAATAAGTAAGTATATGTGTGTGTTTATATATAAAATCTTATACTGATCATTGTGTTACATTACATTCTGATAAATATTTGGGGATTGAAAGTAGCCAGGATACAATTTTAAAAGTCACAACTGGGCCGGGCGCGGTGGCTCATGCCTGTAATCCCAGCACTTTGGGAGGCCGAGACGGGTGGATCACGAGGTCAGGAGATTGAGACCATCCTGGCTAACACAGTGAAACCCCGTCTCTACTAAAAATATACCAAAAAAAACTAGCCGAGCGAGGTGGTGGGCGCCTGTAGTCCCAGCTACTCAGGAGGCTGAGGCAGGAGCTGAGATCCGGCCACTGCACTCCAGCCTGGGCAACAGAGTGAGACTCCATCTCAAAAAAAAAAAAAACCAAAAAAGTCACAACTGTAAGTAGAGTCAAGCTAGGAAGAGAAAATTATTATAGAAAAAGAAATAATTTTAAAACAATTTTTTTAAAAAATGGTACTATGTAATGTTCTCTTACTATAAAATGTGAGGGGACTCCAAAAAGTTCACGTAAAAACTGGAGTTAAAATATAAAAATAAAAACTATAAACTTAATTTCTCAACATAAGCTCCATCAAGTTCAAGAAATTTATGCAAGTGATGATACCAGCTATTTAGTCCACCTCTAAAGAACTGAAGCTTCTGGGAATTTATCTATGTCAATGCAGTCTTTTTTACATTATTAACTGAAGAAAAATAGATGCTCTTTACAATTTTTTTAAGATTAGGAAACAAAAAGGAGTCAGAAGGAGCCAAATCGGGACTGTAACATGGATGCCTAATAATTTCCCATGCAAACTCTTGAAAATTGCTCTTGTTTAACAAGAGGAATAAGCACGAGTATTATTGTGGTGGAGAAGGACTCTCTGGTGAAGCTTTCATGGGCATTTTTCTGCTAACGCTTTGGCCAACTCTCCTAAAACACTCTTATAATAAGTAGTTATCATTCTTTGGCCTCCCAGCAAATTAACAGACAAAATGTCTTGAGAATCCCAAACACTATTGCCATGACCTTTGCTCTTGACTGGTCCAATTTTGCTTTGACTGGATTACTTCCACCTCTTGGTAGCTATTGTTTGACTGTGCTGTGCCTTAGGGATCGTACTGGTAAAGCCATGTTCTACCTCCTTTTACATTTCTTTGGAGAAATGCTTCAGGATCTTGATATCAATTGCTTAAAAAATTTCTGCTGAAAGCTCTGCTCTTATCTGCAGCTTCTCTGGGAGCAACATTTTTGACACTCATCAAGTAGAAAGTTGGCTCAACTTTAATATTTTAGTCATAACTGCATAAGCTGAAGCGATTGAGATGTCTATGTTGTTGGCTATTGTTTGTGCTGTTAACAGTCCTTTTCAATTAAGACATGAACAAGATTAATTTTTTCCTCACAAATTGATGTGGATGGTCTGCCACCTTGAGCTTCACCTTTGACATCATCTCATCCCTTACTAAAATGAGTTATCCACTTGTAAACTGCTGATTTCTTTGAGGCATTGTCCCTATAAACCTTTTATAAAGCATCAATGATTTCACCATTCTTTTGCCCCATCTTCACCACGTATTTAATATTTGTTCTTGCTTCATTTTTATCAGAATTCACATTGCTGATAGAGGTCCTTCAAACTGATGTTTTATCTTTCTTAGTGCCTCAAACTAAATCCCATTCAGACATGTTAAAACAAGTTCGTATGAATTTATTTGGGTGGAAAAAAATGTTGAAATTCATGCATAGTTTTTTTTTTAATACACATTCTTCATGAACTTTTTGAAGGCCCCTTATAAAATGTAAAATGTAAACTAGAATATAGATCTGATATAAAATTGGTTAAATATCTTAAAAGCATGCAGGAGAATTCTTACTTTCCTGACTCTTTTCTTCCTATTCTTTCTTTCTATCTTTTTTTTTTTAGACAAAGGCTCGCTCTGTCACCAGGCTTGAGTGCAGTGGCGCGATCTCAGCTCATTGCAACCTCTGCCTCCCAAGTTCAAGCGATTCTCCCTGCCTCAGCCTCCCAAGTAGCTGGGACAACAGGCAAGCGTCACCACGTCTAGCTAATTTTTGTATTTTTAGTAGAGACAGGGTTTCACCATGTTTGCCAGGATGGTCTCAATCTCTTGACCATGTGATCCACCTGCCTCGGCCTCCCAAAGCGCTGGGATTACAGGCATGAGCCACCACACCTGGCCTTTTCTTCCTGTTTTTCAATTCCTCTATTGAGTCTCTCCATTTTTCCATCTTACATGGAAAAAAAATTAAAAAAACAACATGAAAGGAAATTAACTGTATAAAAAGCAAATTTAACATTTTCTTTACCAAGTAGACATTATTTTTGATGAAACCATAATCCCTACCATGGGCTTGGCCATCAGTTAAGGCTTCATTCATCTAAGTCTTCCCCTTTATTTCATTTGCCACTTTTACCACATCTTTCTTTGGCTCGCTCATTTAGTATAGACTTTCCACTCCAATGTTTCATAACAAAAATTAAACCATTTAGGCCGGGCGTGGCGGCTCACGCCTGTAATCCCAGCATTTTGGGAGGTCGAGGCGGGCAGATCACGAGGTCAGGAGTGCAAGACCAGCTTGGCCAACATGGTGAAATCCCGTCTCTAGTAAAAATACAAAAATTAGCTGGGCATGGTAGCGCGTTTCTGTAATCCCAGCTACTCGGGAGGCTGAGGCAGGAGAATTGCTTGAACCAGGACCCAGGAGGCAGAAGTTGCAGTAAGCTGAGATCACGCCAGTGCACTCCAGCCTAGGCTACAGAGCAAGCAAGACACCATCTCAAAAAAAAAAAATTAAACCATTTAAAACCTTTTTGGAAATGTACCTCCAGTGTGGCATCATTAAGAAAAGACTATGCAAGCAATATAATTACTCTTTAATTGCTCTAATGCAATTAGAAGATGTGATAGAAGCAGTCAATGTGTCTCCAGCATTGTGACAATAGGAAAAGCTGATTACATTTCAAATCTGTTTGTTGTAAGTACTGGAAGAAAAAAGTGCTGTGATTTTACGTGTTCTGGCTATGATTTCATGTTAGCAAATGGCCTGTGTTGTAGAATTAAGTTCACTTTAGTTTCTGCTCTACAGGGTCATTCCTCAAACTATCTCAGCATTTGGAATTTTACATGCTTGACCTTTAAGATTTCTGATTCTTCAAGCTCATCTGAATTCAAATCATTGTCTGTTCTGACATCTGATACCTATAGGCAGGGCTCTTGATTTTGCCTAAAACAATTGCCCTACTATTCCATCTTATTAAGGTTTCACTGACTTTGTCACCGAATCAATAAAAAGCCAAGAATTTTTTAAAGTAAATCAAATGTCCTGTGAAATGGCACTGGATTTGCTTAAGACCAACTGAAACAAATTTTTACCTCTTCTGATGCACCATAGCTATGTTAAAACAGTATTTCAGTGTGTTTCATGGCATTCATCCCATGAAAGACAATCAATAGGATGTTGTTTTTTTCAGGATGCCACTCCATTGAAATAGAAAATATTTTTCCTTTTTTAAAGTTCCACTCAATGTATACTTACCTCCTTAATACTTTGATTGCTGACAGAACATTATTTTAATGTAATTAAGAGTCCCAACTCCATATTCTTCTGTTAGATTATTTTGTTTAAAAGAGTAAGTATAGCTAGAAATTTAGAACCCAGGTCTTAGAAGCAGATAGCCTGTGTTTGAATCCTCGCCCATAGCTATAAACAAATATATCTGTACTAATATCACCCTCTATATTTTTATGTCTTTCTGGATATCTTATAATTTATTTGATTAATAAATTTCATTCCTTATTTTTCTTCCTACCACTTCTTTTCAAAATTAAAGACTTTAAGTAGCTTGCCCAGGATCACTCAGCTAATAAGTAGCAGAGGGAAGAGTCTGTACAAATCTGTCAACTTCCAGTTCCATGCTATAACTACCATGCAATGCTGCTTTTGTTGTCTTATTTAATCATTACCAACCATTTTGTGGCATATTATCATCATTAATTTATACGTGTGAAAACCGAGAGTAAGCACAATTAAGTAAGTTGTCTAAATTACCCCTTAAAAGAGAAGATGTAGGATTCAAATCCAATTTTATATAACTACCAAATCCATACACTTTCTACTACTCTGGGGAAACTGAGATGAGACCACCTGGCAAACTTCTTCATTCACCTGAATCTCATCATGTTTTTCCACTCATTTCTTCTCCTCCTTGTCTTCAAGGAAGACATAGTCTTTCTCTCTCATTCACTTCCTTTCTCTCTCTTTCTCTCTCTCTCTCTCTCTTTCTCTCTCTCTTATCTCCCCTTTGTTTCTTTCTTTTTTGAAAAAAAATTTGAGGAATGTCTCACTCTGTCATCCAGGCTGGAGTGCAGTTGTGCAATCATGGCTCACTGCAGCCTTGACCTCCCTAGCTAAGGTGATCTTCCCAACTCAGCCTCCAGAGTAATTGGAATCACAGGTGTGTGCCACCCCATTCAGCTAGTTTTTTGTACTTTTTGTAAAGATGGGGTTTCACCACGTTGCTCAGTCTGGTCTCAAACTCCTGAGTTCAGGCAATGCACCTGCCTTGACCTCCCAAGGTGCTGGGATTACAGGTGTGAGCCACTGTGCCCAGCCTTCCCCTTTATTTTCAAGGCTATCTTCTCCTCATCACAAATCCCAAGTACTCTTCAATTATTCCTTCCTTACATTTTGAGTCTCTTAAAGAGCCTACTATGTGCCAGGTACTGTGCTAGGAATTGGTAATAGAATGGTGAGGATCCCTGCCCTCCTCACAGGGCTCACATCTCAGAACTGACAACTATTAACCAAAAAAAAATCACAAAAATACATAACCACAATGTGGATGTGTTGTATAAATAAAAAGAGTAGTTAGTTAAGTACAGATTGACCAGGCGTAAGTCTGGACAATTAAATGCAGAATCAAAATGGTTAAAGGCAAAGCAGGGCTAGGCACAGTGACTCACGCCTGTAATCCCAGCACTTTGGGGGCAGAGGTGGGCCAATTGCTCGAGCCCAAGAGTTCAACATCAGCCTGGGCAACACAGTGAAACCTGTCTCTACAAAAAATATAAAAATTAGCTGGGCAAGGTGGCACATCCCTGTATTCCCAGCTACTCAGGAGGCTGAGGTGGGAGGATCATTTGAGCCTGGCATACCAGTCATTCATAGAATTCTCAGGGAGGGATTTAGATCCACAGAACTTGGAATGGAAAGTTATAGGTAATCTTGTTGGCAAAGATGTAGAGAAAAGGGGAATCCTTATATACTGCTGGTAGAAATATAAACTGATACAGCTATCATGAAAAACAGCTGGAGGTTCCTTTAAAAATTGAAAATAGAACTAATCAGCAATCCCACTACTGTGTATATATCCAAAGGAAATGAAATCAGTATGTCAAAGAGATATCTGTACTCTCATGTTCACTGCAGCATTATTCACAATAGCCAACACATGGAATCACCCTAAGTGTCTACCAATGGCCGAATGGATAAAGAAAATGTAGTATACATGCAATGGAATACTATTCAAACTTTACAAAGAAAAAAATCTACAGGGTGCCATAAGTCATGCCTATAATTGCAGCACTTTGGGAGGCTGAGGTGGGTGGCTGGTTTGAGTCCAGGAGTTCTAGACCAGCCTGGGCAACATGGCAAAACCTCATCTCTACAAAATATACAAAAATTAGCCAGGCGTGGTGGTGTATGCCTGTAGTTCCAGCTACTAGGGAGGCTGAGGTGGGATAATTGTTTGAGCCCAAGAAGTCGAGGTTGCAGTGAGCTGTGAGCATGCCACTACATGCTAGCCTGCGTGACAGAGTGAGACCCTGTCAAAAACAAAAAAACAAAAAAAAACAGAAAATTCTGTCATTTGCAGCAACATGGATAAGCCTAGAAGACATTATGTTACATGAAATAAGCCATGCACAGAAATACAAATACCACATAATCTCACTTATATGTAAAAATCTAAAAGAATCTAACTCAGACACAGAGTGGAGTGGTGGTTACCAGGGGTTGGGGGCAGGGACAGGACTCAGGAGATGCTGGTCAAAAGATTCAAAATTTTAGTTTGACAGGAGGAATAAATTCAAGAAATCTATTGTATAACTTGGTAACTATAGTTAATAATAATGGACTATATACTTGAAAATTGCTGAGAGTAGATATTAAGTGTTCTCACCACAAAAAACTAGTACGTGAGGTAGTGCATATGTTAATTAGTTTGATTTAGCCACTGAATAATGTATATGTATTTCAAAACATCATGTTATATACCACAAATATATATAATTTTTATTCACTAATTTAAAAATTTTTAAATGAACTGCTAAAAAACAGTCTGGATGTGATCTTATCCAGATTTTATGTTATCAAGTCTACCTGAACAGGCATCAGCATTATAATTATAGAACTAGAAGCAGAAAGACTGAAACTTGAAAACAAGCCAAATTGAAGACAGGTACTTTACATCTGAGTAGACAAAAAAACTGCGTCAAAGGTAGGGAAGGGATCTGTGAAACCAGGAGAATATATATTTCATCCATCTGTAGGAGTTTTGAAAAATCTGACACTATGAAAGAATGATTAAAATTAAATTAAATTGGCACACATCAATATTTTAAAATACAAAAGATATATACTACCCACAGAATGGAAGTATGAGAACCAATTCAAATAGTGATGTGGGGAATGTCTTATATTAAATCATTTAATGGAGAAGATGTAGTTTAAATAAGCATTGCTTATCATTTTTGGTTTTGGTTGTAGCCTAAAGACTATCTTTCAGAAAAGAACTTATAAGGATTAGTTCAATCAATATGACTTATAGTGAAAGAAAACTCTACGGCCTCTAGAAACAGAAACAATTGCTACATTTCCAGAAGACTGAGATCATAGCTCTATATGTATTTGAGTGAACAATGTGGGATCAATCTATATATAATAGCTTGAAAAATTACCAGAATATATGATAAAACAAAAAACAACAGTCGCAGGATGATATATATAATGATATCATACATATTTTTAAAATGAGCACACAACACTTTGTATTTTCTCTGAGTGCATATATGTACATGAGAGCCTAGGAAATGGACTAAAGGAAACATACCAATACCATAGCAATTATTATTTTGGGAGGAGGATGAGACAAGAACCCAAACTGGGGTAGTAAGGTTTTAATTTTTAATAACTAGGCTTCATTACATATTACTTATAAAAATACAAAGTAATTAAAAATTCAAATTCTTAAATTTTAAAAAAGATAATTATGGATCAAACACTTATTATTCTTTTACATTCAAGTATTAATCAACTAATTTTTCTGGAATCAAATAGACAAAATGCTTTCTTTGTTTACCAGAATGAATATAATATTGTTTTATAAATTAATCAGTTGCAAGAATTTCAATTTTGTTATGTTGGGTTTACACTGTTTAAACTATTACAAATATGTTTGGCTAATATATGTCTGTTAAAAAATAAAGACATCAAGAGAGTGAAAAAGCAAGACACAGACTGGGAGAAAATATCTGTAAAAGGTATATCTGATAAAGGATATTATCCAAAACATATGAAAGATTCTTAAAACTCAACTATAAATAAATAGCCTGATTTTTAAAAATAGGCCAATGACCTGAACAGATAATTCACTTAAAAATATATACAGATAGAAAATAAGCATAAATCATAAGGGAGATGCAAAGTAAAACAGTCATGATATACCACTACACATCTATTAGAATAGCCAAATTCCAGAACACTGACTACACCAAATGCTGGCAAGAATGTGCAGTAATACAAACTCTCATTCATTGCTGAGGGGAATGCAAAGTGATAAAGCCACTTTGAAAGACATTTTGGCAGTTTCTTACAAAATCAGACATATTCTCCCACTCTCACCATTTCTACTTAATATATTCCTGGAAGTCCTAGCCAGAGCAATTAAGCAAGAGAAAGAAATAAAAGGCATACAAATTAGGGGAAAAAAGAAGTAAAATTTTCTCTGTTTGCAGATTATATAATATTATGCATAGAAAACTCAAAGACTCAACCAAAAACCTATTAGAACTAATAAACAAATTCAATAAAGTTGCAGGATACAAACCCAAATTATAAAAATCAGTTGCATTTCTATATGCTAACAACAAACTATCTGAAAAAAAAAAACAATGCAATGTATATGAGCATCAAAAATATAAACCACTTAGAAACAAATTTAACCACAGATTTGAAAGATCTGTGGTTACATTAAAAATTACAAGGCATTGATGAAAAAAATTGAAGACACAAACAAATGAAAAAGTACCCTGATGTTCATGGATCAAAA
>NW_012113141.1:45089-83300 GCF_000951035.1 Colobus angolensis palliatus
CAAAATGCAGAAATCACCGGTCTTCTGTGTCCTTCGCGCTGGGAGTTGGAGACTGCAGCTGTTCCTATTCGGCCATCTTGCTCCGCCCCCCAGTACTGTTAAATGTCTATATTACCCAAAGTGATCTACAGAGTCAAAACAATCTATGTCAAAATTCTAACAGTATTCTTCAAAGAAATAGAAAAAACAATTCTAACATTCATACAAAACCACAAAAGACCACAAATAGCCAAACAATCTTAAGAACAAAACTGGAGGGATCACACTTCCTGATTTCAAAGTATATTACAAAGCTATAGCAATCAAAACAGTATAGTACTAGTATAAAAACATACATAAACACCATTAGAATAGAATTAAGAGCCCAGGAATAAACACACACATATACAGTCAACTAATATTCGATAAAAGCACAATGGGGAAAGAATAGTCTCTTCAATAAATGGTGCTGGGAAAACTGAATATTTACATACAAAAATAAAATAAAATTGGACCCTTATCTACATCACTCACAAAAATTAATTTGAAATGGATAAAAGACATAACTGTAATACCTGAAACTATAAAACTCCTAGAAGAAAACAGTGGGTAAAAGATTCTTGACATTGGTCTCGACAATGCCTTTTTGGATGACACCAAAAGCACAAGGAACAAAAGCAAAAAGATTTAAGTGGGACTACATCAAACTAAAAATCTTCTGCAAAGCAAACAACGAACAAAATGAAAAGGCAACACACAGAAAGAATGGGAGAAAATATTTGCAGACCACGTATTCAATATGGGGTTAATATCCAAAATATAGTAGGAACTCACACCACTCAATAACAATATAATAATAACAATAATCCAATTAAAAATAAGTAAAGGCCCTGAATAGACACTTCTGAAAAGAAAACACACAAAAGGCCAATAGTGCATCAAAAGTTCTTCAATAGCACTGATCATCAAGGGAAATACAACTCAAAACCACAATGAGATATTACCTCAGACTTGTTAGGATGGATATTATTAAAAAGACAAGAGATAATATGTATTTGAGAAGATGTGGAGAAAAGGGAACTTTTGCACACTGTTGGTAGGAATGTAAATTGATACAATCATTATGAAAAAAAGTGGGGAGATTCCTCAAAAATTAAATATATAACTACCACAAGATCTAGCAATTCCACTTCTGAATTTATATCTGAAGGAACTAAGTAACTCAAAGAGACATCTTCACTCCCACATTCATTCCATCATTATCACAATAGCCAAAACATGGCAACTACCTAAGTGTCTGTAAATGAATGAATGAATAAAGAAATGGTCATATATATGTATATATACAACTGCTTACAATAGAATAGTATTCAGCCATAAGAAATGAAGGAAATCTTGCCATTTGTGGATGAACCTGGAGGGCATTTTGCTAAGTGAAATCAGCCAGACACAGAAAGACAAATACAATATGATATCACTTATATGTAAAATCAAACAGTTTCGATTTGACATAAATCATAAAAACAGAGTGAAGCAGCAGTTGGCAAGGATGAGAGGGTGTGGGAAATGGGGAGATGTTGACCAATGGGGGCAAACTTTCAGTTATAAGATAAACAAGCTCTGGGGATCCAATGTACAACATAGATGGTAATGGATATGTTAATTAACATGATTGGAGTAATAATTACACAATGCACATGTATATAAAATCATCACATTGTATACCTTTAATATATACATTCTTTATTTGTCAATTGAATATTTAAAATTGTTTTAATTCAAATTTTTAAAACAAAACAATTATTTTAAAAACTTTTGGCTTTGCAGACGCTGCTGCCGAGGAAATTGCTGCACTACTAGACATGGTCAACCCTATCGTGTTCTTCGACATTGCCGTCGATGGCGAGCCCTTGGGCCGCGTCTCCTTCAAGCTGTTTGCGGACAAGGTTCCAAAGACAGCAGAAAATTTTCGTGCTCTGAGCACTGGAGAGAAAGGATTTGGTTATAAGGGTTCCTGCTTTCACAGAATTATTCCAGGGTTTATGTGTCAGGGTGGTGACTTCACATGCCATAATGGCACTGGTGGCAAGTCCATCTATGGGGAGAAATTTGAAGATGAGAACTTCATCCTAAAGCATACAGGTCCTGGTATCTTGTCCATGGCAAATGCTGGACCCAACACAAATGGTTCCCAGTTTTTCATCTGCACTGCCATGACTGAGTGGTTGGATGGCAAGCATGTGGTCTTTGGCAAAGTGAAAGAAGGCATGAATATTGTGGAGGCCATGGAGCACTTTGGGTCCAGGAATGGCAAGACCAGCAAGAAGATCACCATTGCTGACTGTGGACAACTCGAATAAGTTTGACTTGTGTTTTATCTTAACCACCAGACCATTCCTTCTGCAGCTCAGGAGAGCACCCCTCTACCCCATTTGCTCGCAGTATCCTAGAATCTTTGTGCTCTCGCTGCAGTTCCCTTTGGGTTCCATGTTTTCCTTGTTCTCTCCCAGGTATTAAGCCTAGTACCCATTCATTATTTTCCAGAGTTAAGTTTATGATTATGAAATAAAAACTAAATAACAAAATAATAATAATAATAATAATAAATAAAAATAAATAAAAAATAAAAACTTTTAAGTCGGGGTACCTGTTCATGTTTGTTATACAGGTAAACTTGTGTCATGAGGGTTTGTTATACGGATTATTTTGTCACCAGGTATTAAGCCTAGTACCCATTCATTATTTTCCTGAACCTCTCCCTCCTCCCACCCTCCGCCCCCATTAGGCAGCAGTGTCTGTTGTTTCCCTTTATGTGTTCTCATCATTTAGCTCCCACTTACAAATGAGAGAATGCAGTATTTGGTTTTCTGTTACTGCTTTGGTTTGCTCAGGAGAATGGTCTCCAGCTCCACCCATGTTCCTGCAAAGGACATAATCTCACTCTTTCTATGGCTGCATAGTATTCCATGATATATGTGTATGAGATTTTCTTTATCCAGTCTATCATTGGTGGGCATTTAGTTTGATTCCATGTCTTTGCTCTTATGAATAGTGCTGCAATGAACATATGTGTGCATGTGTCTTTATGACAGAATGATTTATATTCCTTCGGGTCAAATAGAATTTCTGTTTTTAGGTATTGAGAAATTGACACACTACTCTCCACAATGGTTGAACTAATTTAGGCTCACACTAGCAGTATATAAGTGTTCCTTTTGCTCCACAACCTCGCCAACATCTGTTATTTTTTTACTTCAGATAATAGCCATTCTGACTGGTGTGAGATGATAGCTCATTGTAGTTTTGATCTGCATTTCTCTAAGATCAGTGATGCTGAGCTTTTTTAAAACTATGTTTGTTGGCTACATGTATGCCTTCTTTTGAAATGTGTCTGTTCATGTCCTTTGCCCACTTTTTAATGGGGTTGTTGGAAAACAAACTGAACATACTTTACAATATAACCCAGCAATTGCACTTCTTGGTATTTGCCCAAATGAGTCAAAAACATGTCTACACAAAAACCTTCACATGGATGTTCATAGCAGCTTATTCATAACTGCCAAAACTTGGAAGCAACCAAGAGGTCCTTTAGTAGGTAAATGGATAAACTGTGGTACATCCAGACAATGGAATATTATTCAGCACTAAAAATAAATGAGATACCAAGCCACAAAAAGACATAGCGGAAACTTAAATGCATATTACTACATGAAAGAATCCCATATGAAAATGGTGCATCTGTGTAATTCCAACTATAGTATATGACATTCTAAAAAGGGAAAAACTATGGAGACAGTAAGAAGTCAGTGGTTGCCAGCAGTTAGCAAGGAGGGATGGATGAACAGGCAGAGAACAGAGAATTTTTAAAGCAGTAAAAATACTCTACATGATAATAACGGTGGATGAATTTCATTATACATTTTTCCAAGCCCACAGCATGTACAACACTAAGAGTGAACTCTAATATAAACTAGAGATTGTGGGTGATAACAACATGTCAGTTTAGGTTCATCAATTGTAACAAATGCACCACATTTGGGGGATATTGATAATGGGGAGGCCATCCATGTGTAGGAGCAGGGCATCAGAACACAATGGGGGAAATCTCTGTACATTTCTGTTAATTTTGTTGTTAATCTAAAACTGCTCCAAAAAAAAGTCTTAAAAATAAGAAAAAAATTAGTATTACAGAAAAGTCATCTAGCCTTTCTTTAATACTAAAGGGTTGGAAGCCTTTTATTTAATACTAATATTCCCTATATCTGTACTCCATGTAAGGTTGCTGATTTTATATCTTAGGATGGGAAGAATCAAAATGGAACATCTGGTGGCCAGAAATCAAAATCACTTAAAATTAGCAGGGATGACAGCAAAAGAACAAAGGAGTCCAGTGCATTTAAAGGAGCTCATACTATTTAGTTCCGATTGAGTATTATTTGGACATGTTGAGTCTGGGGAGCCATTAATTCATAATGCTACTCAAAAGGTAAATTATAAAAACATTTTTACTAACGGGATAAATATGGATACTTATCTTTAAAAAAAAAAAGAAGAAGAAAATAAAGACATATGACCTAAAAGTATCAGGGCTTTTTCAGTGGAGCTCTGGAGTCAGAAAAACTGAACATGAATTTTGGTTCCCTACTCATATTGGGAAAGTGGTTTCAACTGCTGAAGCCTTTATTCCATCCCTGGTAGAATGAGGAAAATAAAACCTACACCTACCATATAGAACTTTACTTAATGTAGCTTTATAACGTGTTTTAATATCTGGGATGGGTGGGCGGAATAGGCTCCACCTCAGTGGTTTCCTTGCTAATGTTATTTTCTGCATTTAAACACACTACCATCTATACGTGATGAATAAAACCATAGACCCATATGAAGGAAGCAGTTTTTCCTAAACAGAACACTCCAACAGACCATACAGATGTGTATCATTCCACCAATATTTATTAATCATCCAATATATTTCAGATTCTGAACAAGGCTGTGACCATGCCTTACCAGGACATGCAGAACTTATACACAATCTTAAACAAGCTGAAGCACAAAATCAATATTTTGGTTGGAAAAAGTTTTCTGTATTTTAATAACACGATGGAATAAATGCTATTCATCATTCACATACTCTATATTCTCTGATGGGATTGACCTGATTTACACTAAAAATACTCAAAGTCTTACACCTATTCTCCAAAGTGAAATTGCCTATCAAACGAGATGCAGCTATGATTATAATCAAGTACTGACATTCTTCACAAAAACATATGCTATGCTTCACGTTGAGAGCAGCAGAAATAATAAGCACATAGCATAAGTAATGTTTCTCAAGCAACTACATTATCAATCTTCAGAATGAGTGATAAAAGTGGAATGAAATTTTTCCTTATGATTACCAACAGAAAATGCTATTGAGAGACCTCACAGACTCCCTTTTGTGTAGTATATTTCTTGTTTTAATGCATTTCCACTTAATCTAAAGAATAGAAGCTTTAGATATAAAAAAGTCTTATTAAAAAGGCAAAATGTGAAAAATAAAGTAAATTAGCAAGATGATCAACACAAATTATTTGTAGTACTTTGGCAAATTAGTGTAATCTACACATACAAATTTAAATACATACTTAGCTATAGTAAGTCAAAGGGTACCTAACTTGCATTTTGTTGTGTATCAATTAGAACAGAAAAAAAGCAAATATTTTAGACACCCAATATACTTATCAATTAAATATAATACGTACAGACTCCTTTAAAAATCTTCTAAGTAATGAACATACACTATTTAAATAGCCCTAATACTGTAATGATGGTTAAACCAGAACAGTGATAAAAATTTCATTCATCTGCTTTCACTCATTTCACCTAAGGTAGTAACCTCTTCTCCTAGGCATATTTCCGTCAGTTAAGCAAACCAGTCTATGCACAGCACCACACATCGTGAATTCTTTCACTTTTATCTTTTTATATCAATAATATGATAAACCTTGACGGATTCTCCTATTTTCACAACCTCCGCATAAAAGGATAGTAACACAAGCACCTCCAGGAATCTGTTGACTTTGTTGTAATATTGAATATTATATTGAATTAATCTTACCATAATATTGTAGATTGAGGCAATATATATTAATGAAGGAGCTTTTGTGATTGATTATCTGTTTGGAAATATGTGTTTACATGTTTGTGTTTTACAAGGTCTGTATTTAAAATGTGTAAAAAATCCTAAAAATATAGAAGCAACAGTGATTAACTTATTCTGTCTACATTGAACTTAGAGAAAATACAGATGATTTTTATACACAATGAGATGGTTATTAAAAATAAAGTATATGCCCCAATATTTTTAAGTATATTAAATCTTAATTTCTCAGTAACGTCACGTGTGTCCCACCTTCTATGTCCATGAGGTTTATGATTCCGAGCCTAAATGACTACAAATCTGCAAAATTTAAACAAACATTTGAATAGTTCCTGTCATTTCTGAGGTTTATGTCAATTGTTATTCCCATGGAGTTCTCCCAGAAAACAATTTCATCAACAAAGAAGAAAAGGTACGCAGGGGGCAAACGGAAAAAATAAGTAATCCCAATTGTGCTCTATTTTTGTTTGATTCTACCTTTCACTTCTGTCTATAATTATGTCCTTTGGGAGAAATAGCAGGTTAAGCACAAGCCCTGGATTCATGGGTGAATAGTGCACCAGAGTAGAGCATTAAAACAAGTAGCCGATATGGCGCAGTCATAGCTTGCAACTGTAAAACTCTCAAAGTCATGTCTGCTCTAGAATTCCTTAACAATGATGAGTGTGAAAATGACTGCTGGGTGGTGACAACTTCTCAATAACAGCATCCTTAAGATATTCTTGATGTGGTCCCTGATGTCTTCCCCATATTCTCTAGAGTACTGCTGTTTAAGGATTCTGGGTATTCTGAACATTTTGAAGTTACAACCAACTAAAGATGTTCTTGGCATGAAAAGAGTTAAAAATCTCCTCTTTTCCTACAGTTTAATATCCAGTTAAATAGAAATTAACTCAAATGTTTCTAAGTCATTTTCCAGTTAACTAGGGCTTAAGAAAAAAATTGCTCTAGTCATTGTGTTTAATTTTACTTTAGGACATATGAACCTATAAGTGCCATAAAATCATCATTTTGGAGTCTACATAAAGCTATATTGTCTTGGTAAGAAATTGCGAAGAAACTGTATTGACTCTAAAGTACACTCTGGAGTACTGTCCAAAAGAGTATTCTATGTTGATGAAAATTTTCTGTATCTACAATGGTCAACATAGTAGCTACTGAACATCTGAAATTTGGATAGTACAAGTAAGAAACTGAATTTTTAGTTTATTTAATTATGACTAATTTAATTTTAAATTGAAAAGCCACATGTGAGTAGTGGCTACCACATTGAATAGCACAACTCTTGAAGTTGATTTTCATTTTATTTTCCATATGAGATTGTGCCAGGATAAGTTGTGATATCCTTTAGGTACCTAGATGGTTGATGGTTGATTGATTGTGATTAAAAACACTATTTCCCTAAACAAGTGGGTATCTTTGGAGAAAGCACTGGTGGAGGATAAAAGTTTAAGCTGTTGCCAGTCACTAAGGCCTTACTTTATCAGATCCTTTTCCCTAATGACTAGTTGAGAATGAGTTAGACTAAACAAGAGGCAGCTCCAGAGAATATGAGTCACAATGTGGAAGGACAGGAAGCAAGTCTTGTGTGGCTAGGATTTAGAGATATGGAGCATCAGTGGGAAGATAGGGAACAGATACTCTGAGAAAAAAGAACTCTGAGAAGGAAAATGGAAAGGGTGATCAAAGGCAACATTCATCTATTTCACAGTTTAATTCATTCTGCTCCATTTTATATCCTTCTCTTATTAATGAAGGATGTTGCTGGTACTGTTCTTATAAAGTGTCGATGCAAGACTGAAAATGTCAGTCCCTGGCTTAATATCCTTTCCAAATTGAGAACACCTGTAGAAAAATCAACTGTTCATGCACTTTACACTGTTCAGATTTTTTGCTTTGCTAGTTATATAATGACATACTCAAAAGTTGGTCAGGAAAATGTTAAACCAAGATCATTCCTTCTGCTATACTTTGATATTTATAGTCTTTAAAATTTTTACCAAAGAGCCTTATTTTTTCCCTTGGTGCTTTATCAATATGATTTACATTTTTCATTCTATGAAGGAACAAGAACATGTGCAATATAGGAAGGAGGGAAAGATGGAGGAGGAGAAAGGAAGGACAGAAAGAGGAGGGAGATGTAAAAAAAATAAGGTAAAGGGGGAAGGGAAAGAGGAAAGGGGATAGAAGGAGTATGGAGAAGGGGACTGACAGGACAGAAGAGGAGGAATGGAGAAAAGAGATTGGAAAAGAGAAAAAGTGACAAAAAAAGAAAGTAAAAGAGAAGAAACAGTTTGCTAAAGGCTCTTGTGTCATTCACATTGACAGTACTAAAACCAATATGCTTCTGTGTTTCATGATTCAAAAGAACATTTAAGTGATAAAGGGATAACGGTGGAGGTACCTGACAATTTAGCCAAATAAAAATCCAGCTTTCATCACTATAGAAAATTGTAAATGACTACAAGTTTTCTCTTTTTTGATTTTTTTTTTTTTTTTTTGAGACGGAGTCTCACTCTGTTGTCCAGGCTGGAATGCAGTGGCACAATCTTGGCTGTCTGCAACCTCCGCCTCCCAAGTTCAAGCAATTCTTCTGCCTAAGCCTCCCGAGTAGCTAGGACTACAGGTGCCCACCACCACGCCTGGATAATTTTTTGTATTTTTAGTAGAGACAGGATTTCACTGTGTTAGCCAGGATGGTCTCGATCTCCTGACCTCATGTTCCACCCGCCTTGGCCTCCCATAGTGCTGGGATTACTGGCATGCGCTACCACGCCCAGGCTTGGTTTTTGTATTTTTATAAAGTGCAGGTGTTCAGCATGTCCCTTCCTGAACTTTACAATATTCACATAGCTTTGGCAAATGGGATGTGAAACAACATTCAAAATGAAATTAATGTTGAAAGAATAGTATCATTCATAACTAGACTATTTTTCAAGTAGATATTGATCTTATGCAGTGGGATGTGCTATTAAAGAGCATAAACTACACCTTTTAAATTTAACAATACATAATGCCATTGAGGAAAATCCCATCACCGAACACCATTCCAGACTTTTCTTATCAGGATATTATAAAAACACTACTTAACTATTATGACTACCAAGCAAAAGTATGGTAAGAACACTTTGTCCCTTTTCTTTGCAGACAGGAAAAATCCATTGAATATGAAGGCCAAAATCTCTGAGAAGGAGTGCTTCATCTAGAGAGACAAGCACGGGCACATATCACAACAGCTAACAGGAGAGATATATTGGGTCCTGATGAAAACTAATATAGGAAGAAATGAGCTGAATTTTTTCTGCACCCTGGATGAGAAATGATTAAATTTAAAGGGTTTTTTAATTAACTTAGTTGTGACCTTGCCTGCTATTCCATATTTGAAGATCTGGTGGTGGGAAAGTATGTAGAAACTTCAAAATATGCTCAGGAATGCATGATTTAAAAATAGAAACTCTTACTATTGATAAAAAGAGAAGAGCATCCAACTTCTCAATTTAAGGGGACTTCTCAAGTAAAGAAGGGCCGTTTAATACTCTCTAAAGAAGGCACAAAATTCCTATAGAACCAAGATTCTTGGTTGATACCGCCTCTGCATCAGCACCAAAATTCTCCCTCTAACCATGGGTGGTTCCAAGGAGGCACCTTGGTAAACTGCAGCCTGCCTGAATGAGGTAAAGTGATCCCATCTCCAAATCAACCCACACAAGGAAGGCCAGGAGTAGGAGTCTATATCAAGTCAAAATTCTTTAATGCTTTCCCAAGCTCAAGCCATGACCCCCAAATATGCCCACAAGTCATATACCAGGTAAACAATACTGTTCAGCCCATTGCCCTTTCCTCATTAACTCCCCCAAAACCCAAAAGACAGTCATGCATGCACTTTTCATTCACTTTTACAAAAAACAACTGTAATGTGAACACCATACACATTACACCTTGTTACAAATATTTTAAGCCCCATATTTAGGTTAGAAATATTAAGACTTAGAAATTCATAAGCATTAGAAAGCATCAACTAAAATGGACTATTCTCACTACCTTCAGTTTAATGTGTCTCAGTATGTGTTTCCTCCTGTTTTTTCATCGAAGCGTCCATTGACCCCAACTGAAGCTCTCCCTGTCTCTGAGTCACTCATCTGTTTGGCTGTATCTATTTATCACATTGCTTCATCCATCACCAAAGTTCCTACTCTGCATTGGGCTTCCCTCCCTGTCTGTAAGACTGACTCAACACTCACATGACTAAGATAGTAATGTGAGGAAAAAAAATAATGTCAGACTCATTCTAGGCATGGAAGAAGCAAGCCACTATGCCTATTAGGGACAGCATGGTTTCCATGTGAAACAAACAAGATTAATCTACCTCCCATAATGCAACTACCTTTTTTCAAAACTCGTGGACATTGTCAGGCTGCTTAACAAATATACCTTCCAACAGCTGCATAGCAGATCCATGCATCTGTACGGTATATATTTGCACATGCTGCTTTTCCATCTGCAGGACATGACATATGCCAACTGATTGGCTTAGAGTAGGCTTGAAGAGTCGTCAGAGTGTTGGGAGACACCTTATGTCTATTCTTTGCTTTCCATTTTTTCCTTTTGCTCTGAGGCTTTTAGGCTTTGCTCTTTTGGATCCTGCCTACTAAATTATTCATTTAACTTCAAGTGGTCATTTGTGGCTAATGAGGCTGAGATTTTTGTGAACATATAACTTGCACTTAGTCCATACTGATTAGATGTCAGTAATCAACCTACAGGCTTTACTTTAATTGCAATTATATCCTCCATTTCACATGTTAAAAGTAGAGTTCGTATCAGGTGATGGGAACTAAGCAGAGTCCAAGTCAACCTGAAAGAAGCCAAAAGATTCATCCACGACTAGCAATGTGATTTGAAAGGCTCAGTGCAATGTGCAAGTATAAGGCACCTTGTTCAAAATATATTCAGAATTTTAATATAGCAAACTCAGGTAATTAAACCAAATATGAGACCCTTCTATCTGTGAGACACACCCATGAAGAGAGTCCTGGATTTGTCAAAGAAAACATAAGACATTTTTGCCATTTCTTTTAAATGTTAATCATGCTTATTATAAAAACTATTATGTTGGCAATATTTTCTTCAAAGTCAATAGTATCTTCATCAAAAAATTTCTTTTTAGAATTTACAAAGACTTTTTTTTCCTTTTCGATTGGTCTCAGAAAACAAGCTTTGAGGTTCTATTCATAACATAAAGTTTAATTCAGTTTCAAAAAATAATTGCCTGATACCCTTCTTGCCTTTCCAAATCTTACTGTAAATACTAAAGTATGAAAATAAAGCCTGTAAATGATAGATTTATGGCTAGATTTGGGAAACCCTAAATCTTAAACTTAGCAGTGAACACCTGACAGTAATGAAGCCATAAGTGCCCACCCTAGGAATAGCATGGCCACTGAACAATGTTCTCCATAATAAAGCCATAATCAATACCCTACAAAGCCAAATGTGGTGCTATACTATGATTCACACTACTAACCAAATTTTATCAAACTGTGTCTTAAAACAAGGAACTCTACAACTTACTACCCTCCATCTCTTCATAAAAGTAAAAACAGATTCCTCTAAATGAAGGCTGGAATTCGCATGACCAAACTAATAAAACCTAATAAAAATTATGTTTTACTAATTTTTTAATGTAAGAATTAATAACTATCATAGGCTACTTCACTTTTCTTGATTTCACCTTACTCTAAGAACATGTCTAATATAAACATCATTCCATTTTGAATAAAGTGCTTTATCCAACAGACTGATCATGCTAGACAGAAAGTTTGCACCAGGTGGCAGAAACAAAAGAAAAGTAACTGTAATATCACCTTACATAATAAATGTAACCTTCCAAACATTTTTTTTGTAATATTATTACGATGGCATCTACAGCTATATAAAAAGGGAACTATGGACATATTTGCTTTAAAAAATACTAGATAATCTTCTGAACTTGGAATAATTCAAACTAACATTCTTTAAATAATATTTATGGAAATAATTGCTTATTTTAGTTTACATACCATATATACTTGTGTTAAAATAATTTACCTCATAAAACTAACTCCAAAAAAATGTATTTGAATCTTCAGAAGCTTGTATCTCTTTCTTTTTGGCTGTCTCCCTTGTTCCATTTCTATCTTACTTCTCCCAATTCAGTTCATCCTCTGATATGATTTGGCTGTGTCCCCACCCAAATTTCACCTTGAATTGTAATAATCCCCATGTGTCAAGGATGGGACCAAGTGAAGATAAATGAATCATGGGGGCAGTTTCCCCCATACTGTTCTCCTGGTAGTGAATAAGTCTCACGAGATCTGATGGTTTTACAAAACGGAGTTCTCCTGAACAAGCTCTCTTGACTGGCACCATGTAAGAAGTAACTTAGCTCCTCATTCGCCTTCCGCCATGATTGTGAGGCCTCCCTAGCCACGTGGAACAGTGAACCAATTAAACCCTGTTTCCTTTACAAATTATCCAGTCTTGGGTATGTCCTTATTAACAGCATGAGAACAGACTAATATGTCCTCCTACTGAAGATATGATGTCACCATTCTTCTAGGCATAGATCCATTGGATATCTAAGCTATCTTGGGCCACTTCCAGTCACTACAACTGTCAGTTCTTTTTTCATACCTATCCCTCTCCCTTCCATTTCAACTCCTTTACTTTGGGTTTTTATTACACTTTACCTGAAATATTATACAAATATCTTGATTTTTCTTGCCTCCATTTAACCCTGCAAAATAATCTGCACATCATGACTGATTAATCTTCCACAATACCTGTTTGATTTTGTCCCTTCCATGATAAAATATTCCTCATTAACAAAGTCCAAATTTCTTAGCTTGACATTCAGTGTGGTTCCTCAAAATCTGGTTTCCAACCAGACTATCTTCTTACCTGTTGCAAATACTGTAGTATGGTATTAATGAGCTTGGGCTGGAAATTCCCATTTCATGACTACAGAAAAGGCGTAGTGACGTTACCTGCAGGAGTAATTGAGGGAGTTGCAAATCTTGTGACAGCTGGAATATGGCTGGTAATACAGAAAAGGAGTGATATTAGTCCTCTCTTTGAAAGAGGAAAATACAAACTTAGGAATGCAACTTTCCTAAGAAGGAAATAGGCTTTTATTAGAAGGAAATGATAAAGCAAATCTCTTAGACCTAAAAGTATTTTTTTCCCAGATATGTACTATGAAATGTCTTGATTCCTACTGATATGGTTTGGATATGGATGTCCCCAACACAAATCTCATGTCAAAATGTAACTACTAATGTTGGAGGAGGAGCTTGGTGGGAGGTGATTAGATCATGGAGGCAGAGTTCTCACGAATGGTTTAGTACCATCTCCCCTTGGTACTGTAGAGTGAGTGAGTTTTCATGAGATCTGGTTGTTTGAAGGTGTATAGTACCTCCTCCCTCTCTCTCTTCCTCCCGCTCCAACCATGTAAGACATGCCTATTTCCCCTTCACCTTCCACCATGATTGAAAGTTTCCTGAGGCTCCCCAGAAGCTCTCATGCTTCCTGTACAGCCTGCAGAACTGTAAGCCAATTAAACCTGTTTTCTTTATAAATTTCCCAGTCTCAGGTATTCATAGCAGTGCAAGAACAGACTAATACAGCTACTAATAAGAAAGCTGAATTTATGAGATCTAAAACAAAGTATGTTGACCTACTGATTAATCAAACTGACGTGACAGTCCTGAAACCACCCAATGGGTTCTTCCCACCCACTGCACAAAGCCAGTTCACTAAGACCACAGCATTGCAATAAAGATTTTAATAGACACGAGGTCAGCTATACCATGTGGGAGACAGAGTTATTACCAAATTAATCTCCTTGAAAATTCAGAGGCTAGGGTTTTTCAAGGATAGTTTGGCGGGACAGGGAGTCAGCTTTTGGGTGGGGCCACGGGACAGATGGGCAGGGGTAGACCATCCTCAGAAATGTAAAAAGATATCTCAAAAGGTCAATCTTAGGCGCTATAATAGTGATGTTATCTGCAGGAGTAACTGGGGGAGTTGCAAATCTTGTGACCTCCAGAATAATGGCTGTTAATTGTTTATGTGTACACCTTAGCAGAATTCAGGATCTTCATCTCTTCTTAATCTGGTGGTCTAAAGTTAGCTTGGCCCTGGCACAGAATAATTAAGGGCAGTTTGGAGGTTAAAGGCCAGATGGGGGTTGGTTATATCAGATCTCCTTCATGTCATAATTTTCTCATGTTTTATTTTTTACAAAGGTGGTTTCAGTCCCAAGTAAGACCAACTTTAATTCTGTTCTGCTATTCATCCTTAATGGTGTGTTCCTGAATGAAGATTTTCTGGCAAATAAGGGGCCTCTTACTAGTAAATAATCTTACTTAGTTCTTACTTACCCACCGAAATTGCAAACTCTCATATATTTATAGGCATCAAAGTTTTGTAAGCCCCCTTTTAGATAACTGTGAAAAGCCATTAAACATTCTACTATCAAAATCTCCCATCCTTCAAGCCCTAGCTCAATTTCCTTTCCATAAAGCCTTCCCTGTTTGCTTCTTGCTAGGTTACAAGAGGCTTGAGAACAGAGTGAAGTGTGGATTCAACAAACATTTATAGAACAGGTACTGTGCTAACAATTTACCCCTCAGTTATACTCACACTTGTATATACATAACAATCTCTGGACTAAAACACAAAAAATGGTTTAAAATACTTGTTTCTGGGGAAAAGGTAAGGATAAATACAGATCTTTAAAAAAGCAAAATATAATTTTCCTTGGGGAAAAGGGAACGACACATTACCATTTACTTTACAAAACCTGTCATGGTGAGTCTTTCTCTGCCCTTTGAAATGTATGTAAATCTTCTTAAAAGCTAAATAGGCTTCTCGCCAGCTTTTCAACCCAAGGATGAAAAGAATCTTGGGAGAATGTCTTTCTCAAGGACCTGGAAGTCATCTCTTTTAAATGTAATCATCAAAGAAGGTAGTGTCCCTATCTCCCAGTTTCTGTGGGAAGGCAGGAGTCTAACTTTGGTGGGTGCCTGGCTGCAAGTTACAAACTTGTCTCCTGTCAAAAACATATAAAAAGTTCCTTTGGACACAGGCAATTAGTGAACAGAGACAGTCATTCAAATTATCAGGTGAGTTTAGGATGAACTATGTATACAAACGGTACTGTCAAGTCCTCTTACTTAAGGAATAGTTATCATTTATCTTGAGAACATGTATCTAATGGGTTGTGTCTCCTAAGCTATACAAAACATTGAGATTTCTTTATGTCTCTATTTTTTAGCTGATTGCCTGTGGTATATATCACATTCTGGTTTAATGCTTATCAATTATAAAATTGTTTTCCTTCGTGAAGCGTGTCCTGGGCTGGCAGGATATATTGTTTTAAATTATATTTCCCCAAAACTCATTGGAGATTACTGTATCATTTAAATTTGTAAATGTGCAAATGTTTTAACTTCTCAGTAAAATGAAAGGAACCAATTAAGAAAAGAAAGAATAAGGAGGGAAATTATGGAAGAAGAAGGGAAAAGAAGGAAAGAAGAGGGAGGTAGGAAGAAAAACAAAGAGCAGGCTAATGGCAAAAACTCAACAAAAAGCACTTCCACTTAGGGAAGAAAAGACCTCCAAAAAAAAATAATAATAAGAGTTTCCAACAGGACTCTAGAATCAGGCTTTAGAGACTGAACATACTGTCTGCGAAGCAATTAAAGGGCAGAATAATCAAGCCAATATCCCATAAAAACTAAAACCCCTTCTCAAAAAATCCCAGCACTTTGGGAGGCCAAGGCAGGATGGATTGCCTGAGGTCAGGGGTTCGAAACCAGTGAGGCCAACATGGTGAAACCTCGTCTCTACTAAAAATACAAAAATTAGCTGGGCGTGGTGGCAGGCACCTGTAATCCCAGCTACTCAGGAGGCTGAGGCAGGAGAATCGCTTGAACTCGGGAGGTGGAGCTTGCAGTGAGCTGAGGTCACGCCTTTGCACTCCAGCCTGGGTGACAAGAGCGAGACTTCATGTCATAACAAAACAAAAATTGTAATGCATAAAAATAACAGATGCAATTTTAAAAGGAAATCAATTCCATTGACATATATAATTTTTTATTCATTATATTAACTAGTGAGATCTAGCAGTAAGCCTAATAACTCTCACAATTCAGACACAGTGATAAGCATACATGATGTAATGTGGTATGAAAATATCTGTAATTTCTATAAGTGACAAAGTCTTAGGTATCATATGCACTGTGGTTTGTATTTAATAATATTAATAACTAAAGTGC
This sequence comes from Colobus angolensis palliatus, assembly GCF_000951035.1. Taxonomy (NCBI): domain Eukaryota; kingdom Metazoa; phylum Chordata; class Mammalia; order Primates; family Cercopithecidae; genus Colobus; species Colobus angolensis. The sequence continues at coordinate 61,530 of NW_012113141.1, forward strand.
TGAATTTCAAATAGAACTTTGTAAAATAAAGAACTATTTTTTTTCCTCATCCACGTCCACAGACACCCGGAATTCTACATATGAATCCCCATGAACTCTAGGTCAAGGACCTCTGTGGGAATTGTAACAGAAATCAGGATGAGTTCTGCTACCAGAAAAACTAGGCAAGTCTACCACAAAAGCCAAGAAGCTTCTGCTCCAAGAAGATAAACTATTTGCTTTGCATATTCTAAAGGACTACCTACATCTGCATATTGTCCTCCCTCTAGTATAATGACTTGACCTAGCACTCATAGAGTCAGAACCTTACAATCTTACAAACCTGCAAGATTACCCGAATACTCAGTCTAACTGAAAAATATACAGCAGCTTATAATACTGTATAATCTAGATTAATGGTTTGGAACATTTAGTGTGCTTAAGGATCACCTGGGAAGGTTTATTTTTGAAAATGATTCATGATCCCATCATCAGAGTATGTCTAAATTGGGGAACAGAAATCTTCACTTTTAACTATCACCCAAAGTGATTCTTATGCAAGTGGTTAGTCACCAAACATTTGAGAAACAACAACAGAATTAGAGTCCCCAAAGTCAACAAACAGAAGAACTTAAGGAAATATAATTAGTATAATTAATATTCTAAAAGAGATTTAAATGTTTATCACAGCTATAAGAACAGCCAGACCGGGCACGGTGGCTCATGCCTGTAATCCTAGCACTTGGAAGGCTGAGGTGGGTGGATCACGAGGTCAGCAGTTCAAGACCAGCCTGGCCAAGATGGTGAAACCACGTCTCAACTAAAAATAAATTTTAAAGAAAAATTAGCCAGGCGTGGTGGCGGGTACCTGCAGTCCCAGCTACTTGGGAGGCTGAGGCAAGAGAGTTGCTTCAACCCGGGAGGCGGAAGTTGCAGTGAGCCAAGATCACGCCACTGCACTCCAGCCTGGGTGAAAGAGCAAGACTCTGTCTCAAAAAAGAAAAAAAAAAAAAAACCACAGAAAACACCACCAATATTCTTGGAAATTTAAAATGGTATTGCAAAAATAAAAACTAGACAGTTGAAGACTTAAAGAGCAGAATGAAAATAGCTAACATCAAAATCAGTGACCAGAAAAGAAAGCCAAAAATTCTCCCAGAATGGAAAGGATATGCAAAGTATGAGACAAAAATTAAAAGCCACAAGACTCATCCAGACAGGCCAACATTCATCTTAATAAGAGTTTTAGAAGAGGAAAAAAATGTGTCTCTGCCTAGAAAAGGGTCTGGAAAATATATACCAAGTCCTTAATTGCAGTTATCACTGGCAGTAAGAATTGAATGGAGGTGAAGTGAAAAGAGACATTAACTTTTTTCTTTATTTCCATAATTGTATAAGAATAAATTCATGTATTCCTTATGAAATTAATCTAGACATGAATAAAATTATTGTCAAAGATACACCAGGAAAATGCTAATAAAAAGGAAGCCAGGAATATCAATATTAACACTAGACAAATTGAATCAGAGTAGACACTATTAAACAAAATAAAGAGGAACATTTTATAATAATAAAAGGTACCTTCCACCAGGAGGTCATAGGAATCAAGAAAACTTCTAAATCTAATAATACAGGGTGTTTTTGTTGTTGTTGTTGCTGTTGTGGTTGAGACAGTCTCTCACTCTGTCACCAGGCTGGAGTGCAGTGGTGCGATCTTGGCTCACTGCAACCTCCACCTCCCAGGTTCAAGAGATTCTCTTGCCTCAGCTTCCCAAGTAGCTGGGTTTACAGGCACACGCCACCGTGTCTGTCTAATTTTTGTATTTTTAGTAGAGACGGGGTTTCACCATGTTGGCCAGGCTGGTCTCAACCTCCTAACCTGGGGTGATTCACCCGCCTCGGTCTCCCAAAGTGTAGGATTATAAGCATGAGCCACCGTGCAGGCCTAATAGAGGTTTTTAAATGTATGGAACAAAATACCACTAGAAATACAAGGAGAAAATGGTATTTTGCTGTAATGTGAAAGACTTCAACTCACCTCTCTCAAACAGGTGAAACAGAAAACAGGAGTAAAAATGAAGACAATTTATTTATTACAATTAAGAATTTTTAAAACTTCCTCCCAAAGAGAGAATACACAATTTTTTCAAATATATATAAATACGACTTTCAAAACATGAATTAAGCCACAAAAAATTTCAGTGTTCCCCCCAAAAAATTCCAAACATTTTCCAAAATAAAGTCTATATTTTCTGACCAAAATTCAGTAAAACTAGAAATTAATTTTAAAGGATGACAAAAACAAACAAAAAACAATTTTAAAACACCAGAAACCAATTTTAAAAATTTTAAAATACACTTCTAGTAGTATAAGACAAAAAAAAACTAAGTTAAAACTAACACCTGTTTTTAAAAATACAGATAAAAGTACTGCTTATTAAACATAAGGTGTTCAGAGGAAAGCTGACACCCTGAATGAGTTTACAAAAGAAAAAAACCAAGTAAGAAAAACAGAAAAAGAGAGACTAAAAATTAACTCAATAAACATATTCAAGATATTATAAAAGATCAACAAATTAACCTAAGAAATTAGAAAATATAAGTTAATAAAAATAAAAGCAGGCCAGGTGCAGTGGCTCACACCTGTAATCCCAGCACTTTGGGAGGGTAAAGCAGGTGGACCACAAGGTCAGGAGATTGACACCAATCTAGCTGACATGGTGAAACCCGTCTCTACTAAAAATACAAAAAATTAGCCAGGCATGATGGCATGAACCTATAGTCCCAGCTACTCAGGAGGCTGAGGCAGGAGAATTGCTTGAACCTGGGAGGCAGAGATTGCAGTGAACTGAGATTATGTCACTGCACTCCAGCCTGGGTGACAGAGTGAGACTCCATCTGAAAAATAAAAATAAAAATAAAAGCAGAACGTAATTAAAGTAATTGAATAGTAGTCTTAATTACTAAAAAGAAAATTCTTTACAGAGAAGAAAATTTAAAAAGTCAGATTTTTAAAATTCAAACTAAAAAAAAAAAAAGACACGTGCTCCTAATGTCGTTCATCTATTGCCTCTTTTTTGTAAATATCTGTGGAATACAACTTGACACTTTGATATATTTATGCATTGAGGAATGACTGAATCAAGCTAATTAACAGGCACCTCACATACTTTTTTCTGGTGACTCTTTTATTGAGGTTTTCTTTTTCCATAGCTATTTGAAAGATATGCATTCTCTGTTGTGTGTGAAGTTCTATATATCAAATGAACTTTCCATACTGCATATGGGGGGGCTCAATAAAAAATAATAAACAAAAATAAAAACAGTTCTATTTTGAGGTCCTCTATAAATTTCAATCAGTAGTCAGTGTGAATTATCTGCTCCTATTACACAATCCCTTCATCAGCACTCATATTTATTTTTCCTTCATGCCTTTTCTCATTTTGCATTGCTCACAAGTATGCTCCCTAATTAACGCTAAATTAACTCTAAGGCTAAACATCATCAAGGAGGCAGCATCCAAGAAAGCCCAACCTGCGTCATGTGAGTGAGAATCTAAAGGAAGTGTTGTGCTAGCTTTTAATGCTTGATTTATGGTATTCTCATCTCCTGAATAGGTATGCAATTTTTAGGATTGGAGGCTTTTTATTTTTACTTATTTTCTAGCTCCCATGAAGCACATGACAATGTGGAAATAGAGAACGAGTAATTAATAAATATTGATGATTAACTGATGGTCATGAGACTCATGATACAAACATTTTATAAGAATTTGTTTTTAAAACTTTGCTCTGGATTTGTTTTGGTTTTTTCAAGTTTTGGAGAAAAAAACATTTACTATATCTGGCTACCAGAGTTTTCTCCAAGCTTGACATCAGGTCCATATAATAGCAAACCTTGAACATTATCTATAATACCATGTACATCATGGGTCTAAGAGTCCCAAGAAGCCAAGAACAAACAAGGTCTAATAATCATTACTATCTATGTGTTTTATTTAATCATCAAGATAAAGGAGATGTTGTCCTTCTTTTATTGGGTAAATATTTATTAGATGCATTAAAACCTCACACCAGGTTCTAAAATACCAACAATTCATTGCTTTTTCAATAAATATGTTTTAAGCAATTACTATGTACCTGGCACCTTGCTAAGTAGTGACAATATAAATATGAATAAGGCATTATTCCTCTACTCATAGAACTCATCCAGTAGTAAAGACAGATGCATAAACAAATAAACATATTAAACTCAAGACTTAATTGTATTCCAACAGTGCCCATCATTTGTCACAAGAGCATTATTTGGAAAGAGTAATTGTTGGGAGGGCTCACAAAATACGTGTTCAAGTTGTAACTCTTCTAATTCCTGTTTATTTGACTTTAGACAAGTTATACAACCTGACAGAAGAGTAGTTTGCTCCTCTATAAAGTACACAATAACTCCTGACCCATGTGCTCTACAAAGCAATTTGATACTACTAATAAAATGTGCAGATAAACACCCTAAATAGTACAAATGTGAGACGCTAGTACCTTAAATTTGTATTAAGCCAGTACCTAGCACAGGGCTCACACAGACATTAATTACACAGAAAATAGATTTAATAAATATTTGTTAAATATAAACAGTACATTGTTGTAGCACTTATTCTCAGATTTACCACCCATTTTAACACACTTTATTAAATTTCATTATTAACTACCTCAAACATAAGAGAATGTATGAATAAAGAACACAACACACATCCATCTACTAACCCAGCTTCAGAAAAACAGTATGCTCAGTAGCTTTAAAGCTCCTGATGTGTCTATGCAGCCTCTTTCTCCCTAGTTCTCCACTCCTCAATTTTGCATAAATCATTCTCTTCCTTCTCTTTATATCTTACTAGATATGCCTGTACCACGAGAACTGTGTTGTTTAGTTTTGCTTGTGTGAGCCTTTATATAAAAGTAAAAATGCTGTATGAATTCTTATATGGCTTGCTCTTTTATGGTAAAGCTTTATGTTTTGGTATCATTCATACTGATATGCATTACTATAATTTACTCATTTTTATTCTTTATGGCCTCATGTCTAAGTTTAAATGGAGTGTTTTTAATTACTCAAATTTAACTATGAAGTTTACTGTAGAAATTTACAGAAACCCTTCATCAAGTTAAGAAAACTCACTTCTGTTCCTAGCTTTCTAGAAGTTTTAAATAAATTATATTGAATTTTTCAAATGTTTTCTGTATCTACTGAGATTATTATATAGTTTTTCTCTTTTAACTTGTTCATGAGGTGAATACCATCAGTAAATGTTTTAATGTTGAACTAACATTACATTCCTGGAATAAATTCAACTTTGTCATGACGACTTTTTTATCTAGTGCTAAACAATTTACTCATATTTTGTTTGAAATTTTTGCATCTCATTTCATAAATTAGATTGACATGTGAATTTCCTTACTTATCTGACCTGTGTAGTGTTGTTTCACACTTGCTTCACCAATTTCATGTAATTAATTGGAGAGCTTTTTTTTTTTCTATTCTCAGGACACTGCTATAAAAATACATTTACATATTCCTGGAAGAGTTTGTAGTATTCTATCACACTATCAGAGCCTCCTATTTGCTTTCAGTAAAAACTGTTAACTACTAATTCTATTTAATTATTTCATTCATATTGTCTATACTTGAGTCAGTTTTGTCAATTTATATTTTCTTAGGAATTTTTCCATTTCATCCAAATTTTCATTTTTATCAGTATAAATTTGTTCATATTTTTAGTGTTTTAGTATTTATAATATTTAATATTTAGTCATAACCCTGTAGTTATGACTTCTCTTCTGACTTTCACTCTTACATGTTGTTTTTTTGTCTGCTTTCAGTATTCCTAATTTATCTCACCAGCAGTTGGTCAATTTTATTGGTCTTTACAAATAATACACTTTTGGCTTTGTTGATCTTCTCTACTGTATCTTTGCTTGTGATTTAACTAATTTCTATTCTTACCTTTATTAATTTTTTCCTTCTGGGTTTTCTATATTGTCTATTTCATACTCCAAGTGTAAACTCAGTTCCTTAATATCCAGCTTTCTTCTTTCCTAATATAAGCATGTATAGGTGAGAAATTTCCTTCTATGTACTCCCTTTAGCTATATCTCTCAAGTTTTGTTGTTATTATACATTATCATTATTTCTCAGTTATAAGTATTTTTTACTTTCAATTATAATTTATTCATGACCCAGTAGTTAATACAGATGTGGTTTTCAAAAAAGATTCCAAATAGTAGGGTAATTTCACTTATTTGCCTAAATATATTTCTAGGGGGCCTACATAAAACTAGCACTTTGGAAATCATTGACTCAGTATGCAGTCAATTTTTGTTGATTTTCCATGTGTCCTTGAAAAGAATGTGTTACAACCTCCTGGTGAATTTATCCTCTTATCAGTAGATAGTAACAGTCATTAGCATTTTTACTAGTATTGATATAGCTATATCAGCTTTCTTCAGTTAGAGTTTGTTAGATATCTTTTTATCCTTTGACTTTCAAACTATCTTGATTCTTAAGTTTTAGATGTGCTTTTTATAAACAGCATATAGCTAGATTTTGTTTTACATTCTAAGCTGTCAGTATTTTGTCTTTGGAGAGTTTAGGTTTTCTTTTTACATTTATGATGATTCCAAGAATATTTGGATTTATTTTATTATATTTTCTACTGTGTATACATCCTTCTTTTTCCATAGTGTTTTTTCCTCCATTTTTTTCTTCTTTTGGACAAACTGAGTTTCTTATTTTCTCATTGCATTTTTCCTTTGCCATATTTGGCAATTATACAGTCTATGACTATACATTTTTAATAGTTACTCTAGACATTTTAACATGCTTATTAAGATAAATGCCTAACATAAGTCAATATTTTTATCCTTCTCCCAAAAATATATAAAGACCCTAGAACATTTAACCATGATTCTATTCATCCTAATTATACACTGTGTTTCCAGACACAATCATTCTATAATTGTAATTATACAAAGTATACATAGTTATTAATCATTTATAAAAAGTAATATGTAAGCAGTAATAAACACTTATGTTTACCATTTCCTCTGCTTACAAATTCCTGCATTTGCACCCTTGTTAATATGATAATTTTTTATTTTTAACAATTTCTTCAGTGAAAAGTTGTTGACAATAAATTATTCATGTTTGGGACTGGGTAAAAATATATTTATCTTTTTTCTTGAAAAATAGCTGTATCATGTACTGAACTCAAGGTTAACAGTTATTTTCTCTGAGAATGATTTACTGTCTTGTAGCATTCATGTTTAAGAACTCGGCTATCATTCACAGGTAATCAGTCATCATTCACAGGTAATTCTTTTTTTCCTATTTTCTTTTAAAAATATCCTTTTGGTCTTTGGCATTCTTCAGTTTCACTATGATACGTGTAAATATAGGTTTCTTTAAATATATCTTGCTTGGGATTTACTGGGCTCTTTAGCTATAGAGAATGGTGACTTCCATCAGTGCTAGGAAATTCTCATTAACTGTTTTATACTTCTCTCTCTTCTGAATTTTATATTAGAATATTTTAGAACTTTTCATGGCATATATCTTAACTGCTTTTCAGAAAATATTTTTTACTTCTGTGACTTTCTGTGGGAAACTCAAAGTAACCTCTTCAAATATTTTTCAGATCTTTCAGATCACCAGTTTTCTAATCTAATCACCTGTTTTGCCTAACCGTTGAATTTTTCATCATTATGTTTTTCATTTTAGATAGCTGACAGTCTTTTCTTCCTTCAACATGTTCATTAGGGAATAATGTATATTAAAAATACTAACTTTTTTCAGTACCTTATAATTTCAGTATCTACAGTGTTTGCAGATTGGGGATTCCGTAATTTGCTCATTTTATGAAGTTACTCAAGATGGCTTATTTGTGTTTTTTGTGAAAACCATCTTCCTTGGAACTGTATGAGAATTTTTTGAAAGCTGTGTATAAAGTGCAGAAAGAATTTGAGTTTCCTTCTGGCAGATCTCTGGAGGTATTGCTGGGATAAGGCAATTTTAAATTAGATTTTTGGACAGGGTTTTAGAGGCTTCACAGATAATATGAATGCTGACCCAAAGTCCAGATAAGGACAGGCCTATGGCTAGAAAATTCCAACATGGATTCTGTTCCTTTTTTCTGAGCTTCCCAGAGCCAAGGCTATGCTAGTCAAGTTCTCCCAATATCTTCTGCTATTTGGGTTAGTGTTTTTTTCATTTCTCTAACCAGGTGGTCAAATTTTAAAGATTCCCAGTAACAGGCAAATGTATCTTATGGGACTATCCAATTGGCAAGATACAGAATTTATCTTTTGTCTTCAGTTCATAGTCTTTCAAAGTTCAAGCTCCAGGCCATAATTGAAAAGCAGTTCCCCCATCCCCCAACACAATGCTGGTGCTGGCTTACTAGTTAGGATTTTGTGCTTTTTGTATCAGCCTCAAATAATTTCCATAATTCACTTATCAGATATTTATGTATATAAAAATATTTTCTTCATCTCTTTTAGTTCTTATAGCTCACTATATATCTAGAAATCAAACCATTTTAAAAAATCATATTGATGTGCTTCTAGATACCAGTGATGTCTATTTCTTCTTTAGCTTCTAAATGCTAATCTGACTGACAGAGATCCTGTTTTCTCCTAAAGGTAAAAATGTAAGAACATGAGGAGTATCTTCCCCAAAATTATTACCCTTAGTAAAAGACAGAGTATCTTGGAAGTAACAGGGAACTCTGACTAAGGCTGGACAGCTGCTGAGAGAAGAGAATATATATAAAGTTTTCTCTCTTTGTGCTGCCTTACCACAGAAAGGATTCTGAGCAGCATATCACCTACATGTGCTTCTGGTAGTTGCCATCACTATAAATTCATGGCCTGGTTAAAAGTTAAAGTAGAGCCATATACCTCCAAATACACCCACTTTCAGTCAGAGGAAGGAGAAAAAATAAGAGTAAGGAAAAAATGCTTTTCACTGCAAAATCACAAAATGACATGCCATATTATTATATTCATTCATTCATATTTACCTAGCACTTACTACATTTAGGGCATTACTCTAGGTGCTGGGGATACAACAGTAAACAATGACTATATGAAAAATGATACATGAATATATAAAAAAGGTTTTAAAAAGTAAATATGACAGCTCTTTGAAAATAAGAAAATAGACATACGTATAATTTGTTATCATCTTTATTGCATGAGGATTCAGATAAGTCTTGTATATCACAATGACAACAGCTGCTTTTTCCCTCCTCACAGGAGAAAATATGTCTTAATGGACTTGGAATTTTCAAAGCAATTTTTATTGGCAAAGTTTCTTGCTTCAAAACATTTTCAAAATTGTCTTAATCTACAATTCGACACTTCTCAACTCTCATTCAGTCTCAAATACAGAAGAAAACCCTTATAATTCACACTGGCCTTTCCAATAAATCAATTGATTTAGCCAGTATAGTGTTCTAATTCAACTTCTATTTTCTCCACTCATAAATTTCAGGTTTCATACCCACACCCAGTCAAGGGCCAGAATGAAAAATTTAACAAAAGCTTCAGCATGGTTGGTGAGTAAGCACTCTGATACATTCCACACTATAAACATTTAATGAGATTTGCTCCCAACAGAGTATTTACCACATCAATTTACTTCATAGTATTATATTTGCAGGAGCAAAATAGAGCAAAGGTTATTTTGGATGCTTTACCAATACAGCTTCCTGTAAATAATGAAAAGTGCAACCATTTAATTTACCAAATCATTAAAAAAGGTTAAATGCTCAATAAATTCTGCTTTATCTAGTTCAGACAGCCGCAGCAGCTATTTGTAACTTGGATATAAAAAATATAGAAAACTTAGGCACTTTTTACTAGTTTGCGCATCTGTATCTTCGACTAGAACTAAATTTCAAGGGTTGTTCAGACAGTTTAGGATCCTCATTAGGATCTCAGAGAAATATCTTTTGGACTCCCTCCTGCCTCATGAAGAACAAGTGAGTCTGCCTTTCTTGAGAAAGAGAACACTCTATTACCCTGCCTATGCCCACTCCCATCGAAGTTACACACACACACATGCACACACACACCACGCACACTTTCTCCTCCTCTCCAACCGTTGCCATTTTGTGCGTGGAGCAGTCACTTTCAACTAAAATGAGAAAACAGAAGAGGTCTTAGAAGAAGGAATGATTTGGAAATGTCTTCTTCTATAATCCTAAAATACAGAATGCATTGTCTGAGATAAACTGGAGCTCTTCTGGGAGCATTCTCTGACACAGTTTTGTTTAGTACTACGAAAAATGTGCTATATGGGTTGAGTATTGCTAATTTAAAAATCTGAAATCCAAAATGCTCCAAAATCCAAAACTTTTTGAATGCCAGTGCAATGGCACAAGGGGAAAATTCAGCATCTAACTTCATGTGACAGGTCACAGTTAAAATGCAGTCAATGGATTAAGAAAATGTGGCACATACACACCATGGAATACTATGCAGCCATAAAAAAGGATGAGTTCGTGTCCTTTGTAGGGACATGGATGCAGCTGGAAACCATCATTCTCAGCAAACTGTCACAAGAACAGAAAACCAAATACCGCATGTTCTCACTCATTGGTGGGAACTGAACAATGAGATCACTTGGACACAGGAAGGGGAGCATCACACACCAGGTCCTATTATGAGGAGGGGGTAGGGGGGAGGGATAGCATTAGGAGATATGCTTAATGTAAATGATGAGCTAATGGGTGCAGCACACCAACATGGCACATGTATATATATGTAACAAACCTGCACGTTATGCACATGTACCCCAGAACTTAAAGTATAAAAAAAAATGCAGTCAAAACATCATTTCATGCACAAAATTATTTAAAATATGGTATAAAATTACCTTCAGGCTATGTGTATAGGATGTATATGAAACATAAATGCATTTCATATTTACATATCAATCCCATTCCCAGGATAACTCACTAGCCATATGCAAATATTCCAAGATCCAAAAAATTCCAAAATCCAAACCACTTCTGGTCCCAAGCATTTCAGATAAGGGATAATCAACCTGTATGATCCTATCCATCTACTCTAGCAAATTTCAACATATCACACTTGACACTCCCCAAATACAGACTACAGATGGTCCCTGACTTAACAATGGTTCAACTTATAATTTTTTCCAGCTTTATCAAGGCATGAAAGTAATATATACTCAGTATGTATGCATATATAGTGTTTCAAGCCATATTATTATATTCCCAGGGTATATATGGCTTCCCAGGGTAGGGTAACCTGTATCCAGTGACTAAAAGAGACATACAGGCCTGGCCATTTCTGCCTGACAAGGTACACTCTGGAGGGCAATGCTCTCACCAGAGCTCCCTGCTGACTGGCCAGTTCTGTTGTGAGTATCAGAGAGATGACATACAGAACTAAAGAGCTAATTAGAAAAATAATTACAAGGGTATGGTTGTGGAAGGTGAGTAGTTCTTCTATAATATGGGATGTGGCGTCTTGAAGGCCTTTGTGGGTCTAGATCTCAGGTAGATTTCTTCTCTATCCAGTCCCGCTCCCTCCCTCTTTCCTTCCCAAATGTAACACCTTGTTTTCCAAACTCCATTCTGTGTATGATTCTGGAGGACCCAGCCTACAACACTGGCCATGACTCTTTCCTTTCTCTCATGTCCCACATCCATTCTGTCAAAATTCAGTTGACTCTACTTACAAAAGTTAGCACTGAGGTCCACTAACACCACTCTAGTCTAAACTAAAACATGAAGTGGTTAATGTAAAGTGTATAAATGGAACCTGGGTTACTACAATAGCCTCTGGCCTGGTTTTTCAGTTCCTCTCATTGTTCTCCTTCAGTCTATGTTCCTTATGCAACCATCATAGTCCTTTTAAGACACAAGTCTTGTCATACCTTTGCTTAAAACCTTTCAGTGTATTCCCATTTAACTTGGAGTAAAAGCCAAAGTCCTTAAAGGCATACACTGCCCTCAATGGTTGGTCCTCCAACCTTAGCTCCTACTACTCGTTGCCTTGCTCTTTCCACCCAGACACCCTGGTTTTTATGTTGTCACTTAAACATGGAGCACATACCTTCGAGCCTTTGCTCTAGATCTTCATCTGCCTGATTCCTGAACTCTTTCAAGGTTTTGGCATTATCTCACCTTCTCAATGTAACATACCATACAATTGTGTTCTCTACAATGTTTATTGGTTTTATTTTTTACCTATAGTCACCCGCTAAAATGTACAAACTTGTCAAGGGCAGTGATCAGATATGTCCCAAGCACATAGAACAGTAATGCCAATAAGTATTTGTGGAGTGAATAAATCTTATGCTTCATAAGCAGATCTACGTGAAAGAAAGTCATCATTTCAGTCTAATCAATAATCACACTTCAAATTCATTGGTTTCCTTGGCAGAGATGTACAGGAGTCAGAAGTATACTAATAGAATATTTTCCTGTTAATCAATTCTTTGGAAGACTCAAGAAAGTGATAGAGACTAATCTGGATTTTTTTATTTTCTCATGCTCTAAACGCCAACATGTGGATCTTCTTCTGTTTTATTATTATTATTACTGTATTGGGACATTAGATCACACTTTATCTTTCTCCCGACTTACCTCCAGCTCATCAAGGGCACTTCCCAGAGTTGCTGGCTGAGGTTCTGGTGGGGTTGTCATATTCTGGATCCCTTGTGAAGCATTTGAAATTACATTGAGAGCATTCTGAATTTCTTCACAAACTGTGTCCTTGCTTGCTTTGAGGGAAGCAACATCAGAATGCTCCAAACAAGCTGAACAAATTGAATGCAAGAGGGGGGAGTTCTCCTTCAATGAGGCTCGGGCTCCTGCAATTTCATCTCTCTGATTTGGAGATTTTAAGTCCTGAGAAGGGAAATAAAAAGAGTGGTATCTTACAATGGGTTATGGGGGAAAGACTTAAATTTAAAAGCTTCATTTTTTAGTAAGTATAAATGAAAAGATAATAGACATCAAGAAGTCAGCTATAAGTTATAATCAAGGGCATCTATTATTTCTACATTCTTTCAGGTTCTGTTAAAAATTCTGCAGCATAGCCGGGCGCGGTGGCTCAAGCCCGTAATCCCAGCACTTTGGGAGGCCGAGACGGGCGGATCACGAGGTCAGGAGATCGAGACTATCCTGGCTAACACGGTGAAACCCCGTCTCTACTAAAAACTACAAAAAACTAGCCGGGCGAGGTGGCGGCGCCTGTAGTCCCAGCTACCCGGGAGGCTGAGGCAGGAGAATGGCGTGAACCCAGGAGGCGGAGCTTGCAGTGAGCTGAGATCCGGCCACAGCACTCCAGCCTGGGTGACAGAGCGAGACTCTGTCTCAAAAAAAAAAAAAAAAAAAATTCTGCAGCATAAACAATGAAGCAGTTAACAAGTAAAGGTCCCAATAGTGCGGATGTGTAAAGATCTATTACTATTCAGTCAAATCCTTGTCAGTCAAATCCTTATAAGTAGCTAAAACACTCTGACATTCACATTATTAAATGCATTATAAGATAGCTTGAATTACAAGGATGCTGATTACCTCATTCCATAGATGTTGATAATTGCATTTAACCTTTCCATTAAAATTAAACCAACTGAGTTAAGAACACTAAATGAAACCTACCACCATTCAGCTATATTTCTTTTCCTTTTCAGAAATACTAATAAATTAACCCTATATCATTCTTTCTTTGACATTTATTCAACAATTAGTTACTGAGCACTTAGCATATTCTAGCCCTTGTGCTAGACTCCAGTGTACAGATATGAAAAAATCCTACGAGGACCTTGATCTTCTTTCTTTTGAGGGGAAAGGGCCTACAGACAAAAAATAAACTAGATAAACAAATATACAAGATGATTTCAGGTGACAATAAATGCTGTGAAGAAAACACAAAAGTGAAGTGTCATAGAGACTGACTTGCAAGGAGAAAGCTGCTTTAGGTTGAATGGCCAGAGAAGGTATTTCCTCAGAGATGACAATTTGCAGTAAATGTAAATGAACGGCATTGCATCGAATGGAAGAGAGAAAAGAGAATGTTCTATCTAAGTGATAGGTGATCAGAACTAGCTCAAGATACAAGAAAAAAATCTGGCAAGCCCTACCTTAACCAAGTGATGAAATTTAACATCATCAGTGATATCACATGGGTATCATGTACCCCTTGATATACTGTGACAAGAAAAGTATGCCATTTCTGTGGTATTCCCTCCAGGAACCCATAATTCCAGTCTAATCATGAGAAAAGCAACAAACAAAATGAGATTGGTGAACATCCTAAATGATATCTGGGCAGTGTTCCTCAAGACCACTAACATCATGAAAAACAGGAGACTGACTGACAAACTGTCATAGACCAGAGAAGATTGGAGAGACATAACTAAATGCAATGTGGTACTGAGGATTAGATCCTGGAACAGAAAAAAACATTCATGAAAAACTGCTGAAATCCAAATAACCATTATTAATAGTTAATAGCAATGCATTGGTATCCATATCTTTGTAATGGCAAACGTAAGATACAGTATTAACAATGGAGAAAACTGGAAAAAAGGTAAATGGGAACTCTCTGTACCAACTTTGCAACTTTTCTGTAAATCTAAAATTATTCCCAAATAAAAGCTTAAGTTAAAAAAAATAATTCAAGGGACATTTACAATAGTTCATTCACTTCATATACAACATTTCATATAATCTTCATAAAAACTTATGAGAAATGTGATTATTCCATTTTAAAACTCAAAACACTAAGGTTTCAAGAGACTAAGTTTCTTAGCCAAGTGGCAGAGCTAGATGGTGGTATTTCTTGTATTGTAACCCACGTCAGTGTAACTTCCAAGCCCTTATCCTAAAAACTATGTGCCATTCTTTCCTACATAGGAAAAATTTCTTATTTGCTACACAGCATGAGGACTTGTATTTGTATAATATCATGTAGCTTATAAAGTGCTTCTGTATAGTATCTTATTGATCATCACAATACTCTTTGAGGGAAGGAGTCTGCTATTATTAGTCCTATTTTAACTAAACAGGTGTTTGGTGTAAGAAGATAGAAACTAGTAAAGGAACTGAGATCTAAACCTAGTCTACTGATTGCTAATCTTATGCTTCTTTCACAAGGCTCTGCTACTCTGGGAATAATGTTGCCTACGGTTAATAAATGGCTTGTGCTACTTCCCTTCTGAAAATAAAAGCTGTCTGCTACTTCACTCAGGCTTTGGAGATATTAACTTCTAACTGTCCTCTCTACATTTTGTAACGAAGTAGCTATCATCCCACTGTTCATACTCACTAATTACCCAAGAAAAGACACTCTATGGTTTTCTTGGCTTGCTACGATTTCCCCCTTGTATATGCGGTCTGGGTTTTAGTTTTAGCTCTGTCATTAGCACTATGAGCTGGGTAACTCATCTCCTCTTTCGGTATCTGTCTTTCTATCTGTAAAAATGGGATAATGACACTTCTTCCAACTCTCTCACAAGATTGAGTACACAGCACATCAGAAATGGAATAGAAGTGGAAAATAGAAAAAAGGTATAGAAAGAATATGGAATTGTTTTATTCCTTACATCTGTCAAACTTGGTGTACTGTTTTTGTACTGTGATAATCTTAGTGATTTTCATATTTCCCACAACGTTACAAGCTCTACCTACAGTCATCAGTGTAACTTAGGGGATAAATAGTTTAATGTTTAGAAAGGATCACAGCTCCTCAGATGAGTAATAATTGAAAGTAGAAATGTTCAGAAAGAAGTGAAGCAAATTCTCTGATATTACTGTACAGTCAACTTAATACATAATTCCCTCTGAAGTGATCTATACCTCATACTTCTTTATTTAGAAGGACAGTGTCAAGGTTTAGGTTGTTTCTGAAAGGTGAAAAACTTGAACATAGATTATAACCAAGAAGGCTAACATTAAAATTATTTCTTTTGCTCTAAAGGTGGCAATTTGTAATCTGACAGTAAATTGTAGTAACTTTAATGCCATGGGAACTTCGAAATGTTAAAAACACAAATGTATTTTGAATTTGGAGCCTATGCTTTGTCATCTCTGCCCAAGGCAATTACAGAATCCACGAGCCCAAATAGCAAGTCCTTGAAGCCTGCGAAAAAGGACTGGATCAGTGAACATAACAAATATACGTTACAGCAGTGGACGGGGGAAAGGGGCAGGGTACAGAGTTTATGTAAGGAAAATTGACAAGGCATGACCATTTCTCCCAAAGGACATCAAGCATGGTAAACTTAATGTAGTAAATAGCACACAGATAAAAGAGAAATTAATGACTGTCACCTCCGAAACGTATGTTGTGGTAGTGGTGTCTGTGGTTGTTTTATTTTAACTGATGATACCATAGGTTCAAAGGTTCATAGGTTGTCCATTTACCCTAAAATTTGCATCAGGTCAAAATAGGAATTAAATAGTAAAGTTAATCAAGGATTTCTTTGGATGGAGTCGTATAAAGAATTCAGCTCCTCAAGGATTGATACTTATTTATAATCTTTTTTTAAATGCTCCAGAAGAAAGCTCACAGGAGATTTCCAAGTTAAGAAGACATTAAATGTTTCCAGCTGACGAAGAAACACACAGATGGGATTTAAAAAGACCTTACAAGTCTGTGCAAGTGGGTAGAGAAGTAACATATGAGTTTTAACCCTGGCAAGAGAACAAAATATATTTAGGAATATTATTTTAAAAAATAAAAATGGAGGGTTTTAAGCTATCAGTTAATGAATTCAACCATTCCTTCAACCTGTACTATGTTGAGCGTCTCCTATGCTGAGCCTCAACTTTGCATCAAGGCAATGTGCTAAATGTTGGAAATGCAAAGATAAAGATCAGAAGGGGAGACAAATAAACACATTTACATGGGGACTAAAATAGAGTTACCCACAGCATAGAGGACAGTCTCTCAGCTTGAAGGGATTAAATAAAATTTCTCAGAGAATGTGAATCTTTTCTCCAGCTTTATTGAGGTATAATTAACAAATAAAACTTGTGTATATTCAAGGTGTACAATATGATGCTTTCATATACATATACATTGTGTAATGATTACTACAATAATATTAATCAATATATCCATCACCACACAGTTACCCTTTGCATTTGTGTGTATGTGCTGTGAGGACATGCAAGATCTATTCTCTTAGCAAATTTCAAGTAAGCAATACGGTATTATTAACTATCTTCTCCATGCTGTGAGTTAGGTCCCTAGAACTTATTCATCTTATAATTGAAAGTTTATACCCTTTGACCAATATGTCCCCATTTCCCCCACACACCAACCCCTGGCAACCATGGTAAAACTGCTTCTACCAGTTTGACTTGTTTAGATTCCACATATAAATACAATCATACAACACTTACTTTCTGTGTCTGGCTTATTTGACTTAGCATAATGTCCTTCAGGTTCATCCAAGTTGTCATAAGTGGCGGGATTTCAGAGAAGATGAATCTTAAACAGTGAGTATAAATTATCCCTATGAGGGAGGACCCACAGACCCTTCGAAGGAAGCGGACTGCTCCTGCAAAATCTGGGATACACCCCAAATACTGTGAGCGCCCCAGCTGCAAAAGTGGGAAAGGGAGAGACTCCTCTCCTGAATACACACGCCCACTGGAGCAACTGAAGGTCCGTTTGTGGGAGAAGTTTCTGACCTTACCTGGAGCTGAGTCAATTTAAAGAGCCAAGCAAAAATACAGGGGTAGAGGAAGCAGCAGAAAGTCCCTGGGAGCCCACTGGGTCCCCAATCAGACCATTCCTGTCTGGCACCACAGGGATCCACTGGGAGGGCAGCCAGAGAAGCAGGGGTGGGGGGGGAGGGGGAAGCATCACAGGGAGAAGGAAAATTCCAGCTGAACTTTGTAACAATTTGAATAGGGTGAGAAGCCTCCTGGCCAGAACTTGAGAGAGGGTGCGAATCCAGTGTGCAGACTCCACAGCAGAGGAAGAACCAGGCCGTTTTCATTTGAAGGTGGCAGGCGGGTAGCCTGGGGCAAGTTCTCAAGCCCGGCTTGCCCACCCCTGGAAACAGACTCGGGGCTGTTTGGGGGCACGGTGGGAGTGAGACCAGCCCTTTGGTTTGTGTGGGAGCTGGGGGAGGCCTGTGACTGCCGGCTTTCCCCAACTTCCCTGACTTCCCTGACAACCTGGATGACTCAGGAGAGGCAGCCATAATCCTCTTAGGTGCACAACTCCATTGACCTGGGAACCTCACTCCTGTCCCCCACAGCAGCCACAGTAAGACCCGCCCAAGGAAAGTATGAGCTCAGACACACCTAGCCCTGTCCCTACTTGATGGTCCTTCCCTACCCACCTGTAGCTGAAGACAAAAGGCATATAATCTTGGTAGTTCTAGGACCCTGCCCACTGCCAGTTCCTCTCCATACTACCACAGCTGATGCTGTCTGCAAAACGCCGTCTCCCGGAAGGAGGCCAACCAGCACAAAAACAGAGCATTAAACCACCAAAGCTAAGAACCCTCATGGAGTCCACTACACCCTGCTGCCACCTCCACTAGAACAGGTGCTGGTATCCACAGCTGAGAGACCCATACATGGTTCACATCACAAGACTCTATACAGGTAACCCCCAGTACCAGCCCAGAGCAGGGTAGACTTGCTGGGTGGCTAGACCCAGAAGACAGACAACAATCACTGCAGTTCAGCTCACGGAAAGCCACATCCATAGGAAAAATGGGAGAGTACTATATCAAGGGAACATCCCATGGGACAAAAGAATCTGAAAAACAGCCTTCAGCCCTAGACCTTCCCTCTGACAGAGCCTACACAAATGAGAAGGAACCAGAAGAAAAAATCTGGTAATATGACAAAACAAGGCTCTTTAGCACCCCCAAAAAGCACACTAGCTCACCAGCAATGGATCCAAACCAAGAATAAATCCCTGATTTACCTGAAAAAGAATTCAGGAGGTTAGTTGTTAAGTTAATCAGGGAGGGACCAGAGAAAGGTGAAACCTAACGCAAGGAAATCCAAAAAACAATACAAGAAGCGAAGGGAGAAATATTCAAGAAAATAGACAGCTTAAAGAAAAAATGATCACAAATTCAGGAAACAGTGGACACACTTTAGTAATGCAAAATGCTCTGGAAAATCTCAGGAATAGAACTGAACATGTAGAAGAAAGAAATCCAGAACTCAAAGACAAGGTCTTCAAATTAACCCAATCCAACAAAGAAAAAAGAATAAGAAAATATGAACAAATCCTCCAAGAAGTCTAGGATTACATTAAATGACCAAACCTAAGAATAATTGATGTTCCTGAGTAAGGGGAGAATCCTAAAAGCTTGGAAAACATATTTGGGGGAATAATCAAGGAAAACTTCCCCAGCCTTGCTAGAGACCGAGACATCCAATTACAAGAAGCATAAAGAACACCTGGGAAATTCAGCATGAAAAGATCATTGCCTAGATACATTGTCATCAGGTTATCCAAAGTTAAGACGAAGGAAAGAATCTTAAGAACTGTGAGACAGAGGCACCAGGTAACCTATAAAGGAAAACTTATCAGATTAACAGCAGATTTCTCACCAGAAACCCTACAAGCAAGAAGCAATTGGGGCCCTATCTTTAGTCTTGTCAGACAAAACAATTATCAGCCAAGAATTTAGTATCCAGTGAAACTAAGCATCATATATGAAGGAAAGATACAATCCTTTTCAGACAAATGCTAAGAGAATTTGCCATTACCAAGCCACCACAACAATAACTGCTAAAAGAAGCTCTAAATCTTGAAACAAATCCTAGAAACACATCAAAACAGAACCTCTTTAAAGCAGAAATCACGCAGGACCTATAAAACAAAAATACAAATTAAAAACAGAAACAAATAGTACATAGACAACAAATAGCATGATGAATGCAATGGTACCTCACATCTCAATACTAACACTGAATGTAAATTGCTTAAATGCTCCACTTAAAAGATTCAGAACCACAGAATGCATAAGAACTCAGCAACCAACTATCTGCTGCCTTCAGAAGATTCACCTAACATGTAGACTCACGTAAACTTAAAGTAAAGGGGTGGAAAAAGGCATTTCCTGCAAATGGACACCAAAAGCAAGCAAGGGTAGCTTTTTTTTTTTTTTGAGATGGAGTTTTGCTCTTGTTGGCCAGGTTGGAGTGCAATGGCACAATCTCAGCTCACCGCAACCTCCGCCTCCTGGGTTCAAGTGATTCTCCTGCCTCAGCCTCCTGAGTATATCCACAGGCTGAGGATTACAGGCATGAGTCGCCATGCCCAGCTAATTTTGTATTTTTAGTAGAGATGGGGTTTCCCCATGTTCGTCAGGATGGTCTCGAACTCCCAATCTCAGGTGATCTGCCCGACTTGGCCTCCCAAAGTGCCAAGATTAAAGACCTGAGCCACCACGCCCGGCAAAGGGGGTAGCTATTCTTATATCAGACAAAACAAACTTTAAAGCAATGCCAGCTAAGAGACAAAGAGGGACATTATATAATGGTAAAAGTCCTTGTCCAACAGGAAAATATCTCAATCCTAAACATATATGCAACACTGGAGCTCCCAAATTTATAAAACAATTACTAATAGACCTAAGCAATGAGATAGACAGCAACACAATAATAGTGGGGGACTTCAATACTCTACTGACAGCACTAGACAAGTCATCAAGACAAAAAGTCAACAAAGGAACAATTGATTTAAATTATATCTTGGAACAAGTAAACTTAACGGATGTATGCAGAACATTTCATCCAACAACCACAAAATACACATTTTACTCAATAGCACATGGAACTTTCTCCAAGATAGACTATATAATAGGCCATAAAATGAGCCTTAATAAATTTAAGAAAATTGAAATTATATCAAGCACTCTCTCAGACCACAGTGGGAAAATACTGGAAATCAACTCCAAAAGGAACCTTCAAAACCATGCAAATATGTGGAAATTAAATAACCTGCTCCTGAATGAGCATTGGGTCAAAAATGAAATCAAGATGGAAATGTAAAAATTCTTCAAACTGAACAAAATCCTCTGGGATACAGCAAAGGCGGTGCTAAGAGGAAAGTTCATAGCCCTAAACGCCTACATCAAAAAGACTGAAAGAACACAAACTGACACTCTATGGCCACACCTCAAGGAACTAGAGAAACAAGAACAAACCAACCCCAAACCTAGCAGAAGAAAGGAAATAACCAAGATCAGTGCAGAACTAAATGAAATTGAAACAAAATAAAAACAAAAGATAAATTAAACAAAAAGCTGGTTTTTTGAAAAGATAAATAAAATTGGTTAGCAAGACTAACCAAAAGAAGAGCGAAAATCCAAATAACCTCATTAAGCAACAGGAGATAGCCCAGGCATGATGGCTCACGCCTGTAATCCCAGCACTTTGGGAGGCTGAGGTGGGCAGATTACAAGGTCAGGAGTTTGAGACCAGGTTGGCCAACATGGCGAAACCCCGTCTCTACTAAAAATACAAAAATTAGCAGGGTGGTAGGCACCTGTAATCCCAGCTACTTAGGAGGCTGAGGCAGCAGAATCGCTTAACACCAGAAGGCAGAGGTTGCAGTGGGCTGAGATTGTGCCACTGCACTCCAGCCTGGGCAACAAGAGTAAAACTCCACCTCAAAAAAAAGAAAGAAAGAAAGAGAGAGAGAGAGAAAGAAAGAAAGAGAGAGAGAGAGAGAAAGAAAGAAAGAAAGAAAGAAAGAAAGAAAGAAAGAAAGA
>NW_012113141.1:83350-121497 GCF_000951035.1 Colobus angolensis palliatus
AGAGAGAGAGAGAGAGACAGGAGATATTACAACTGACACCACTGAAATACAAAAGATCATTCAAGGCTACTATGAACACCTTTATGCACATAAACTAGAAACCTAGAAGAGATGGATAAATTCCTGGAAAAATACATCTTTTCTAGCTTAAATCAGTAAGAATTAGATACCCTGAACAGACCAATAATAAGCAGTGAGACTGAAATGGTAATTAATAAATTACCAACAAAAAAACCCAGGACCAGATGGATTCACAGCAGAATTCTTCCAGACATTCAAAGAACTGATACCAATCCTTGTGACACTACTCCACAAGATAGAGAAAAAAGGAACCCTCCCTAACTCATTCTATGAAGGCAGCATCGCCCTAACACCAAAACCAGGAAAGGACATAAACAAAAAAGAAAATATGGACCAATATCCCTGATGAACATAGATGCTAAAATCATTAACAAAATACTAGCTAACTGAAACCAAAAACATATCAAAAAGATAATCCACCATGCTTAAGTGGGTTTCATACCAGGGATGCAGGGATGGTTTAACATACACGAATCAATAAATGTGATACATCACATAAACAGAATTAAAAACAAGAATCACATGATCATCTTAATAGATGCAGAAAAAGCATTTGACAAAATCCAGGAGCCCTTTATAATTAAAATTATCAGGAAAATCAGCATACAAAGGACACATCTCAGTGGAATAAAAGCCATCTATGACAAACCCACAGTCAATATTATACTGAATGGGGAAAAGTTGAAAGCATTCCCTCTGAGAACTGGAACAAGACAAGGATGCCCACTCTCACCACTCCTCTGCAACATAGTACTGGAAGTCCTAGCCAAGAGCAATTAGACAAGAGAAAGAAATAAAGGGCATCCAAATTGGTAAAGAGGAAGTCAAACTGTCACTATTTACTGACAATATGATCATTTACCTTGAAAACCCTAAATACTCCTCCAGAAAGCTCCTAGAACTGATACAAGAATTCAGCAAAGTTTCCAGATACAAGATTAATATACACAAATCAGTAGTTCTTCTATACACCAACAGTGACCAAGTGGAGAATCAAATCAGGAACCCAACCCCTTTTACAATAGCCACAAAAAAATAAATAAATAAATAAATAAATAAAATACCTAGGAATATACCTAACAAAGGAGTCGAAAGACCTCTGCAAGGAAAACTACAAAACACTGCTGAAAGAAATCACAAACGAAAGAAATGGAAACATATCCCATGCTCATGGATGGGTAGAATCAATGTTGTGAAAATAACCATACTGCCAAAAGCAATCTACAAATTTAATGCAATCCCCATCAAAATACTACCATCATTCTTCACAGGAATAGAGAAAGCAATTCTAAAATTCATATGGAACCAAAAAGAGCCTGCATAGCCAAAGCAAGACTAAGCAAAAAGAACAAATCTGGAGGCATCATACTACCTGGTTTCAAACTATACTATAAGGCCGTAGACACGAAAACAGTGTGGTACTTACTGGTATAAAAATAGGCACATAGACCAATGGAACAGAATAGAGAACCCAGAAATAAACCCAAATACTTAAGCCAACTGATCTTTCACAGAGGAAACAAAAACACAAAGTGAGGAAAGGATACCCTTTTCAACAAATGGTGCTGGGATA
Source organism: Colobus angolensis palliatus (assembly GCF_000951035.1). Lineage (NCBI taxonomy): Eukaryota > Metazoa > Chordata > Mammalia > Primates > Cercopithecidae > Colobus > Colobus angolensis. The sequence goes on from NW_012113141.1 coordinate 85,005, forward strand.
ACTGACTAGCCACATGTAGGAGAATGAAACTGAGTCCTCATCTTTCACCTTATACAAAAATCAACTCAAGATGGATTAAGGACTTAAATCTAAGACCTGAAATTGTAAAAATTCTAGAAGATAACATTGGAAAACCCCTTCTAGACATTGGCTTAGGCAAGGATTTCATGACCAAGAACCCAAAAGCAAATGCAAAGATAAATAGTTGGGACTTAATTAAACTAAAGAGCTTTTGCATGGCAAAAGGAACTGTGAGCAGAATAGACAACCCACAGAATGGGAGAAAATCTTCACGATCTGTAATCTGACAAAGGACTAATATCCAGAATCTACAACGAACTCAAACAAATCAATAAGAAAAATAATAAACAATCCCATCAAAAAGTGGGCTAATGACATGAATAGACAATTCTCAAAAGAAGATATACAAATGGCCAACAAACATATGAAAAAATGCACAACATCACTAATGATCAGGGAAATGCAAATCAAAACCACAAGGCAATACCACCTTACTCCTGCAAGAAAATGGCCATCATCAAAAAAAAAAAAAAAAGTGGATGTTGGCATGGATGCAGGGATCAGGGAACAACTTCTACACTGCTGGTGGGAATGTAAACTAGTACAGCCACTATGGAAAACAGTGTGGAGATTCCTTAAAGAACTAAAAGTAGAACTACCATTTGATCCAGCAATCCCACTACTAGGTATCTACCCAGAGGAAAAGAAGTCATTACATGAAAAAAATACTTGTACACATATGTTTACAGCAGGACAATTCACAACTGGAAAATCATGGAACCAACCTAAATGCCCATCAATCAAGGAGTGGATAAAGAAACTGTGGTGTATATATACAATAGAATACTACTCAGCCATAAAAAGGAATGAATTAATAGCATTTGCAGTGACCTGGATGAGACTGGACACTATTATTCTAAGTGAAGTAATTCAGGAACAGAAAACCAAACATCATATGTTCTCGCTGATACGTGGGAGCTAAGCTATGAGGACACAAAGGCATAAGAATGACACAATGGACTTTGGGGACTTGGGGTGGGGAGGTGCGGAATTGGGGGAAGGCATAAAAGACTACAAATATGGTGCAGTGTGTACTGCTCAGATGATGGGTGCACCGAAATTTCACAAGTCACCACTAAAGAACTTACTCATGTAACCAAACACCACCTGTTCCCCAATAACTTATGCAAATTTTTTAAATTAAAATTTAAAAATTCAAACATTGCCTAAGTATAATGGAAAAAAAAGAAGTTATCCCTATGGGCAATGCAGAACAAAAGAGCATGTGGAAAGGACTGAAGCAAGAACAGGTGAGGAACATGCAGGTTACTACAGGTGATATGACAAATTCAGGAAACCTAAGCATGAATGGCGATGAATCCAGCAGGAAAGGCAGGCAAGAGACATTTCACATACTCTGCTAAAGAACTCTGAAAGCAACAAGCTCAGATGTGTATTTACAAAGATTGCTCTGGCAATGGGTTTTTGAGTGGATTGGATAGAATGAAATTGCAGTCAGGGAGACCAGGCAATAATCCAGGTCTGGGAAAGAGACAATGAGCGCCTGAACACTATTGCTAGGCTATAGTGAGATAGATCCAGGAAATTTTTAGGAGGTACAAATGGTAGGACTTTGGTATATCTAGATGGGAGTGGGAAAGAGGAGGTATTTGAAAGCATCTAGAGAATTGTTTCAGAATTGTGTAAGTAGTGATGCATTCACCACAATGAGAATACAGAGAGAAGAATGTGCTTGGAAGAAAAAAGGTGAAATACATTTTGTCATCTGCCAAATGTAACATATCAGCACAAGATCCAAAGGAAAATACAATACACACAAATCTAGAATTCACAGGAGAATCTGGGCCACAAATAGCGATATGTGAACCACCAGCTCACAGTTGGGAGCTAAAGCCATGTGTGTGAAGGCTACAAGACCTGCACCAAGGGTGAATATTACAATAAGGAGAAGAATCTAGGAGTCATTGTAAATTGTTCCTTGAGAATATCAACCCAGTAATTTTACATGCTAGCCCCAAAGACCAAATATATATTTATATTAGCAAGAAGGGTATCAGCAAATACTGAACTCAAAAAAATTTTTCAATTAAAAGTATTTTTAAATAGGCCAGCAAACACATGCAGATTACACAGTTTAGAATCTAAACTACTGTGGGTAATCATAGTCATCACACCTTAAGATAACAAAAGATTTTTCTTTAAAAGCAACTTTGAACAGAATGACTTATGTTTCTGGAAAGCTTAAAAATATGAGGTCCGTTCACCTTGAAAAGGGGAAATTTATATTGGAAAACACATGATAAAAACATCTATCAATCATGAATGAACTTGATAACTTGTTAATGGGCTTCTTTACTTAAATCTGGAGATGCTAGGTCATAGAAGTCGCTTTTAAGATTTGAGTAAAAGAAATTATATCTGTTCATACTTCTGTCTCCACTACTTCATTATAATTCTCTTGAATGTAAGTACTATGGCTTACTTATTTTATATTTCATTATCTAGTAGTATATAGCACATATTACGAGTTTAATAAATTTTTATTAAGGAAACAGACAAATGAATAAGAATTAGGCCAGAGGAAGTTAATATGCTCAAAAGGGGATAGATATGATTACTCCAAGAAATAAAACATGTGGAAAATATACTTTAATCCAGAGAGTTTGAATAAATTTATGCATAGCAATGCCACAGAAAGCTGAAGAGCAAAATTAAACTGTACCTATCTTCACATTAAGTGTTAGTGAAGTCACTGGTACAACTACTTTGGAAAACTGTTTGATAGTATTTACTGAAGCTGAGTATATGCATGTCCTATTACCCAGCTATTTCATTCCTAGGAGAGAATACACACGTATGGAAATATGTTCCTATGTCCATCTAAAGACACAGGCAAAAATGTTCCATACCAGCACTGTCTGTAATAGTCCCGACCTGGACACAGCCCAGAGTAATGAAAATGAACAAAACACAGCTACACGCGACAACATGAAATATGGCACGAAAAAAAAGGAAGACATAAAAGAGTATGTATTGTTTAATTCCATCTATGTGAAGTTCATACTCAGGCAAAAGTAACCTACCATTTTAAAAATAAGAAGAGTGGTTATTCTTGAGGGGGTGATTAAAGACTAGACAGGGAGGAGGAATCTTTCAGTTTCCGGTAATTTTCTTGTCCTGGGTTCTAGTTACACTGATGTGTTTAGTTTGTAAAAATTCATTGAACTGTTCATTTTGCACTGTGCATTTTTCTGAATGTATGTTGTACTTTAATAATAAAAAAAAAGTTCACATAAAATCAAGGAAACGAAAAACAAAAAGTAAAGCCAATATCCACAGAGTGAGCCTTCTTTTGGCAAAGGACACTGGTATAAACTAGCTATGGACTGGCTACGGTGTCATATTACCCATGTCATTAAGGGAAGAATTAGAAAATTGAATATTCTGTCCACCTATAAGAATCCTGTATCCACTCTGAGGGCTCATATTTTTAAAAAAGAAAAAAAAGTGTTTGAAATATAAAAATAAGAAGAGAAAGCTCCTGTAGCCTGACCATCAGAAAAAGCAAACCTAAGAGATTTTCACACAGTTGATTCCATGAACCGTTGGACAAAACTGCATTTCTGAGAATTAAAGAAAACTTCCTTATGAAGCTACATTCCTGCCCACATGGAATAGCTCCGCATATACTCTGCTCAACAAAGCAGAACTACATGCAAATTACTGAGTTTCTCTTCCAGGTGTTTAAATGAGGTTTCTGAAGCTCACAAAACCACTCTGGTAAGGGAAGGAAAGGGAGCTTATAAAGAGAGGTTTTGTTTGTTTAAGACTAAGATGTGCAGCAGACAAGCCCATGTAGACTTTGCTATTTGGATTCCATTATGGGTTGGCTTCTGTCTCCAGTCTTCTCTCTGCCAAGATGCTGCATACCAATTGCTTCACTGGTCACTGGGCAGCTTCATGTTCTATTAGGAAACAAAATAACACAAACACCTGCTAATTTAATGTTTGGCCAACCTAAATTAGGAAATGGAAACTTAGTCTTAACTGAGCTGAAGGATATAAGATGGTGAAACAACAGTAGGCTTCAGGTAAAAGAAAGTTTTGAGAAGAAAAATTAAAATTAAAAAAATGCAAGATTTTACAATAAAAGCATCATTAAGGAGCAGAGAGAGGCCTTTACTGCTTTTCTATCCTTATTTCCCATTTCTCATTTCATAGAAATAGGACAGATTCAATAAAAAAGAAAATAAAAGAATTCTTCAAATTCAAATGGGAAACTGAGAAACCATATAATAATAGTATTTATTAAGACATTTCCCAAGGTGTGCATTCTGGGCCATTAATGCATACCTTGGGTAACTGAAATACACCAAGGTGAATATTAATAACTCCAAAGAAACCTCTGAAGAAAACATTATCACTTAATTCTAATGCAGACTACTGTGTCAGTCAAGAAAATGTAGGGGTGTGTGTGTGTGTGTAAAGTTCAAAATGCATTATGCTCATTTCCTATTCATCTGAAGCAAATACAATATGTATTACATTTGTCTATTGTTTGCCTGGAATTTATACCTCAAAATAAATGATATCTGAAGCCATCTGCCACATGATTAAAAAGTAAAAGGAATAAACAGAAAAACAGAAAAGTTATGGGCTATTTTACCAAAATTCAGTGGCTGTACTTCATGCATCCTTTCCATTGGTGCGTATGTTTCATCATTTAATCTATCAAGAAGAGTCAAATATCCATAGGTCAAGGCCAGGGGTGATGGCTCACGCCTGCTACAATCCCAGCACTTTGGGAGGCTGAGGCAGTTGGATCACCTGAGGTCAGGAGTTCGAGACCAGCCTGGCCAACATGGTGAAACCCCATCTCTACTAAAAAAATACAAAAACTAACTGGGCATGGTGGTGTGCACCTGTAATCCCAGCAACTCGGGAGGCTGAGGCATAAGAATCACTTGAACCTTGGAGACAGAGGTTGCGGTGAGCCAAGATCACGCCACTGCCCTGTAGCCTGGGTGACAGAGACTGTTTAAAAAAAAAAATCTCTTAGGTCAGAAAATTTTCCTTCTAAAGCATAATTAACAATTATAAAAGTAAAGTTGAATTTTTTAATTGTCAAAAATCAATAAATATTGTTATCCTTACAATTCCTTCCTACTAAGTTTTCATGACTCACTTGTGAGAAATAGACCACTTGTTTTCTGAACGTTATGGTGTATCTCAAAGAGCAAATAGCATCACTTAGATCAAATATGATCCAAGCCCAGGGATGTTGATCCAACTTCCTAGTTAATACTTCATTACATTTGTGTAGTGATTTATTCTGTTCAACATATTTCCTGCATTCTTCCACAAGGAGTTCTATAAGAAATCATAAAAAGTGGTAACCTTTGTTGTCAAAAGAAGAAATGGACATTTGTCGAAAGGCACACACGAATTAATAAAAAGTGGTGATGGTGATTTTTTTCAGAAAGCCAACATTTACCAAGCAGCTGTGATGCTTCCTATATTCAAGTACTCTCTAATCACTTTCTCATTTAATGGCCCCACTAGGAATAGGATCCGCAAGACTGGCTCCTGTCTCAACACTCTTTCTACTCAACACTATTTCTATTTGTTGTCAGTAGCTCCCACCATCTGCTCCTAAAGTCTGTCAAAAAACTTTCCTTTAACTCTGCCCATCTGCAGTGACCCAACAGAGAATATATATTTCAGGCATATCTTCCTGACAAAGAACTGTCGTCGTAACTAATACAACTAAGATTAGAAACATTTTCCTTAATTTAGTTTTAGAACAAGGCTGATACAAAAACCTCAGGTCAAAACTACAAGATTAAAAATTAAAGTGTGGCCCATAAGGTCATTTAGAATGCTCAAAAATGTAAGTCAGATATGTGAAGAAAGAATGAAACTAATAAGTATCATCTTGAATATTTCAATCTAACTTTGATAAAGGAAACATTCTAAATATGGCGTATTTGTAGATTAATGGTTGATTTTCCCAGAGGAAAAAGTGTTTTACTTTTTAGTTTATTTCAAATAGCTTGAAATGCCTGCTATAAGGCGTGACTTTAAAGCTAAAACTATAAACTCAAATGTTTAAGCAGGAAGCGTGAATAAGGCAGATGAAAGTAAACAGGGAATGGTGAGCCCTTGGCACAGTATTCTGTATCTGCCCCGATTTAAACACATTCAGATCCAATTGGCCAAACCAAAAGAATCCCTGAATCTAATGTACTAGCACAGATGTTTTGGTGAGCCTTATTAATTCAGTCGCCAAGGTCATGTAATATATGTGCCTGACCTTGGAAGACCTCGGAAATATAGGAAATGCATGTCCCTGGGCCTGATGAGCCTACAATAAGCCAAAAGGCCTGAATGAGCAGCAACTCTAAGGCAGGAAGTCTGCCTCATTTTAATGGAAATAGCATAAGCTTTGAGGTTAGAATCCCAATGCAAAAACACTCCAATAGCAGGAGATTTCAGGCAGAATAATTAACCTTACTTCAGCTACAAAATGTGAATAATTCCTACCATTTAGGGTATTAATGAAGTTAAGTGATTTAATGCCAAAGACTTTTCCAGCATTTTCTTATTTGATGTCTCTCTATGCAACAAACTATTAGCCATATTTCCTCTTTACAATATTTCCCCCGTTTTCTTAGATGAGAGCAACCTAAATTTAAACTGAGAGGTGTTTACCTCTCTTCTAAGTTCCAGCTGCATATGTCAAGTTGAGTCTCAAACATGTCCAAAGTTGAACCCATTGTGTTTCCTACATTCCCACTCCCCATACGTTTCTCTCCAGCATTCCATCTGCATGGTCCTAACATTCAGCTGATGAAAAAGAAACATGAGGAATATTCATGACTTTTCCAACCCCCCAACCCCCACCATTAGGTAAGGTCTATTATTATACTCATTAACTATTTCTCCAATATACACCCTTGCTCTGGTCCTCACTAGTAGCACTAGTCTAGAGGAGAAATGATTAGGGATAAAATTAAGGAAGTGCTTGTAAACACAAGGGAGATGAGAGACTACAGAAATATTTAATAAGACAGAACTTTTTGACCAATCTTTTCTCTGTAATACCATCAGAGGAAACTCTTTAAAACTTAAATCTGGTCATCACTCCTCCAATTTGAAATTTTCTAGTGATGGTTAATCCACAAATTAAAAAACTCATATTTTTTGTTATAGATAAGCATGCTTCTCTGGCTTCTCTCTCTAGTCTTACTTCCTACTACTCCTGTCACAATCACTCTTTTCTCCAGCCACACAGAATCACATGAGGTTCCACTGATGCCTTTGCACAAGCTATGTTTCAGTCTCCCCTGCAACCCCCTAGGAAATGACTATTCATCTTTTAAGTCATTGTGGATTCTTACATTCTATCACACACAGACTTCACTCATGTGCCCCCTTTACAGGGCACTAGTAGCAGATATTTTAAACTATTACCCTTTGCTGTAACTATTTGTTGACACATCTGTGTCTCTCACCAAATTATGAGTTCCTGCTGAGGCCAAAATGATGTCTTAATTCTTCCATCCACTAGGCCTTGCATAGGAACTAGCTGAGAGTAACCAATGAGATAATAACACCTCTCACCACTTTAAAGTAATGAAAAAACCTTGAGGGTCACTGCCATAAAATAATTTACTTTTCCATGAAATAAAAATTTCAATTTTGTAAAAGGAAATCACAACTGCAAAAAAGCTCAGATATGCTCAGTCTAGAATGGAAGTGTTTTTTCATCATCCCTGACTAGGCTAACTAGATTTGTTTATGAACTAGTCTTCAAAGCGTTCTGGCCTAAGCCTTTTTTAAAAAACCAGTGACGACTGTTTTTATCACTTATAAGAAGGTGTGTCTTTCAGAGCTTATGGCTTTGACTCTCAGGATATTCTAAAATATACCTAATTTCTAACACATTCCCCAACAGAAACAAGACTGAGCAGAATGGAGATAAAGATGTCTCACACTTGACATGCCTTTCAGAAAGTTAAATTAGTGCTCCCTATATTAACCAATAACTAGATTCATCTGATCAAGGAAAACAGAGGTAACTTAGGTTAATAATCTTGCTAAATTTGGGGTATTCCAAAAAATTGATTTCAACAAGTATTTATATAGCGGAATTGTGCTTAGAGCTGTGAGGAAATAGAAATACCAAGTAAAATCGAGTACCCAGCTCTGCAGTCCTTTGTTCTCCAGAATTTGTTAGATAATGATATGCTAAAATAATAAATTTGGCTAAAATTGGTAAAATAGATAATAATTACCATAGGAATTATAAGGAAAAGCATGAAAAGCTCAAGAAATGCTTCAGAGACAGGAAGATGCACATTTCTAAATGTACCAGGGAGAAGCTAGCCCAGAAAACCGGTATGAAAGTCAGTTGGCTTGCTAGTAGGCATCTCAGACATTCTGTATCAAAATTGGAGCTCCTGATAGTGCCCCTCAGCCCACTATTCTTATGATATTTAACAGTTCAGTTAACAGCAATTCTTCTAATTGCCAGTGCCAAACACTTTGTTGTTATCTTTAAGCTTATCCCCTTCTCTCACATCCCACATCCAGTTTGTCACAAAATCCCATCAGTTTTATCTTCATTTATGAAAAATGTGACCTCTTATTACCGCTCCAACTTACCATGTCACTGCTTGGCTCGGACCATCCTATGTATCTCTGTGACCCCACTCCCAGTACTCTCCTTGCTTACCCTGGCCAGTTCCATGGACCTCCTTGCTGCTTATCCAAGAAGCCAGGCACATCCCTACATTAGGTCTTCCCATGGCTGGCACACTCTTCTAGATCCATGACTCCCTAACTTCTTTCAAGTATTTCCTCAAAAATGAACTTTTCAGTGAGACCTCCCCTGGTCACCCTGTCTAAAAGTTCAAGCAACAATTCCAACCTCAATATGCCATATTTCCCTTCCTTGTTTTATTTTCTCTGTACTATTTGTCACTAATATATACTACATTTATTTATCATGTTTGTTTTCTGTCTTCTCCAGTGGAACATAAGCTCCATAAAGGTACATAAGAGGTAATAAATACTTACCTCATGAATGAATGCACAGCAACCCAAATTAAGAATTTTCAATTAATTTGACACATTTTACTGATCACACATGCAAAAAGTTATCCTATCATATGGCAATAAAATACCAGAGAATTATCTAGTTATAACAGGGAAGACAGAAAAAGGGCCTAGAAATAGTATAAACTTCCTGTGCCCTTTTTGCTCTCATTCTAGAGGCAAATCTTAGAACATTCACCTGCATATCTTAGAATTTGGTTGTGTATTCTACTTAGGTCATCTTTCACGTTTGCCAGAATTCATACAGAAAGCTTCTGAACCCAAAACATAATGGCTGCTGTTGAAAGGTCAACTGTGCATGACTGCCAGTTAGATGGCAAGTTGTATTTAAAACCCAGATCCCTAACTAACAACAATTTTTGCCTTACTCAAGAACTGTATACAGAGCATGAATCATCCATATGCAGAGTATTCACTGTTTAGTTGTTGCCAATTTAAATATTCATGTCTCTAGGAATGGCTTCAATCCACCCTGGTACATAAAATAAATTAGCATTCTTGCACTCTAGAGAGAAGTATGTGTTTAGCACCAAATGGAATCAGCAGATGACTAAATACTCTTTTTTTTCCTCTCCTGTTTCTATCATAAATACAACAGATGCAAGATGCTGGAATGTGGACAACCCCAGAAGGTTGGTGTTTGCCTCTAATGTAGAAATAAACCATTCAAAAATTCATTCCATATAGCATACCAGAGTTAGCAAGAGCCCTTTGGTTCCTTTATCACCATCAAGATGACTTTATGACTAAACATATCACAGCGGCCCTCATAGTACAAATGAAGCATAAGGCTACCTTAGCTACTAAACATCATGGAATATCTTATAAATTTACAGCAATGATAATTCAAGCCCAAATAAATGATTGCCACATAAATGATTCAGAGTTACTACAGATTCAATGTAATAGACATCAGAGTCTTATAAGTTTACAGCAATGATAATTCAAGCCCAAATAAATGATTGCCACATAAATGATTCAGAGTTACTACAGTTCAACAGTAAATTTTGAGCATTACCCAAATTCATGGGACACTTAAAGGTATGAGACATGGATCTTTAAATGATAAGTTACTGGAATACAACTGTTCCTATATTAAATAGGAAAAAATTGCTTTCTAGGAGGACTCAGCTCTCTTCAGTCTCACCTCTTTTACAAGCAGAATGCACATGTAAAATGGCAGGACCTCACCAGTTGTCCAATTGTCCAGCTATGTTCCTCAAAGTTCTCTAGCTTTTGCTATCTCAATGTGAGTGGTACTTTCATTCTCATTTTTATTCACTATTGGATGTGTAAGTAATGCATACTCAGAGACAGTCAATTTCAGTAAGAAATACATAAATAAATAAATCTTTAACCACAGCTAAAATCATAATTAATAGTGAAAGACTGAATAGTTTCCTCCTTAAAATCAAAAACTAGACAAGGATGTTCCCTTTCACTAGTTCTATCCATCATTGCACTAGAAGTTCTAGTCAAATAATTTAAGAAAATCAAAGATATAAAATGTATATATATTAGAAAAGGAGAAATAAAACTACCTCTCTTTGCAGATGCTATAATCTGTGTGTTAAAAATCCTAAGGAGTACACTTCCTGCTGAAAACAGTAGAGCTAATAAATAAGATTGGTATCATTCACAAAAGGCAAGATCAATATGCAAAAATCAGTCGCACCTATATACCCTTGCAGTGAAAAATCTCAAATTGAAATTAAGAAAACAATTCCACTTAAATAGCATCAAAACATAAAAAACTTAGTAGAAAATTTAACAAAAGAAATACAAGATGAGTATACTGAAAACTACAAAATATCATTGAAATGAATTAGGTAAGACGTAAATAAATTTAAAGACATTTCATGTCATGGATTAGAAAACAATATTTTTATGATGACATTATCCCCCAAATTGAACTATAAATTTAATGTAATTTCTACCAAATTCCAACTGTTTTTTTGCAGAAGTTGACAATCCTAAAATTCATATGAAAATGTAAGGGACTCAGAATGGCAAAAGTTATCTTGAAACAAAGAGCAATGTTGGAGGAATTCCCCTAATTTGATCATTACACATTATATGCTTGTATCAAAATACCACCTGTACTCCATAAATATGTACAACTATTATACATACATATCAATTAAACATTAATAATTCTTTTAAAAAGAATTCCCAGTTTCAAAACCTACTACAAAACTATAAGACAGTGTGTTACAATCATAAAGACAGACATACAGATCAATGTAATAGACATTAGAGTCCAAAATTAAATCTTTCAATTTATTGTCAAGACTTTCAACAAGGGTACCACGACAACTCAATAGAGAAAGAATAGTCTTTTCAGGCCTCACGCAGTGGTTCACACCTATAATTCCAAAACTTTGGAAAGCTCACGGCAGGTGGATCACTTGAGTCCAGGAGTTCAAAACCAACCTGGGCAACATGGCAAAACCGCATCTTAATTAAAAATACAAAAATTATATGGGTGTGGTGACACATGCCTGTAGTCCTAGCCACTTGGGGATGAAGGTGGGGGTGGTATGTAGCAGGAGGACCACCTGAGTTTCTGGGGGTGGAAACTGCAGAGAGCCCTGATTGTGCCACTGCACTCCAGCATGGGCAAGAGTGAGACCCTGTGTCAAAAAAAAAAAAAAAAAAAAAAAAGAAAAATCATTTCAACAATGGTGCTGAGACAACTGGATTTTTTTTTCTTTTTTTTTGTTTTTGTTTTTGTTTGTTTGTTTTGAGACAGGATCTCACTTAGTCACCCAGGCTGGAGTTCAGTGGCACAATCTTGGCTCACTGTAGCCTGGGACCTCCTGGGCTTAGGTGATTCTCCACCTCAGCCCCCCAAAGAGCTGGGACTACAGGCATGCACCACCACACTTGGCTAATTTTTGCTTTTATTTTGGTAGACAGATGGGGTTTCACCACGCTAGGCCGGTCGCAAACTCCTGGGCTCAAGCAATCTGCCCGCCTCAGCCTCCTGAAGTACTGGAATTACAGGCATGAGCCCACCACACCTGGCCAACAATTGGATATATACATGCAAAAGAGCAAAGCTGGACTCCTACCTCACACCATATAGAAAATTAACCAAATGGATCATAGACCGTTTATGCCTGTGTCAACCTATTTATGCCTCGTGTTCCATTATTGGAATGCTAAGCATGTGGGAGTTATTTATATCCTACTGCTCAAGGTCATTGCCCAGGTCTGATTGCAAAAATTCAAAAAATTGCAACCTCAGGAATAAATGAGTTTTAATATAAGAGCTAAAATTATAAAACACTTAGAAGAAAACATAGGAGTAAATCTTTGTGATTTTGGATTAGATATGACAACAAAAGCACAAACAGCAAAAGAAAAAAAATAGACAAATCAAATTTCATGAAAACTAAAAAATTTTGCTCATCAAAGAGTATATAAAGTAAAAAGACATACAAAATAATAGAAAATTTTTGCAAATTATATATATGATGTGTCATATATCTGGAATATATAAAGAGCTATAAAAACTCTAATAAAACAATTACTCAATTAAAAAATGGGCAAAGAGTCTGCATAGACATTACTCCAAAGACAATACAGTCATCCCACAGTACCCACAGGGGGTTGGTTCCAGGACCCTCATGGAAACCAAAATCTATTATACTCCAGTTCTTAACATAAAATGGCATAGTATTTACATATATCACATCCTATCATATGCTTTAAATAATCTCTAGATTACAGTAAATCCTCACTTAACATTTTTGATCGATTCTTGGGAACTGTGACTTTAAGCAAAACAATGTAACAAAATCAATTTACCATAGGTGAATTGATATAAACAAGGGTTAACTTTCTACTGCATGTATTACTGAGCTTGTAAATAAAGACCAAAACATTTCTAATATTAAACATTGAAATAAATATGAGCCACACATACATTTAAGAAAGATTAAGATAAGTATTTACCCAATTATTATCATTAGAGGTGGCAGGTGACAGAGTCTATCACAGCAGCTCCAGGTGCAAGGCGGGAACCAACCCTGGTCAGGACACCATTCCATTGCACACAGGGTTCAGTCACACACATACCCACACTCACTCATACTGTGACAATTTAAATTCACCAGTTTACCTAACATGCACATCTATAGGATGTGGGAGAAAACTGGAGACCCAGAAAAAACCCACACAGATGTGGGTAGAACACGCATACTTCACGCAGTTAGTGGTCCCAGCTGGGTACCAACATTGGATGAAATAACATTATTGGAGGACCAGCTGTACTTACAATACTTAATACAATGTAAATGCCATGTAAATAGTTGTTACACTGTATTTTTAATTTGTATTATTTCTATTGTTGCATTTTTATTTTTTATTCAGATTCAGTTGACCCTTGAACAGCATGGGTTTGAGCTGCACAGGTCCACTTATACAGACTTTTTTCAACCAAACATGGATCCAAAATACAGGATTTGTGGGATGTGAAACCTAAGTATACAGAGGGCCAACTTTTTTTTTTTTTTTTTTTTTTTTGAGATGGAGTCTCGCTCTGTCACCCAGGCTGGAGTGCAGTGGCGTGGTCTCAGTTCACTGCCAGCTCCACCTCCCAGGTTCATGCCATTCTCCTGCCTCAGCCTCCCGAGTAGCTGGGACTACTGCCCACCACCACACCCTGCTAATTTTTTGTATTTTTAGTAGAGACAGGGTTTCACCATGTTAGCCAGGATGGTCTCGATCTCTTGACCTAGTGATCCGCTTGCCTCAGCCTCCCAAAGTGCTAGGATTACAGGCATGAGCCACCGTGCCGGGCCACAGAGGGCCAACTTTTTATATACATGGGTTCCGCAGGGCAGATTTCAAGACTTGAGTATTTGGGTATACCTGAGGGTCCTGGAACTCATCCCTCATGTACACAAAGAGATGACTGTAGTTTTAAGCCACTGTTGGTTGAATCTGTGAATGTGGAATCAGCAGATATGGAGGGCCATCTCTATACAAATAGATCACAAATGCATGAAAGATGTTCAACATCAGTAGCCATCAGAGAAATGCAAATAAAACCACAGTAAGATACCACTTCACATCCACTAAGATGGCTATAATAAAAATGCCTATAATCAATAACACTTGTTGGTAAGGATGTGGAGGAATTAAAACTTTCACTCATTTCTAGGCTGACTGTAAAATGGTACAGCCACTTTGGAAAACAGCCTGGCAGTTCCTCAAAATGTTAGTCATACATAGAATTATCATATCACCCAGTAAGTAATTCCTCTTTTCAGTATGTAATCAACAGAAATGAAAACATATGTCCACATAAAAACTTGTACATGAATGTTTATAGCAGCATTCTTCATAATAGCCAAAAAGTAGAAACAACCTCAACGTCCATCAGCTGATGAACAGATAAGCAAAATACAGTATATCCACAAAATGAAATATTATTTGTCAATGAAAGGGGATACAGTACTGATACACGCAACAACATGGATGAATCTTGAAAACATTATGCCAAGTCAAAGAAGCCAATCACAAAAGGCCACACGATATGGGTTAGTTTCTCTGAAATGTCTAAACGGGCAAATCTATAGAGACGGAAAGCAGATTAGTGGTTACCTGGGGGTTGGGAGCAGAAGTGACTGCTAATGGGTACAGAGTTGCTTTTGGAGGTAATGAAAATGTTCTAAAATTAGGTTATATATTGGCTGTCATACATCTCTGTAACTATACTAAAAACTATTGAATTGTATAATTTAAACAGTGAATGTTATGATATGTGAATTATGCCTTAATAGAGTGGTAAGACATAAAGACAAAGACATACACATACATATGTCATCAGAAAGAGTGAAGGGGCAGCCTGTCCTAATAGTAAAACTCAGAATTGAAGGATGCGAATACTTTGGCAGCTCAGAACCAATGAGGAAGAAGAGGAAATCAAGATCAAGGGATGGGGTTTGGAAAACTGCTGGCTTAAAGCACTTAAATAGGCCAGGTCATGTTTGTCAACAGAAAATAATCCCAATATAAATTACAAATAGAGCCCCTTCTAGAATTTGCCATCATATGGTCAGGTCCCAATAGTAAGGAATTCAAGATTTGAGGAAGAGAGGGAGGGGCAGTATTAACGTAAACACAGAGAGACATGGTTCCAGCATCAGGAAACCTATTTTCCACAAGATCATCACTAGTGATCTCAGATGCTTAGGAAGAGAATCAAGACCTAAGGAGGTGGTGGCTCACACCTGTAATCCCAGCACTTTGGGAGGCCGAAGCAGGTGAATCACTTGAGGTCAGGAATTTGAGACCAGCCTGGCCAACAAGGTGAAACGCCATCTCTAACAAAAAACACAAAAATTAACCAGGCATGGTGGTGTGTGCCCGTAGTCCCAGCTACTTGGGAGGCTGAGGTGGGAGAATTGTTTGAACCCAGGGGGTGGAGGTTGCAGTGAGCTGAGATCGTGCCAATGCCCTCCAACCTGGGCAACAGAGCAAAAGAGTGAAACACTGTCTCAAAAAAAAAAAAAAAAAAAACCTAAGGACTAAGGAGGAAGATAGCTATTATGTGGAGAATTAGAGGCTCATCTATTGTCTGGGGTTGAAGGAGGCCATACACTCATCCCCCCTTATCTGCAAAAGATATGCTCCAAGACCCTCAGTGGATGCCTAAAACCCTGGATAATAACAAACCCTATATGTACTGTTTTTTCCTATACATGCATACCTATGATAAATTTTAATTTATAAATTAGGCAGAGTAGAAATCAGCAACAATAACTAATAACAAAATGGAACAAGTGTAACAATGCACTGTAATAAAACTTATGTGACTGTGTTCTCTAACTCTTTCTGTCTCAGAATACCTTATCATACTGTACTCACCCTTCTTCTTGCAGTGATTTAAGTTTATACGATGCCCACAGGATGACATGAAGTGAGGTGAATGACATAGGCATTGTGACATACCATTAGGCTACTATTGACCTGTATTCCTGAATCATGTGTAACCATCCCTTACTTGCAAAAAATGACTTGGTGTCATTTGTTTCAGGAGATTCCTTGCTGAAATTCTCATATAAACTCAATGCTTTCTGGTGCAACATGCTGTCAATCAGAACACGTTTTCTGTTTATGTCTTTCGCCGACAAATTTAATGCCATTTCCATCTAATTAATCACTTATTATGCACTGTATCTGTAAAGTTTGCAGTTTGAGGTATGACAACCAAACTAGAACTTCTTTCTCCTTCTTCACCATTTAATGGATGGAAGATTTATTCTTACCATAGATTCTAGCAACCTCAGCATACAATTATTTTTTTCCTTACTAATTCAAGAAATTTCAATTTTGCACTTAAAGGAACAACTTTATGGGTTCTCTTTGGCATATCCCAACTGCCGGCATCACTACTCTTGTGCTTTGGGGCCATAATAAGCAAAATAAGGATTACTTACACACAAATGCTGCAATACCATGACAGTCAACCTGATAACCGAGAGGGCTACTAAGTGACTAATGGGCAGATAGTATAATGGGCAGATAGTATACAGCATAGATGTGCTAGAGGAAAAGATCATTCACATCTCAGCAGGACTGAGCAAGATAGCACAAGATTTCAAAATGTTATGCAGAACAATGTTTAATTCAAAACTCATAAATTGTTTATTTCTAGATTTTTCATTTAATATTTTCAGATCACAGTTGACTGTGGGTAACTGAAACCTCAGATAAGGGGAAATTACTATATTTTTAGACCATGCAAGTGGAAAGACACAAGAAAAATGTGGAGAGTGAAATAGGGCTACAAGGGGTTAATCTATAGTTTAAAGACTAGGATGCGGGAGATGAGTGAGATCATTTAAATGTTCTCTCTCTCTCTCTTTCCCTCTCCTGTACTTAAGTCAAGTCCTGGGAATGGCATAAGTATATAATGGAGGCCATCAAGGGATTCAACTGTTGGGAGTAGAGAATGCAGAGTCATAGGAGGTAACCAGCAATGCCAATACCATGGGAGATTGTGGCTGTTCCCTGCAGTTTCCTCCAATGCAGCAACACCAAAGGAAATCATAAATAAAAAATGATGATGATGATGAACCATGACTGGCAGAACAAAGCAATATGCCAAGGCCAAATTCTGGGTTTTATGGGCCCAGGAGGGCCAGAAGGTAATGCAATATGAGGACCACTCAAATATCCATAGTTCCTTCCTGACTGGCTAATCAGACTCAGGATCCAGTATTCCAGGAATGAACTATGAAAAGTAAAGTATGTACTGAGTGTCCACTATACAAATGGCAGCATTCTAGGTACTTTCCCTTCCTTCCATGATTCATGCATAGACAGTTTATTTAAACTGCAATACAGTTTTCCTTTCTTACCAATTTATTTTCAATTATATGCTCTAAATATTTACAAGTTCCTCTGTTGTCCTTTTCAGGATTTACCATCTTGCTAGCTTTCATATGGAAAATACTGGCAGAAAAAAGAAGACATTCAAAGTTGGGCTCATAAAAGAAATGCCCCAAAGTGGCCCCCAAGACTCAATTTAGTTCAAAATATGCAGTAACTTATAAATTAATTAGAAACATGAACAAATTGCAGCCAAGAAAAGGCCCCTAAAAGAGGAAGAAGTCAGAGAGAGGGATAAATAAAAACCAACATGTATCAAGTGTCTGCTATATAGATGGTAAGGTTCAAGGTATTTTCCCTTCCCTGTGAAGTGGGAATCATTATCACCATTCTTATAAACAATAACAGAAACACAGAAAGATCATAATTCATCCAAGGTAATAGGATTGCTACTATAGATGGCACTGGAACCTAGGTCTTTCTGATCCAAATCTATACTCTGAGACCAATGTAATGCTACTTCTATTAACACATCTCTCAAGCTCACTTTTCTAATATAGTCATGTACAACATAATAACATTTTAGTCAACAACAAACCACATATACAACGGTGGTCCTGTAAAATTTTAATATTGTATATTTTTACCTTTTCTATGTTTAGATATGTTTAAGTAAATAAATACCATTGTATTACAATTCCCTACAGTATTTAGTAAGTAACATGCTGTACATGTTTATAGCCTAGTAGCAACAGGCTATATCATGTAACTTAGGTGGGTAGTAGGCTATACCTTCTAGGTTTGTATAAGTACACTCTATGCTGTTTGCACAACAATGAAATCGCCTAATGATGCATTTCTCACAAAGTATCTCCATTGGTAAATGATGCATGACTGTTTATCAAATGAAAGGCTTAAATTTTGAAGGGTCACTCTAAAATTTTTGTGTGATTGCTTTTATGGTATAAAACTACAATAATTTCTGGCCGGGCATGGTGGCTCACAACTGTAATCCCAGCACTTTGGGAGACTGAGGCGGGCGGATCACCTGAGGTCGGGAGTTCAAGACCACCCTGACCAACAGGGAGAAACTCTGCCTCTACTAAAAATACAAAATTATCCAGGCATGGCGGCGCACGCCTGTAATCCCAGCTACTAGGGGTGCTGAAGCAGAAGAATCACTTGAACAGGGAGGCAGAAGTTGCAGTGAGCTGAGATCACGCCATTGCACTCCAGACTGGGCAACAAGAGCAAAACTCCATCTCAAAAAAATTAAATAAATAAATAAATAAAACTACAATAATTTCTAAAATCTATTACAACTCCAAAATTCTCTAATTATATCTTAATCAAATAATATTTAGAAGGAAAATTACACAACTTAAGATTCCAACAATCCTGAGACCTGTGTTTCTTCTATGTACTACATCAGCAAAGACGCTAATTGGCTCTGTGTATGGTGCTTACTACGGTGCTTACTGCTATACCTGCTTTATAGATATTAAATACTTTAATCCTTCTAATAACCCTATGAAGCAAATTGTTATCTTCATTTTTATAAAGAAACTGACATGCAAACATATTAACTGTTGAAGTTAAAACACTGAGAAGCAGGGGAGGAGAGATTTAATCCAAAGTATTTTAGCTCCAGAGCCCACATGTGTAATTGCTAGGCTGTTAGACTTTCCAATAAGAACTGAAAACCTTCTACTAGAGGTTCACAGTGTTTTAGTTTTGTATACATTTTCTCATTTGATCCCATTACATTGTGCTCATTACATAGATTAATAATCTAAGAAAAAAATGGCTTATTTAATGTCATTCAGCTATCAACCAGCAAAAAACACTCTTCTAATTCTTGCAATACACCATGAGTTTTTTTTCTTAGTGAATTCTTACCACTGAAAACCAGCACCACCAGATAAATAATCACTTAAATATAATAGATATAGAGTATATGTAACAGATAAAAGAGACAATAAGAACAGCAGCAAAAAAATGGATTTCACTCCTTTAAAATTCTTAGACCCTTAAATTGTATTATTTTCTCTATCGCTAAACTGGACTAGATTACACGAAGACCTTTGAAACTTAGAGGTTTAAGCCAATTAGCTAAACAATTAGGAAAATATTATTTGCCACCCCTGTCTCTTGCATTGCTCTCTTTCTTTAATTTGGCAATACCTGCATTTTTTCTGACTGCATTGATTGTTCACCGAACTAGGAAGCTTGCTCTTGATGCTAGTGAAGCAATGTCTTATTGTTTTGATTGTATACCAAGATTACACTTCAGTCTGCAATGTTTACTTAATAATTTCATTGCCTTACCAAATGCCTTCTTTTGATCTGTCTTGATGTTCAAAAATATTAGGGCATTAAATTTTTCATTATTAAAATAATAATATAGACTATAAAAATCATATCGCTTCAGTTCCTTGCTGCATAAAATGATGGGACACATGAATTTGATCATTACCAGATGGTTTATCTGAATGATTACCCAATAAAAATGACTGCTTATTCCCTAAAATCTCTTTATCCTTACATTCGATTAAATGACATAAGATGGGATGATCTAGCAATTCTCTTAGAGTGAATTATCTGGGAATTTAACATTGCTTTGAAAAGTCTCTGAGTAATGTTAGACATTTACTTTACTTCCCACCCGGAAGGAGAAACAGAACACAATATAAAATAATCACCCCAAGCTTTAATTAAGGTCATTTAAGATCAAAAAGGGAGGTAGCACAGCAATACAGGGAGGAAAACTGCAAAAACTTCAGTATCGTGGACATTAAAAATACCCAGTAGTACCTTTTTTAGTGAAACTTTTAGAACAAAATCAATTTAAATAGTTAAGAAAAAGTTTAGTTAAATAAAAAAAATTAAAATTGCAAAATGCAAACTTCATCAACGTCTTCCTTTAAATGAAAAAAAATGCATCTTTGCTAAGATTTTATGCTTATAGAAACACTTGCTTACTCATAATTCAAACATTTCACCAGTTTCCAGCAATAAACATGTTTATAATTTTAGACTTCTGATAGCAGATAATCATTTTATAACTATAAAACAATATCAAACAATAGTTATCTAAATAGTTTCTTGAATCATCACGTGATGTTTACACAGTTGGGCATTTAAGACCAATGTATGAGAGATAATTGCGTAGCTATAATTCTGAGCCTGTTGTTTTAAGAACAAGCAGGCTGTTGGGGAGGTAAAGACATGGTTTGTGGTTTTCTAACTCAAAAAATAATCTGGAGAATAAAGTCTATTAAGACTCCTAGAGTGCAATGCTGAAAGCACAAATTTCAGTTTAAACTAGGAAAGGCAAGAGCTAATGTTTTCATTGCCACATTAATTTTCTCACATTATACCTGAGCAGTGTTCTTGTTTCTAATTATATTCCTACATGAATGCCTTATTACATAGAATGTGGGAAATATTACAGTGTGATATCTTGTGTTTCTTGGCTTGTATTCTTTTATATTTATAACTTTAATGTTCTACTTGGTGAGATTTTGTATATAATAATTATGCTCCAGTACACTGACTCTGCTCCACAAAACACAAGTACAAAGTTCTCTTAAACAGTGGGTGGACTAGTGTTTCGTGCATGGTGTTTTGGTCTTGTTTTGTCTTGCTTCATTTTTGTTTTGATTTTTTTAGACAAATTGGATAAGAAAATCAAATTTTTTCTTTAATTAAAAACAATAATAAAAAATAATATTACAGATAATATAAAATAGAATAAAGAATTGAGGTTTTGTGTATATTTTTATGACTATATCTGAAAGGTTTTCTGAAAAACATGAAGTGTTCAGGTATGACTTCCAGAAGCTGAAAAGTAATAGCTGTTAAGACTCTCCTTACATCATCGCAAAGTTTAACAAAACTGACTCCTTGCCCAAAAGTTAATGAAATCATTCATACTCCCAAAATTTATTAAGGGCCTACTATGTGTGTCAGACAATCTGCCAGTCACCTGGGTTTCAGATTAACAAGGATAAGTCTTTTCCTTGTTCCTTCTACATATGCAATCCCTCTTCAAAAATCTGAATTTCCTTGCTCATTTCAACAATGATTACCTTTTTTATTTTTTCTTGTTTGTTTGTTTGAGATGGAGTCTCACTCTGTTGCCCAGGCTGGAGTGCAGTGGCTTGATTTTGGTTCATTGCAACCTCTGCCTCCCAGGTTCAAGCAATTCTCCTGCCTCAGCCTCCCGAGTAGCTGGGACCACAGGTGCACGCCACCACATTTGGCTAATTTTTGTACTTTTAGTAGAGACGGGGTTTCACCATATTGGTGAGACTGGTCTTGAATTCCTGACCTCAGGTAATCCACTCGCCATGACCTCCCAAAGGGCTGGGATTACAGGCATGAGCCACCATGCCCGGCCACAATGATTTTTCTTAAAAGCACTTGTCATAATACCCAAATTTTCTTAAAGTAACAATTTATAGTTTTCCAAAAGCGAACACCTAGAGAACTTTCATGGCATTTTGTTTAGCCCACAACTTTGAAAATATTATTTTATTGTAGTAAGAACACAAAACAAGATCTTTCAACTGTGATTTCTTAACCTTAAGTGATGTCTACTTTATTATATCCCTTTCCATGAAAACTGAAGCCCCGAAGGTTGAATGAATCTTAAAAATTAGTCACTTTCTCAGTGTAAAAACATTCATTGCATCAATAGGTAATCTAAATATGCTATTTTTCAAGCCAAGTATTGTTTCAGGATTAAAGGTGTTCAAATATTCCCTCAAGAATATGTTCGTCCTTTGTACCAGTGGGGCATTGGTTCTAGGATCCCCACTAATACCAGAATTCTCAGATGCTCAAGTCCCATATATAAAACAGCATAGTATTTGCATCAAACCTACACACCTCCTCTCATATCCTTTAAATCATCTCTAGATTACACATAATACCTAATATAATGTAACTACAATGTAAATAATTGTTGTACTATATTATTTTTATTGTTGTGTTGTGCTCTTTTTCCCACATATTTTCAACCCACAGTTGCTTGAATCTGCAGATGGGAAACCAGTGGATTTGGAGGGCCAACTATATTCTCCAAAACATAGTTTTAAATGCTCACATTTTAGCTTTTAACTACTTATACTACTATAACACAAGTTCCCAGTCTGCAGAACCTAAACCCATTCTGCAGAGTGAAACCCAGGATAATCAGTCTTTGAGTTTATCTCTTAGTTATCTCTCCATATTTTTATAGATTGGGGACATATCTTTACAACATCTTTTTTATCAGCCTTAAAGCTCTGAACATAAATCTAAAACGTCAAATCTCAACACTGACCCTGAAGTCATATAATGCAAAAACAAACAATCAAAAAAAAAAAAAAGCATTTAGCATTAAAAGAGCTGAGCATAATGTTAGCTCACTTACTTCCCAGTAAGTTAAGAAGACCTGAACTAATCATTTATGCGGAAGCTTGGATCACTTTACAGAGTGAATAATACTTATAACAAGGAGGGTCCGGAAAGATTATGATAAGATAATACGCATGTGAGAGCACTTACACTGTAAAATACACATCCCTGAGGTTGCTGCCTGCTGTCTACTTCATGACTATTTTTGCGCCACTTTATGTTCCCACTTCCTTGCTACCTCCCATGACCCTCTATGTTTTTGCCTAATTGGCAAACATATTCTCAGTTTCTCAGCTTCAGGATACCAGGTGATCTTGCTCTCTGATTGTGCCTCTTTCCTACTATTAGTCAAATAAAGTAGCTTCATAAGCAGCACAGTCAGTTTCCTGTAAAGTGTAATTGGGATAGTGCTGGAGGGGCCCCTTTCCCAAACACACCTCCTCTACTGTTCTGCCCAAGGCATGTAGTTTCATCATCAAAATATAATTATTGTACAATATATACTATATTTTAATACAATCCATTACCTTGGATTAAAGCACAATTTCTTCAGCAGTCCTTTACTAGATACCATACCCTAAAGAAGAAACTAATCAAGTGACATGTATTTGCTCAGCTTATTTTATATACATTAGCGCTGTGCTAAATAACAAATGAACCCAATAACAGCATCATTTCCTAAATAACAGCCATCATCTGGAGGGAGTGGGACCACAGAGGTTAGGTGTTTCTCATTCAGCATAATAATGGAGAAGGAAAGAGTGGGCAAGAACCTAGCTTCTGAGGAATAGAAACTCAGAAGATGCTACACTCGGAAGAGGACCCAAAGGAGCCACAGTGCAGAATGGAAGTCCTATGTATGAAAAGGATTCAAAACACTAGGACATTTGCTGTTCCTTTATGATTAGCCTTCTCTTTGTAAGTAGTCCCAGTGAAGAAATCTGGCAACAAACATAAAATACTTTCTCCACAAAATAATTTTAGGGACTCACTTAAACACAGAAAAAAAATGTAGCAGCTGTTATTTAGTGCCCAGGAAGTCTCCTCATTCCAAAACATCTCTCACATTCAACACCTAGAAACATCTTCTTCTATAGATCCAATCCATTAGGCAAGAAGTGTCCTACCAATAATGCCATCCTTGAAATTCAAGCATTGCAGGTCCAAATAACATTGAATCATAACATGTTATGTGACTTTCACTGTTTGTTGTTGTTGTTGTTTTTCTTTTTTTTGAGGTGGAGTTTCACTCTTGTTGCCCAGCCTGGGGTGCAGTGGCTCAATCCCAGCTCACTGCAACCTCTGCCTCCTGGGTTCAAGCGATTTTCTTGCCTCAGTCTCCCGAGTAGCTGGGATTACAGGCATGTGCCACCAAACCCAGCTAATTTTTGGATTTTTAGTAGAGACGGGGTTTCTCCATGTTGTTCAGGCTGGTCTCGAACTCCTGACCTCAGGTGATCCGCCTGCCTTGGCCTCCCAAAGTGCTGGGATTACACACGTGAGCCACCGCGCCTGGCGACTTTCACTGTTAAATCCATTTCATTGACAAAAGAAAGTGAAGTTATCAAGTGCTCTGATAGCCTCAGTGGTCATTCACGTGGTCAGCCTGTCTATAAGTCATCTTGGGGACTGGTTGTTAATAAGCAGAGGGTTTCCTGTGCTCCAAAATTTGCTTAAGACTGGCCCTGACAACTCCATTTATTTATTTATGCATACAAACACAGTTTAAATTGGCAAGCAGATGAGTTAAAATAATGAGATTACCAAATGAACATAAAAGATCTCCTGTATCTTTCCAAACCCAACTCAAAGCCAAGCTTTAAAATCAAGAGGGACAGAAGTGCTCAACACACCACCTGCAATTTAACTGAGTTCAAGGAGTTAAAAGGTCTTAAAATTAACCATGAAACTTGAAAAACATATGAATGGTCTTCAAAAACAACATTTGGGAAACTGTATGTCAGAAATACCAACACTGTGGGTGCCAAGAGTGAGGCATTTTGCGATGACTAACAAATTAAGGCATCTTAATGTGAAAACTGATTATATAATGCATAATCAAGTAGAGTAAGGAGGAAACAGAGGTATGCTTTCTCATTAATTCTGGCTTAGAACCACATTGCATAACATCACCAGATTTATGAATATAGAGCAACTTTAAAAATCCACGGCTGTTCCCTGAATCAAATCATTTTTATAGCTCAAAGAGGCTGTCATTTCAAATACCCATATTTATTCAAAATATTTTTATTGTCTCTATGTAGTATAAAATCTCAAAACTATAGTAGTCAGGATGGTCAGCAAGGGGTAATTGGTCTAGAAAAACAACTCAGAAAAGAGAAATCACAGAAAAATGTCTCAGTTTCAGTGATGCTGCCTCTAGTTCATGTTGGGGATTTTTTTCTTTATGTATGTAGCTACACAGGGTTCTGCTATACAAATAAGTTGTGTATGTTTTTTTAAATAAACTAATAGTAACACAAATGTAGCACTGACTATGGGTTGAGAACTGTTCTATGTATATTATCTCATTTAAATATATTACTCAATACACTTTAATAATGCATGGTATAATATTGTACAATAATATTAAATATAAACTGTTCAATCTCAGTCAATATTTCAATGATCTCATACTTTTTAGACCAAAAATAAATGGGAAAAGAGAAAGAGAGAAGAGAAAAGGCAATAATTACTATTATAAGCCACAAGTTTTCACGTATAATAGGATGAATACTATATTGGCATTCAAGTGATTTAGTTCCCACAATAAATAAATAAGATACATCATCCAACCTATTATCTGCTATATCATAAAAATAATTTTATATGCAGGATCAAAAGGGGTGATTTTCTTGACTTTTCTGTGACTATTTTCAAAAGTTGTGAAGCAGAACATTCATGCAAGGAGAAGATAAACTGGCTCGGCAGCTGACCCCTGGAGGTACTAATGCAGAGTTTGAAAGGGGAGGAAAGCTTATTACTAATGACCATGAGATTCCCCAGCTTATATTAGTCAGAAATAGCACCCCAGGATGGAATATTAAATTATAAGGGTATCTTACAAAGATAGTCTAGAATGTGAGAGGTCTAGGATCCGTGGATGTCAGAGAAGTCTGTATTTTCACAAATCATAAAAACCAAAACTGCTTTAAACAGTTTTTTTAAAAAACAGCTCATACTCCTTTTGTGATTTCACAAAAGGCTGTCTGTGGATCTTTGGGCGGGGGGGAGTCCCTACTAGAGACAAAAAGGGGTACAAATTAAACAACAATATAAAACCCAAATTGATTTAAAACTTGTTAGGAAAAAAAAAATTTTCACAAAAGCAAAGAGATAATGTTAAAACTGAGAATGCAAAAATAACACAAAGGGGAAGTGAGAAATAGCACCGCTAATCAGCAAAGGCAAGAGTTCCAGTAAATTGCGGCTCATTCTGAAATGACAGACTCCAGGGTGTTTTCAATCAGTCTCCATTGAGAAAATATTTTAAAAGGAAGAACTGTATAAGTTCAAGTAATTAACATCTTACTTGATGTAAGATATTACTTGATGATGCACCTACATGCATATAGGAACTACTTAGTAGGGAGAAGGGGATAAAACTTGATGCCATAGCACAGCACTTGGAAAAAACTAAGTCTCCATAGGTTAGCAGGGCCAGATGGCAAGAAACCCAAGGTAATATAACAAGCAGTGGCTAGAGTATTTATTCAAACTAGTCAATCATCACTGCCAGGCCCTGGTACCTTTCTTTTACAAATGAGTTCTTGTTTCAGCCATCAACTTCATCATCCCCAGAAGCCCAAAACAACACTCCAGTTTATAAACTGATGGAATTGCAGTGATTTCAGACCTAGTACTATTGTGATCTGGGATCTTTTTATTTTGGCATCATAAACATCACTTTCAACAACTTTCCTGTATGTCTTGGCCCTGTTCTGAGAGATATAAGTCAGAAGTGGAGAAAAGGTTACTAATGCATTGATTTGTGGCATGAAGAATTGTGCAGAATATTTTCCTTTGATATGACAGTCCAAGGGCTATATTAACAAGGGCAGATGGTTGCCATCATTCGTTACAAGCACCTATTCATTATAAAAAAGGAAAAACACCTTATCCTTCAAGAAAGGACTTAAAGTGATACCAGAAGACCTCAATCTTGCACTCTCCAGCCTCCCTGCTTCATCTTGGTAAGGATGTTGTTCATAACCCTTCCTTCTATGCCAGGGAAAGGATATGCAAACTAAAAAAGAAGAAGTACCAGATGTGAAATTCTATAAAATGCCAACTGATTCACACCCTACACTCAGAGGATTTACACACACTTCCACTTCTGGCAGGACCAAGGGTAAGGAGAATTCTGCTGTTGCTGGTGAAGAACTAGCAAATCAGAGCCAAAAAGGACACCTACCCCCAGGAAGGAGAACTTCAACTCCAATAAATGAGGCAATGCTGATGAGATAAAATTTACATTTAAGTCACAGAGCTACTGGGACTGAATTGTAATTTAAAAAGTGTCAGACAATAAAGCAGTTTGATAACGTCAGCTTTTTTACTGCTGTGTGTGTATCTGTAAGAAAGTTTATTTTAAAAAAAGTAACATTTGAACTAGCATCGAAGTTATATTATTTTACAATATTTTATATTAAGGAAATATCAAAAATGAAGAATATGCTATAGTTTATTAAGGACATATGATGGGTTAAGGACTTGACATGTTTTATCTCATTTAGTATACTTGATCCAGATAGACCCATTTTTAAGAAGCAGCAACTCAGAAAGGGTAACTAGTCCAAAGCTCTGGCGGTAGGAAGAACCAGAAGTGGGATTCAACTATCACAAGGACAAAAAAACCAAACACCGCATGTTCTCACTGGTAGGTGGGAATGGAACAATGAGAACCCTTGGACATAGGAAGGGAACAATCACACAGGGGGACTTGTCAGGAAGTAGAGACTACAGGACAGATAGCATTAAGAAAAATTCCTATTATAGATGATGGGTTGATGGGTGCAGCAAACCACCAGGGCACGTGTATACCTATGTAACAAAACTGCACGTTCTGCACATGTACCCCAGAACTTAAAGTATAATTTAAAAACAAAATCATTAAAAAAAAAAAAAAAGCCTGCCAGACTAAGTCATTGTTGTTTGTGCCTCGGATTCCCTTTGCAAAATTCACTATTAAATTTTTTTTAAAGTTATAATAATAACTATTAAGGGCTATGTTCCAGGTATACTGTCTCACTATATTTCCAAACAGCTATATGAGGTACTATTTCACCTGTATATAGTTAGGAAACTAAGACTCAAAAAAGGTAACATGCCCAGTTAGAAAGTAGGATAAACATGATTCAAATTCAAATGACTGCCTCCAAAGCCTCAGCACATTTACAAAATTCATAAGAGCTACAAAATTGGAACAGACATTAAATGCCTGGTCTTTGGGGAATTCCTCCATTCTGCAAATTTTAGATTTAGATTCCCTCCTGTCTAGCTTCATCTTTTATGTGTTTGTTTTCTCCTCTCTTCTTCTCGTTATCGATACCATAACTTCCTAGATTCATGAAATGTTAGAGACAGAGGTTCACCCTCTGATAAACTGACCTACCAAGGACTAACAGTAACTTAATAACAAAGTGCAATTTACATCCCAAATTGCTCACCAGTTGGATAAACTTTCCACTGCATGATGCCATAATTCAGCATTTCCAAAATAAGTAAATATGGAGCCATCGAAAAAAGACTATGAACAATCCAATTCCAGTGTTTTCAAGGTAACAATTAGATATAATGACTTTGTATCAAGGGTAAATTTTTGAAATCAGCCACTACTGTAATAGGATTTTCTTATGCTATAAAAACATCAAAATATGCAACCTAGCTTCGAAAGCTCTCTAAGTTGTGTTCCCAACCTAGCAAATCCTGTACACCAGCTCATCTGCTCTACTTGCCATACCTAGTAAAACTCCTTGTCTGTCTTATTTCTGGAACTGTGACAGCTTTCTCCACATTTCCATCTTTTAAAATAATCAAACTCAACGATTCATCCTTATAGTTTCTATCACAAAGTCCCAGCCATGATCTGCTGAAGGCTCATATTCCGTTACTTTGAAATTCTATCAACAGATTTATGATGACTTGATTATACAATTTTTACATCTTCTCCTTCCCCAAGACTTCCCTAAAATAGTAAAAGAGGAATAGACACATACAAAACAAAAAATAAAAGGCCTAACTGAATGATATTTTTCACCATATTTGCAAGGGGGGTGCTAACAAAAGATGGATAACTTAGTTAGCAGGGAGGGGAAGCTATAGTTTTAAAAAGGGAATAAAGATAAGAAGAGAGGTGATTCACTTCACAGAACCCTTAAGGAGGTTCAGGGTTTAAAGTATGATTCTGTGGGGTACAAAATGCCCACACACACCTCTCTCCTACTCCCTGCACTAGATACAAGCACCAAGAGAATACCGCATTTTCCATGGGATAAATTTAACGGGAGTAGCACAACACTCAGAGACATCAGGTACTGTGGAGAGCAAGGAAAAAAGTGGATTAATTAAATGTCCATGTATTGAGTTATGAGACGCTTCCTCCTCAGCCTCTATCTCTTCATGTGCAAAAACCTGGAAACCAGGCATCTTCCACACACATAAGGAATCAAAGATTACTTCCTTGGAAAAACTGAACTGCCACAGAGAAAAATATCTTTATTCTCAGGCTTGAGGTTCTCCAGCAAAGTGCTAGGTCCTAACACCCTGGAAATTCCAAAATGAAACAGGTCAATTGACAAGGCCTAGAAACAGATCTGCAAATCAGTCTTTTAATACTTCATTCAAACCTAGACTGACACCCAAGAAACACCAAACATTTCATGAAAGATCTCAATAAAAAGAGAGACCAAAATAAACAGAGAAAAACAAATTAAAACTAGAAGAAACTGATACATGCTAGAAACAGAAAAAAGTCATCAAAAAATTTTTGTGAGTATCCTCAGAAAGGTAAATGATTAAGATTACAATCTTAAAATAAGGACAGGATGCTACGAAAACGAAAAAGCAAAAGACAAGAAAGAACACTAAACAATTCAACTTATATTTCATCTTATGCATGCAGTGAACTGTATTTTTGTTCAAAAAATATATATATGTTCTATCCCTCTCAGGCGGGAGGGTATCCTCCCCTGTCCCATCCATGGCTGGCTATTTGCTATTGGTTTCCTTTGGGCAATGAACTGTGTTTGAATGTGATGTTTCACAGAAACCTTAGAGCAAGCATCTGGTTGGCATTTTTCCCCCTTTGGCACAAGACTGGCAATATTCTAGATAGCAGAACATTGATATAATCTAGAATAGATATTCTAGTATGATATAATCTAGAATATTAATATAATCTAGAATAGGTATTCTGGAATATGATATACTCTAGAATATTGATCTAATCTAATATTGAATATTAGATTTCAGCATTTTGAATCCTCAAAGGAAGATGATGTGGACATACCTGCAGCTGACTCGCAGTGAGTAACTATCACGATAAGGAATTAACTTTGCAGAGATGGGTAACTAGGAAATGAGGAGTTGCTTTTCAAAGGATACAAAGTTTCAGCTAGACAGGAAGAATACACTTTAAGATCTATTTCACAGCAGGGTGACTACAGTCAAAAACAATACATTGCATAGTTCAAAAGAACTAAGAGAGTAAATTTCAAATGTATCACCACACAAAAAAAGTTAAATAGTGAGGTAATGGATATGTTAATTAATTTGATTTAATCATTCCATACTGTATACATAGATATATACAAAACATCAAATTCTATGCTTTACATGTATTACAATTATGATTTATCAATTAAAATAATATTCACCTTAAAAGAATTAAACTTTTGTTGTTGAAAGCTTTTGAAATTCTGGTCATGTTTTTTACTTCAAATAATATGGTCTATCCTGACAATTACAATAGGTTTAATCACATTGACAGGGTTTTGGATTTTATTTTAAAAGACTGACCCAAATTAGTAGGCACATAGAAAACTAAGAAATTAAAAAACAAACAATTCTTAACTCTGGATAAAACAAAAAGTTATATAAGAACAAACTGTAGCCATTTTACACTATGTGATTCAGAGTAAAAAACATTTACATAGTAATAATAACATAATCACTTCATACTGGCTGAAATAAAAATACGAAATAACTCTATCAAAAGGATAGAAAGAAGTTCTGTGTGTGTGTGTGTGTGCATGTAAATGCGATATGAAAATTAAATTCTAATCTTTTTCAAAAGGAAATCAATAAAGATATAACCTTGAAATATCAAGAAAAACAGTATACTGTGTGATATTTAGAAATATGAATACAAATACTAAAAGAAACAGTTAAAATATTTAAAACAGTTGCCTCTGAGGCATGAGAACTGGGAGACAGGCTGGAACACAGGACAGCTATTTTTTCTTATAGCATTATTCGATTTATTATATATACTCTTTCGGTAAAAGTGAAAATTAAATGAAAACAGCAGTATACTCTTATCTTTTACAAATACTGAGTTAAATATCAGAAGAAAGAGCCAAGAGTTTAAAAATAGTTGTCTCTGTAAAATAATTGGGAAGTGAAGAGGGCTTAAGCATGGGACTTCTACTTTTCATTTTAAGTTTCTTAGCATTATTTGAATTTTTAAACGTTGTCCACAATAATTTGATAAAATTTAAAACATTAAAATTTTCTAAGAGAAAATGAGTAATCTGAAATAACTGAAATTTGTGAATAAGTGCAATTTGATTTTGGTATAGTGGGTCAAATCATCAGAAAACAAACTCAGATGAGAAATAAAGTACTCAATACTGGTTTATATTCTGGTAGAATCAATCATTTAACAGTGGCCAAGCATGGTAGCTCATGCTTGTAACATCAGTATTTTGGGAGGCCAAGGCAGAAGGATTGATTGAGGCCAGGAGTTTAATACCAGCCTAGGTAACATAGAAAGACTCCCATCTGTACAAAACCAAACTAAACTAAACTAAAACAAAACAAAACAAAACAAAATAAATAAATAAAAAATCAGCCATTAGTGGTGGCTCATGCCTGTAGTCCCAGCTACTTGGCCACTAAGGCAGGAGGACTGCATGAACCCAGGAGTTTGAGCTATGATCACACCACTTCACTGGGCAACGGAGGGAGACCCAGCCTCTGAACAAACAAACAAAAAAACTGTGGGCCCCTCTATGGCCCTTTTTGTTTTTCAAAACGAGAATTTTTAATAAGGTCACACTGGGCGCTTTAAGAACCTCAATTATTATAAAGCATAAATTACTTTTAATACGCAGTTCCATACTTAGACTGCACAATGCACATCTCAGAGGCATTCTCAACAACCGTTAAACATTTTGAATTCAATTTTCAGTTAAACCAGTATTTTATTAACAACAAATTCCAGTTAAATACAACAAATATTAATTAAACACTTATTGTATATGCAAATGACATTGCCCTAGGCTTTGTTGGGGATAAAAGTTAAAATATCTCAATCTTTGAGTTTATAATACTCCAAGGAATATAAGCTATGCAATAATAACTACTAAAAAATAAAAAATAATGTCCAAAAAAGATGATTAAAGGAAAATCCTTATCATTCAGAGAACCATGGTCACTGGAAACAGGATTTGAACATCTGAATCTAGACAGAGAATTATCTGAGAGTAAAATAGTATCATAAAGCATGAGAGAAGGACAGTATGACACATGTGAATGCAGAAAATCATTCGTTTTGGCTGGAACATAAGGTGGATACAGGGGAGTAGTAAAAATTAAATAAAGTAAATAGTCTGGGAGAAGATCACGGGGCTCCTTGAGAGTCAAGTTAACCTTTTTATAATTCATATAACAGAAAGGCTGGAGTCATTATAGACTTTTTATGAACAAGTGGCTTGTCTAGATTTATTATTCAAAAAATTAGTCCAGAAATGTATATGAGAAGGATTAAAAAGGACAGGATGAAAGCTACGTTTTATATTAATAGATAATAATGAGAAAATTGTATTCTCTGAATAAATATCTAGACATACATTTTGAGGATTATTATCATTCTCAAGCACTGTGTACATTTCAAATGTGCTTCAATATTTTGTGAACACCATGACGGTGTTTTAGAGAAGTCATAAGTAGGCAACACATGCATTGAGCTCTGTAAACTCTATGTTTATATTAGTAATCAAAATAGCTCCTGTCCATCTAAAGGAGGAATAGATGTCTTTAAGAAGAAATGAAAAAATAGAGTAAATGAAAATTTCCCTCACTTATTTCCAAACAAGTGCTCCTCCAAAAAAATGCAAATAATTAAGTTTCTGAAATGGTGAACACATCTGATTAGTAGACATATGGCAGGAGCAGCAAATAAGCAGATCAAGTTGAAGTCCTAGTATTACCAATCTGTTAATGTTGACAGGAAGACTCATTTTGACTGTTCCTTTTATATCAATAAATGAGTGGATTTCAACTACTCTAGATGCTAAAAGCAGCACTGCTAAAAGTGCATATCAAACTAATAATTTTCTGATGCACTTTTGGTATATCCTACAAACATTTGTAGGACAACAACTCAGAAGGGAAAAAAATATCTTGTGCCTTTGAGGTCTGTACTGAATGCTAATGCATTTGTATATGATGGATTTAATACAGAACTGAGAATAAATGACTTTCAGCAGCTGCACTCTAGACCTATAAATTGCTCTGAGTACTACAAAATCCATACAGAGGAAGAACAGCTGGATAATTTACACCATCAGTATTTGTCAAAACAAAACAAAAAAAAAAGCTGAAAATACAGAACCTGATTTGTCCCTTTTTCAGAGTACACACTTCTACAAAAATTAAACATTATCTTTCTAGAGAATCTATTAGGATAGGCACATCTATTCACACCTTGACATGTTGCTCTTTTAAAATAAAGACAATTCCTCTTATTTTCAGAAGCACTTTTTAAAAGGATAAAAGCAGCAAAGAAAAAAATTTTTCCTATAACCAAATGCAAGCACAAAGAAAAGTCTGTTAATGTTTATTTTGTGTTCCAATTGCTATGCTCTGGTAAAATCCTACAAAAGGAAACACATTAACCAGATGACTTGCAGAGCACAGTGATACCAAAAATAGTACTTAAGTTAATACACTAATTGCAAAGTTGCAGAGATTAAGTTCATCATTCTAGTTCTTGGATAAACTTTTGGAGAGGGAGTATTTAGAGTTTAATATAAGGGCTGTCTTAAGCTTCCTAAACAATCATACAAGCAGTAAAAATGTGCTCTGTATAAGTGAACTCCAGAAATAGAAAGCTTCAGTCACTAAAGTAATAATAGCTTTTGTATAAGCAACCAAATTACCCTCTTGCAACTTCTATTAAAGTCAATACAAGAGAGTGGCTAACAGCTAATTTTGCTCACAAACCTACCATTGTTTTGAGTTTTTATATTTGACGCTAAATCATAAAGAAGCCACATTACCTTGATAATAACAACAAAGAAAAACTCTTAAGTCCCCACATGGTAATTACTGTGACCTACATGCAGAAATTTGACAGTATGTCAAAATTTGAACCTATTTTCAAATGAACCTATATCGGGTTCAGAAATCTAAGCATTCCTGAAACAATGATTAGCAACAACCAATTGGTGTTATTCTCCAAATCATGCAATCTAATGGACTGTAATTCCAATATTATAAAAATGTTGTCATAGGAATTCGCATGAGTGAACGTACAGGCAGCTTTATCTGCCTGCCAATTTCACATCCACAGGAAATAAAAGGAATAGCTGAGGTTATTCTTTTTTTTTTTTCTTTTTTTTTTTTTCTCTTTTTTTTTTTTAAGACAGAGTCTTGCTCTGTCTCCCAGGCTGGAGTGCAGGGGCGTGATCTCGGCTCACTGCAAGCTCCGCCTCCCCGAGTGCACGCCATTCTCCTGCCTCAGCCTCCCAAGCAGCTGGGAATACAGGTGCCAACAACCACGCCCAGCTAATTTTTTGTATTTTTAGTAGAGACAGGGTTTCACCATGTTAGCCAGGATGGTCTTGATCTCCTGACCTCGTAATCCACCCACCTCGGGCTTCCAAAGTTCTAGGATAACAGGTGTGAACCACCGCCCAGACTGGTTATTCTTAATTGATGCCTGTCAATCTTTCTTTTCCTACACTACTGATATGGTTAGGCTTTGCGTCCCCACCAAAATCTCATTTTGAATTTTAATCCCAATAATCCTCATGTGTCAAGGGAGAGACCAGGTGGAGTAATCTATTAATGGGGGTGGTTCCCCCATGCTGTTCTTATGATAGTGAGTGAGCTCTCACTATATCTAATGGTTTTACAGGGGGCTCCTCTCCCCTTTTGCAACACTCACATTGTCCTGCCACCCTGTGAAGAAGTTGCCTGCTTCTCCTTTGTATTCTGCCATGATTGTAAGTTTCCTGAGGCCTCCCCAGCAATGTGGACCTGTGAGTCAATTAAACCTCTTTCCTGGAAAGACACATGATTGCCAGATTCACCAAAGTTGAAATGAAGGAAAAAATGGTAAGGGCAGCCAGAGAGAAAGGTTGGATTACCCACAAAGGGAAGCCCATCAGACTAACAGCAGATCTGTCGGCAGAGGGGCCAATATTCAACATTCCTAAAGAAAAGATTTTCAACCCAGAATTTCATATCCAGCCAAACGAAGTTTCATAAGTGAAGGAGAAATAAAATCCTTTACAGACAAGCAAATGCTTAGAGATTTTGTCACCACCAGGTCTGCCCTATAAGAGATCCTGAAGGAAGCACTAAACATGGAAAGGAACAACCGGTAACAACAAGCCATTGCAAAAACATGCCAAAATGTAAAGTTCATCGATGCTGGGAAGAAACTGCATCAATTAATGAGCAAAATAACCAGCTAATATCATAATGACAGGATCAAGTTCAAACACAACAATATTAACCTTAAATGTAAATCAACTAAATGGTCCAATTAAAAGACATAGACTGGCAAATTGGATAAAGAGTCAAGACGCGTCAGTTTGCTATATTCAGGAGACCCATCTCACATGCAGAGACACACATAGCCTCAAAATAAAGGGATGGAGGAAGATCTACTAAGCAAATGCAAAAGAAAAAAAAGCAGGGGTTGCAATCCTAGTCTCCGATAAAACAGACTTTAAACCATCAAAGATCAAAAGAGACAAAGAAGGCCATTATGTAATGGTAAAGGGATCAATTCATCAGGAAGAGCTAACTATCCTAAATATATATGCACCCAATACAGGAGCACCCAGATTCACAAAGCAAGTCCTTAGAGACTTACAAAGAGACTTAGACTCCAATACAATAATAACGGGAGACTTTAACACCTCACTGTCAACATTAGACAGATCAACGAGACAAAAAGTTAACAAGGATATCCAGGAATTGGAACTCAAGTCTGCACCAAGAGGATCTAATAGACATCTATAGAACTCTCCGCCCCAAATCAACAGAATATACATTCTTCTCAGCACCACATTGTACTTATTCC
The DNA here is from genome assembly GCF_000951035.1 of Colobus angolensis palliatus. Lineage (NCBI taxonomy): Eukaryota > Metazoa > Chordata > Mammalia > Primates > Cercopithecidae > Colobus > Colobus angolensis. The sequence continues at coordinate 121,456 of NW_012113141.1, forward strand.
AAAATTGACCACATAGTTGGAAGTAAAGCACTCCTCAGCAAA
>NW_012113141.1:121908-122383 GCF_000951035.1 Colobus angolensis palliatus
AAACTACCATCAGAGAATACTATAAACACCTCTACGCAAATAAACTAGAAAACCTAGAAAAAATGGGTAATTTACTGGACACTTACACTCTCCCAAGACTAAACCAGGAGGAAGCTGAATCCCTGAATAGACCAATAGGCTCTGAAATTGAGGCAATAATTAATAGACTACCAATCAAAAAAAGTCCAGGACCAGACGGATTCACAGCCGAATTCTACCAGAGGTACAAGGAGGAGCTGGTACCATTCCTTCAGAAACTATTCCAATCAGTAGAAAAAGAGGGAATCCTCCCTAACTCATTTTATGAGGCCAAATTCATCCTGATACCAAAGCCTGGCAGAGACACATCAAAAAAAGAGAATTTTTGACCAATGTCCCTAATGAACATCGATGCAAAAATCCTCAATAAAATACTGGCAAACTGAATCCAACAGCACATCAAAAAGCTTATCCACCATGATCAAGTGGGCTTCAT
>NW_012113141.1:125223-149222 GCF_000951035.1 Colobus angolensis palliatus
CATGTATACATATGTAACAAACCTGCACGTTGTGCACATGTACCCTGGAACTTAAAGTATAATTTAAAAAAAAAAAAACCTCTTTCCTTTACAAATTACCCAGTGTCAGGTATTTCTTCATAGCAATGTGAGAATAGACTAATACAACTACATGCTTCTAATCACTTTATTTTAAAATTGAATAGCTTGGAGCCCAAACAAGGCCTCCTCTCTGTCAATTGTCCTTAATCTGAACTCAGTTTTAGACACTCACAACCACATTTAGCAAAATGCCAGGGAAAAAATAATAAGCATTCAATAGTAGAAGTAGTAGAAGTGGGCAAAGATTGACAAAGAATCCAGGCCCTAAAGTGTCCATAAGGTTGAAGAGTTTAAAAAGGACACACTAGTTTATGTGAAGTAAGTGTCATGCAGATAACTGGAGGACTTATCTGTATTTCTCTCAAGTTATGCTGCTTACTAGTTCACAGCATAAACCACCAACCAGATGGCTAATTGCACAGCAGACATTCTTACATTGCCTTAAACTAGGAATAGAGAGCTATTACTAAATACACACACAAAAAAATAACAAGTAACATTGCTTATGGCCCACTAAACTGTATACATTTATGTGATTCTCTTCCCAATACTTCTGTCACAACTTTGGATCTTTTCTGGAATCTCTCTTAGTTTATCCACTGAACTGAGCTAACTTTAAATGCACTACTACACTTAACTATTCTATAATTCTGAAGTTGCCCTAATTTCTCAAGTTAAAATATCCTGTGGTTCCAAACTCAACCCAACTTATTTCAAGACTCGTAGTACCCTTTTTTTTTTTAATGTCCATTAAGGCTGGGCATGGTTGCTATTGCCTGTAATCCTAGCACTTTGGGAGCCTGAGGTAGATGTATCACTTGAGTCCAGGGGTTCAAGACCAGCCTGGGCAATATAGAGAAACCTTGTCTCTACAAGAAAATACAAAAATTAGCTGGGAGTGGTAGTGCATGCCTGTAGTCCCAGTTACTTGGGAAGCTGAGATGGGAGGATCGCTTGAGCCCAATAGTTGGAGGCTGTAGTGAGCAATGATCACACCACTGCACTTCAGCCTGAGTGACAGAGTAAGACCCTGTTTCAAAAAATAATAATAAATAAATAAAATGCCCATTAAATAAAAATCTTAAGTAAATTTAATACGTTATTAATTCATAGTTACAGAAACCAAACCATTTTAGCAGAAGAGAATACAAAATAATGTTCAAAGAATAGGGAAGAAAATTTTAGTTCTGATAATTTGTAATGCACGAAAGCATCTTGATAATTACTTGTTAAAGTTCCTGGCCTCAGTCTTATAATTCTGAGGACATTTTCTGATTAATCTCTGTACTATTACTCCATGTAGGTGTATGACTATCCTTTGCATGGAAGTATTTTTACAAACCTCTATATCCCACAACACAATATCACTACTTGATAAATAATTATTTATCACTTATCTGTCACTCATCAAAATCTATCATTTCCACTTATTTTCTTTAATCATCTCAGCTCACATGGGTTCCCTCTCTCACATAAAGTCCCATACTACTTATTATTTGTAGCATAATGTAGTAGTTACAATTATACAGTTTTGATCCTAGCCATCCTGTATCAGAGTTCTATCATTTATTACTCATGAGACTATGGAGAAGTACATAACCATCATAACTCTTATTCCTCATATCTAAAATGGAAATAATTGTATCTATTTCTCAAAGTTTTTGTGAGAAATGACTGAAACCATATACGAAAGTGCTTACAATTCAGCGGAAAGCAGGAAAAGATGAAAATAAATAAAAAATACAATTCAATAATAAGACAAACAACCCAATTTAAAAATGGGTAAACTATTTTAACAGACAGTTACAAAGAAAGACATATAAATGCCCATTAATCACATGAAAAGATACTCAAAACTATAGTCATTAGGAGAACGCTAATTAAACCACCATTAGATGCTAATACGCATCTGCCAAAAGCTGAAGTTCCAGCAACCAGAACTTTAAACATTAGTTGGTCAGAGAGTAAAATGATAAAACTTCAAAAAAAGAGTCTGACCATTTCTTATAAAACTGAAAACACACCTATCCTATGACCAAATAATTTCATTTGTATTTATTTAAGAGAAATAAAAGTATGTTCCACAGAAAGACTTGTACATGGATGTAAATAGCACCTTTATTTATAATGACTAAAACTTAGAAATGTCCAGGTGTCAATAAATAGAGAAATGTATAAATAGTTGTGGTATACTACTACTCTCCTATAAAAAGAAACAAACTGCTGTATATATAATGACATAGATGAATATTAAAAATGTCACACCAACTGAAAGAAGCCTTACACAAAACAGAATGTACTGTGTGATTCCATTAATGTAAAGTAATGAGAATAGGCAAAACTAATGAATGGTGGAAAAGGTGAGAATAGTGGTTGTCTAGTGTGGGAGGCACTCCTGGCTCAGAAGAGGGATAAAGGAACTTGAAACTATCTGAGGTGATGGGTTACATGGATGTTTGTATTAATCAAAACTCAGAACATGTACACTTAAGATTTAGGCATTTAAACAAAAGTTTTGCCAGAAGTTTACTCTAAAACAAAAATAAAGGAAAATAACTATAAATTAAAAGCAGAAAACAGAAATCAATCTATTGATAAGCATAAATTAGGGTAAAATAATTAAACTGAACAAAGAGATTCTCAGAACTTTTCTTAATTCAGCTTTATGTGTTTCAAGATAAAACTATGGAATATAACTGAAAGAAATCAGGCACATTCCTCAGTCCTGGGCCCAGTACAGACACCATTTTTCTCTCAATTTCCTGGGCCCAGTACAAACACAGCCCAGTGCAAATACAGACACCACATATCTCTCAATTTCCTGGGCCCAGTACAAACACGGCCCAGTGCAAATACAGACACCATATATCTCTCAATTTCCTGGGCCCAGTACAAACACGGCCCAGTGCAAATACAGACACCATATATCTCTCAATTTCCTGGGCCCAGTACAAACACAGCCCAGTGCAAATACATTCCTCCATATATCTCAGCTTGGGAAATCCTGGGAAATCCCCGATAAGGGCGCCGCCGTTTGTAGTTTTACTAAAAGCACGGAAACCAATAGATAACTGCTAAATGTATAAACTTAATATGTTAACCAATTGTAATGCTTAACCTAAAGAATTCCCTTGTTCCCTGTTCCTCTGTAACCTTACAAGTCCTATTTTCATCAGGCTATAAAAAGCGAGCACACGCATTGTTCGAGGCCCTCTTGTATGTTGTGAAACGGAGGGACCAAGTTCGAACTTGCATTAAAGATCCTTGCCGCTTGGCTTTGACTCTGGACTCTGGTGGTCTTCTTCGGGGAATAAACGGTCTGGGCATAACATAACAAACAGAAAGATTCAAATAAAAGAAATGGAAGAAGAGTTACAAAGCAGATACTAAATAAAAGAATGCTGAATAAGAATAAAGGAAATACTAATGTTATATCAGACCAAAAAAAGATGTTCAGGCCAACAAGAGTTAATAGTATACAAGGGTCATCATATAAAGACAACAGGAATATTTACTAGGAAGTAATTATAATTCTTGATTTCCACAACCTCAATAGCATAATCACAAATATTTGAAACAATAATTGACTGAATTATGAAGACATGTTGGCAAATTTACAATCACCATCAGAGATTATACCACTTCTCTTTTTGTAGTTAAAAATTAAGGAGATTTAAGCCACTGCCTGGCACAGTGACTCACGCCTGTAATCATAACACTTTGGGAGGCTGAGGCCAGTGGATTTCTTGAGCCCAGGAGTTCAATATCAGCCTGAGCAATATGGCAAAACTCCATCTCTACAAAAATACAAAAAAATTAGCTGAGCAGGGCGGTGTGTGCCTGTATTCCCAGCTACTCAGAGACTGAGATAAGAGGATTCCTTGAGCCCAGGAGGTCAAAGCCATAGTGAGCCGGTGACCATGTCAGGGACAGAGGCTGAGGGACAGAGCTAGACTCTGTCTCAACAAAATAAAAATTTTATTGACAAAATATCAGTAAGAATGTATCAGATTTCAACAACATGATTATTGTTTAATTTAAGAAAAAAATATAGAATTATTATATATATTCAATTATAGAAGGTATATTCTGATTAAAGCCTTCATGGGACATTTACACTATCAACCGCTCACTAAGCCAGAAAGCAAAGCAAATCTCAATATGAAGAATCAATATTATACAACCCACATTTTCTGACTGCAATGATAATCCATTAGAAATCAGTAAAAATGTTCCAAAGAAATAATAGCAGCAATGCATACAGTCCTTGCTAAGTGGTGGACACTCTTCTGAGTATTTTAAATACATTAGCACTTTTAATCCTTGTAACAACTATATAAGGGAGGTACTGCTATTATCTTCCGTGTTTCATAGATGAGCAAATTGAGGCGGAAAGAGAATAAATAAGGAGCTAAATAACTACACATGTGCACACATAAGTGATGGAGCCCAGCTGTGGTCCTTGGCAACATGGCTTCGGTGGTAGAACTCTTAGCCAAAATAACATTAGGATCAAAGAAAATGTTTTTATGTAAATTACATAATAGATGAGAAACTTCGATCAAACTACAACAGCTACATATTACCTGGAGGAAAATAAAGAGCCTTAAATATTTGTGTTAGAAATTATTTTTAAAAAATGACTGACAATGAGTGTGCTAAGCATATAAGAAACTCAAGAAATTGAAAAAAGAATAACAGTAAACCCTAAAAGAAAGAAGAAAATGATAAGGATAAAATCAGAAATTAATGAAATGGAACACAATCAAGACTAATAAATTTAAAAGGCTACCTCTAAATTCAAAAAAGTAGAACCAAACTGGAATTTTCCCATTGGTGTTTACAATGTTTGGGAGGCATGTACCACATTATAAACTAAGAACCATCTTCTGTAATTCACATATATTCCTGAGCTTTCTCCTTTTCAGATTAAATCAACACAATTTCTTTAGCCATCTTTACTGATCCTGCTTTCTAGCCCTTCACTAATTTCCATTTATTGTCTTCAGATTTTTTTCCATTTCTTCTTAGTCTTTTTAATTTATGGATCCAAAAACTAGCTCAGAACTTAATAAGAATCCGACTGGCACTGAGCATAGTTGGAAACTCATTTCCAGGTTTTACATTATAAATATTTAGAATGATTGTATAAAATAAACTGTAATATGTTTCAGGAAACTTTAAAAATGTTCAGATAATACTAATGGGGCTTCATAAGAATATCACCAAAATACAGACTTACCCAGACTGGCCGTTCATTGTCACTAGCTGCAAATTAAATCTGCAAACATCATCCTCAAGATTTTACAATTAATTTTAATGGATTATGGAACAATTTAGGACAGCCTATCCATTATAACAAATTCCTCAAACAATGTATTTGTCTGATTGGAGAGTATAAACATTACCTTATTGAGTTTCCCTGTTTACTTTTCAAACCAGGTATCGAAAATTGAAGTGTAGTCACCAGTCAGAAGTTGTTGCAGTAGGCTTCAAATCAGTTTAATATTATACTTATTGTTGCCTTTCTAGAAATTCTATGCAAAGAAAGCATTCAGACACTGAAATAAGTATGTATGGACAAAGATTCTCAGTGCAGTATTGTTGGTGACATTAAAATTCAGCATCAATCTATCCAAAAATAAAGCTATTGTTAAATAAATTATAGTATATCCACACAAGATAATATTATGCATCCATTGTAATTGTATTTTGTAATTCATTCTATGGGGGAATGTGTGATATATAAAATACAAAGAGAAAGTAAACTATATAAAATTATATATGGTTGATACATCTGCAGATGAAATGGTATAACGATTGGCATTTGCTTCAAAATAATATGTGAGGGGAATGAAGTGGGTATGACACAGATGAAACAAGATGGATCATGAATTGATAATTACTGAAGATGGGTGTTGGGGACACAAAGGTTCATTACATTATTTTTTCTACTTTTGATAATGTTACAAATATTCTATAATAAAAGTTTAAGAAGGCTATATATACATTATGGTTCTAATTAAAAATCTATATATACACATATATAATATAATATAACTAGTGTTTTATAACATATGTTCATATTGAAGAAAACATTACCAAAATGTTAAGGTTGGCCCAGAGTGCTTGGTCATTCCCTATTCATTAATACTTTTCTAATCAGACTTCTAAGTTTACAGGCATCCCAGGTCTTCCAAGATACTACTTTAAAATGTTTACCTTTTTTCTAATTCGTGCTTTCAAGTGGCAATTCATATAGTTAAGAAGAATATGCTGATCATCACTCCACTTTATTGTGTCAAATTATCTTGAACTCTTAAGCTCATAATCCTACATAATATGACTATTTCTACCATGGCAATCCCTGTGGTTATTTGTTCAATGCCCACTGCCCTCTGAGGCAACTGGCTCCCAGTACACCGGAATGGTCCCTTATTGGCTGAGCACATTGATGGGTGGTTATGTGCAGTTTGAATAAAGATAGGAGATTATTAGGTAAAATCAAGGTAAAAGAAACCTAAAGTTAGATAACGATAACCTAGAGGAAAGGTAGTCAGAAGTTGGGGAAGATGAATGCTTCCTAGTCCTGAGAAGACTAAAGTGTAAAGAATCTCCTTGACAGTGTGGTAGTGTCAGAGGCCTTCAAACCAGAGCAACTTCATCTTAAATAGGGGCTGGGTAAAATAAGGCTGAGACCTACTGGGCTGCATTCCTGGGAGGTTAGGCATTCTTAGTCACAGGATGAGATGGCAGGTAAGCACAAGATACAGGTCACAAAGACTTTGCTGATAAAACAGATTGGGGTAAAGAAGCCGGCCAAAACCTATCAAAACCAAGATGGCATCAAAAGTGACCTCTGATTGTCCTCACTGTTCATGCTAATTATAATGCATTAGCATGCTAAAAGACACTCCCACCAGTGTCAGGACAGTTTGCAAATGCCATAGTAATGTCAGGAAGTTACACTGTCTGGTTTAAAAAGAGAAGGAACCCTCAGTCCTGGCAATTGCCCACCCCTTTCCCAGAAAACTTATGAATAATCCACCCCTTGTTTAGCATATAATCAAGAAATAACTGTAAGTATTATCAATAGAGCAGCCCAAGCTGCCACCCTGCCTCTGGAGTGCCATTCTTTTATTCCTTTGCTTTCCCAATAAACTTGCTTTCACTGTACTTTATAGACTTGCCCTGAATTCTTTCTTGCACAAGGTCCAAGAATCCTCTCTTGGAGTCTGGATAGGGACCCCTTTCCAGAAACAGTAGAACAAAGATGATTTCTGGAGAACATACATGTATAACAAAGATTATTAAAGTAATCTGTTATGGAATGTGCAAGGTAAAAGCTTTCCTTTGTCGATGAAAAGAGTCAAACTCTGTAAAATATTTTGAGAGATTTATTCTGAGCCATATATGAGTGACCATGGCCTGAGACACAGCCCTCAGGAGGTCCTGAGAACATGTGCACCAGCTGGTCAGGGTACAGCTTGGTTTTATATATTTTTAGGGAGGCATGAGGCATCAATCAAATACATTTAAGAAATACATTGGTTTGGTTCAGAAAGGCGGGACAACTAAAAGTAGGGGCTTCCAGGCTATAGGTAAATTTAAACATTTTCTGGTTGAAAATTAGTTGAGTTTATCTTAAGACTGGGGATCAACGGAAAGGAAATGTTCAGGTTAAGATAAAGGATTGTGGAGACCAAGTTTTATTGTGCAGAGGAATCTCTCAGTAGCAGACTTCAGAGAGAGAGCAGGTTGTAAAATGTTTCTTATCAGACCTAAAAAGGTACCTGACTTTTAGTTGACTGCCTACTGGATCTAGAAAGAAAGGAAGGAAAACAAAGGGGGAAAGGGATTCTCTGCAGAATGTTGATTTTTTTCCACAAGAGACTTTGCAGGGCAATTTCAAGGTATGGCAAGGAAATATATTTTGAGATAAAACATTTTGATTTTTTCCCTTGTTATGCCAGAGTCAGATCAGAAAGTAAGTGACGATATACAGGGTTAAATAAAACCCATCTGATGAGAATTTATGATTTGTAGGGCATGACTCTCCAGACCTCTTAGAAAGGAATTTGGGCAAGATAAGGAAAATCAGATCTCAATCCTCACCTTCCAAATAACATTCAGCACAATCAACATTACTTACCGATGTTTTAGGCATGGGTAAACTTTTTCTGGAGAATGCAAAGGTGATGTTGAGTCCTGAGTTGCTTGATTATGGAGCAGTAATCAGAAAAACTGACATATGGGATCCATACTAAATAAGAGACATTTACTGCACCCCAAATACATCGAGTCAGTCATAAAACCTACAGTCTAAGCAACACCAAACGTTTGAAAGACTAAGGACACATAGCCATTAATCCATCATTAGTCTATTAGCATACATACATAACAATAACCTTTTGAACCCAGAGAGAGCCATAAAATCATTCATTTGTAACCCAAAATGTATCTGAGACAGGTCTCAATCAATTTGGAAGTTTATTTTGCCAGGGTTAAGGACATACCCTTATTCAGAAATAAACATAAAATCACAGAAACAGTCTGTGGTCTGTCTTTCTCCAAAGATTGAGGGCTTCAATATGTAAAGGGGGAAAGTGGGCTGGAGGGGAACGAGGGAGGGTATGGAAATACATGCACAGCAAGAGGAAAGGGGCAGATAGGGTAATAGTCAATTAGGTATTTGTCTTATGCTCAGTAAATTGGCACTTTACATATGTTAAGGAGAACACTATGTAGCTACAGGGAGATATTTAACCTTTTATCTGTAGCTATCTGCTTAGGAACAAAAGGAAAGGCGGCTGACTCAGCTTTCAGCTTAACTTTTTCCTTTTGGCATGGTGAATTGGGGTCCTGAGTTTTTATTTTCCTTTCACAAAATCTAACCTCCTAAAGCCACCTAGTTAGTTCCAGTCACAGCCAGATATAAAATCAAGCTTTTAACTCAGTGCTCTTTCAACTACTCCAAACTGAGAAGGTTTACTAGGGGAGGTAGAGGAGAAAAAAACAGAAAATGAAAGAAAAGGACAGGGAAAGTTTCATTCATTGATTAAAAACATATGACATCTATCATTACTTCATAAAAGTTACCAAAAATCATACATATTGCCCAATTATATACAAATATATTAAATAATAGGCCTTACCATAGAAACTGTAGGAGTTCAGAGAACAATACCCCAAAGTATGGTGCTTTGGCATGCTGAGTACTTTTAATTTAAAGGATACCAAAAGTCCTCATAAGCAGCCTCAGAACGAAGGACTTTCTGATCTCCTGTTTCTCACTCCAAGCACAGAGTGGAACCCTCTCTCTTAAATTCCTTTATCTGAGCTTTTCCAAAAGGCACAGAATTGTCTTTTGTCCCCTCCCTGAAATTTCATTATCTATGGCAGGAAAGAAGACTAAGGAATGTAACCAAAACTGGATGGACTTTGTCAGAAAATAGTGTCTGTCTCTAAAGCTCATTCAAATGCCAAAGAGAACCATTTACAAGCTAAATTCTGTCCCCTGGTGATGCAGGATTTTTTTGCTCCTTAGTTTGGGTAAAATCTAGGTTCTTGTCTCATGACCAGGAAAAATTAGGCACACAGATACATTCAAAGGTAAGGAGAGCAGAGTTCATTGGGCAAAAAGAAAGCTCTCAGCAAACAGGTGAGGGTGTCCTGCCAACAGGCTTCCACTTCACAGATTGAATACCAGGTCACCACACACAAGATGAAGAGGCCCTGCTCCTGCCCCTGCATAAGGTGTGAATTCCTGGTGACTCCACCCCATTCTCACAGTGTGCACATAGGCCCCCAGTCCATTGCAGGCATGCCCAGGCAAGACCCTGTGCAGGCTTCCTTATCTGCCTCCTGCATCTATCACTGGGACCATTCAATTTCCCTAAAAGTTATTTACAATCCCTTAAAATTGCCCATATTTCCTCCATTTCCCTCCCCCAATGAAAATTTTCTTTTCTCACATTTTATAAGCTTCAACTGTCTGTCTGTTTCTTTGAGTCTTATATCTGTGGGACTCTCATATCCATGTATGTGCACAATAATAAACTTTTGTGTCTTTTTCTCCTATTAATCCATCTATTGTCAGTTTATTTTGGTAATATGTGTCAATCATCAAATCTTCAGAGGGAAAGTAGGCTTTCCACAAAACATACCAATTCTACACATTTTCACCTTTGACATTTTCATCATTATCCTCCCTCCACCATTCTGTTTTCATTTTTTCTCCTATTACTGATTTTAGGTCATGATCTTTATACTTTTAAAAAAAAAAATGAGAGGACAGTCAAATATTTTTCACCTCAAAAATGATTTAATCAAATAGCAAGATTTAACTAAATGAGACCAACAGCAGCAATAAAGACTTGTTTAGCATTTTCAAAGTTATCTTCTAACAAAAATGTTCACTTAAACACACTCTGGTCAATAGTTTATTTATTGACTGATCTATGTAATCCACTACATTTCATCACTTTGATTCAGTTGCAAGTCCTTTTGTTTTCCTTCTGCAGCACTCACTAAATGTAAAATATATAAGCACCCTGAGTGCTCTTTATTTACACTTCTGAGTGACTAGGGAAATTTATTTGATTTCAAAGCTTAAAAGGAGCCCAATAAGTCAGGAAAAAAAATGCACAGCACTGCTTCTGTACTCAGACTAAATTTTTTCTAATATGTATGATGGTTTGTAATTTGTAGATATCTTTAAATATTTATAATTCAGTAGGGACTCTTTATTAGTAAAGTTTATTTGGAATAAAAATTAATTTTCCAAGACACTTCAATTTCATAAATTGTTACTGTCCTTTATGTAATATAGCATGAAAAAATGTCTAATGGGACAATCACTTGTATTATATTATTAATCATGAATAATTGATATGTAATCAATTCACTTTAGTTCTGAATATAAATATCCCACTAGCCAAATGAGCCAAATTCAATTTATCTTACTTTTTAGAGGATGTTTTCAATGTAGCAAGAATGATAACAATTTCTAAGGAAAAGATCCTTGGATTATGCTTTCATAGGATGCATTCATTCATTCACTAATCCATCAAATAAATATTGACTATTCTCTACATAGAAAACCTTACAATAGGCCAATAAAGCAACATAGAGAGAGTTGCCAATCATTGTGGCCAATAGAAAACTGCGAAGTTAGCCGGGCGACATGGCGGGTGCCTGTAGTCCCAGCTACTCGGGAGGCTGAGGGAGGAGAATGGCGTGAACCCGGGAGTCGGAGCTTGCAGTGAGCTGAGATCTGGCCACTGCACTCCAGCCTGGGCGGCAGAGCGAGACTCCGTCTCAAAAAAAAAAAAAAAAAAAAAAAAAGAAAACTGCAAAGTTTCATTTTAATGATAATACCGGTATGTCCTATTACACAAATAAGGATTTCACATTATCATTTAAAGTAAATTAAAGAGAAAATAATACTATCATAATAAATATTATTTTTAACTTATACTTTCTATTAGAAATACTACCCTATTCCTTAAGCAACTTGGTCCAAAATTTATTTTAAAATTTTATAACTGTATATTGAATCCCTACTATATGTCAGACACTGCTAGTCTTGAACATACAAAAATGTTCCTAAGCTTAGCTGTAGAGAGAGATTCAAAGGCACTAATAAAAACAGTATAACATCATGATGAATGTTTTCCTGCAGGTAAACTGCCATGGGAACACAAATTTGAGTAGGATGTAGAGAATGCAATTAATAGGAAAAGGCTTCTCAAGGGAAGTAATACTTATCCAGGCATAAATAAGAAAAGGAAAAGGAGAAGGAAGAGGATCTTCATATCTGAAAACAATTGCTTAACCCCGGTAACCTAAGTCTACTTTTATGTTTTCTTTTCTCACATTTTATGTTTTGCTCTTACATTATTTGATACAAATCACATCTTTAAACATTATAAAGCAATAAACACAGTTTTACAATTTATGAAATTGTCTCAGGGGATGGAGCTTTTGAGGCAGCTCCAAATCCATTCTTCTTTTTTCAGTGGCTGCTCAGCTGTGGGTTTCACAGCTACCATGGTTGTGTGACTACTGCCTTTCAAGATTGGGGCTCAGAAAACAATGCCTCAAAATGAAGGCCTTAGCAGTAGCTCAAAAGCAAACATTTTTCTTTGACCTTCTCCTGCACGCCTGTCTCTCAGTCCCATTCTCCCTCAAGGCTAGCCATGGAAACTAGAATCTCTCTTCCCCAAGGTGGGTCATAGAAAGCAGGACCCCTTTTCCCACAAGCCAGCCACAGAAACCTGAAAATAGTCTATATAAAAACTGGCCATAAAGAAATTATCTAATCTATTTTGTTTGACATTCCAGAGGGGGCCCCATCTCACACTCAGAAGGAAGGACTGCTGCACAGAGAGGACAAGAAGAATCTAGACAGACAGGCCTTACTGGGTTTCCCCACTCAGTTTTTTAACACTAGATCATATTGTTATAGAAGGTAGTTAGTGAGATATGAGCATGGTAGGAGAGGGTCCCCTGCTTCTTCACCAGGGATGTCAGGCATCCATCAGGTAATGGTCAGGTGGTTGTTATACTATCTTGCTAAAATAATAATTGGTCACAGCCAGTGCCAGGAAAAGGTAGTCTCCCAATAGACAGAAAACATCTGAAACTGGTAATCAGCAGCTTCCCAATAAGATCTCAGGAGTTGGGTGAGTGGGCTCAAGCATGCACCCTAAGAGGCAAAATGGCAGATGACCTTCCTCTAGGAACACTCAGCTGGTAAGGAAAAAACACCTGAAGTGACTATGTATACAACTTCAGTAAACACACTGTGCATTCAGCCCCTCCAAAGTCCTAGCAGATCACTGTGAATCTGGATAGCCTACTCCAAGGAAGAATTAGGATAGAAGAGATGCAGAGATGCAGAACCCAAAAGCATGCTAATTAAACGTATAAAATCCTAAGTAAAGGTCAAATCACATACTTGATCTGTCAAGTCACCCACCTGGCCCTCTTCTAAACGTACTTTACTTCCTTTCATTCCTGCTCTAAAACTTTTTAACAAACTTTCACTCCTCCTCCAAAACTTGCCTGGGTCTCTCACTCTGCCTTATGCCCCTTGGTCAAATTATTTCTTCTGAAGAGGCAAGAATTGAAGGTTGCTGCAGACCTGTTTGGACTTCCCACCATTAACAATATCCTTTTGAACAATCATATTTCTACAGGTATGTCCATACTTCATTGAATCTAAGTCTAAAAATGAATAATGTATCTTTCAGTCTTCATTCTGAAGGTCACTGTGTATGCACATTGAATAAATGTGTATGCCTTTTCTCCTATTAATCAATCTGCCTCGTGTTAGTTATTTTTCAGCAAATCTTCAGATGGCTGGGGTGGGGAAAGGGGGGAAGCTCTCCCTTTGTCCCTAAACAAGGCTACTGTGATCCTAGAGTGAGGGAGATGGAAATAGGGTAAATTAAAATACCACAAAAATCATTGTTCTTATATCAATTCTGCCATTTTTCTTGTTGCAAGCCTTAATTTCCAGAGTTCTGAAAAAGTTATTTTGACCATTTTTGCCAGTGTTCTCATTGCTTTTAAGGAGCAAATTTTCAGATGTCCCCACTCTGCCATTTCAAAAGTACTCCCCTGTGGCTATGTTTTTGAATTACATTTAGCAGTGAATTGATTTGACGGAGAACAAAGGAGCATCTTTAAAGTAATTGACTTTTCCATGAAGACAAAAGAATTGAAGCGACCAAATTAGTATTATTTTGTTCAAAATCAACATCTTAGAAAGAAGTAACACTAATTCCATGGTAGTTCACATACTTAAATATATTTTGAATATTTTTATTTGTACTTACCAGCAAGTAAGTAAAAAAAAAAAAATTAATGTTTTAATAATGGCAAATGCACCCTTTGGGAGAAATTTAATTGAACAAAATCTAATTAAAAAGGTATTTGATCAGACTGAATGTATAATCATTTTTTATCTAAGCCAAGTGATGGCTCTGAAGTAATCAGGGTAATATTTGCACTTGAATCATAACCTAACTCCAAAAACCTCTTTCCAAAAAAGTAACTTTCCTTAAAATGTTATAACCAATGGAGATAACATTGGAATAAGCTTATAGCATTCCCAGTGGACATATTTGGCTTAACAAGTTCTATAGTGAGTGTTAAAAATATTGAGAAAAGAAAAACAGCTCAGAGAGGTCTAAGCTATGTGAGGAATACAAAATTTATCAAGCCTGGAGAGACATAAGAGACAAAATTTATCAAGCCTGGAGAACAAAGGAGCATCTTTAAAGTAACTGACTTTTCCATAAAGACAAAAGAATTGAAGCGACCAAATTATCCTTTCACCCCCTGGGAGCGGCACCTATGTGCAGGGGTAATTGTTTAAAAGCATTTTTGTTCCTGACTAGCTGCCTCACCCATTATCTTCATGTTCCTGGAATTTGTGACTTCTTTAAGACTTACTCCAAATAGATATTTACTCATTTCTCTGAGCTATCACGTGTATAGAAAGTATACATATTACTAAACTTCTGTTTGCTGTTCTCATGTTAATGTCTTTTAGACATTAGAAATTAGACATTTAAAAGTCCCAACTAATAATTAAAGAAAGGTAGAGGAGAAAATTGTTTTTCCTCCTTTACAGCATTGCAGAGCTAGCTATGGGCCCCTAGAAATCATCTGTAAACTTCACATATTTAAAATAAGGAAATTGAGGGCTAGAAAACTGCCCAAAGTCACTTAGCCAGCAGAGATTTTACAAAAAATCAGTGGGCATCTAAGAAGTGCCTACAATAGATCAGGCACTGGGCTAGACACTACCCTTCACAAAATAAAACTATAAGCTGGGCCAATGACATTCACTCTACTGCTCTTTGCACAACTTCACACTGCATAAATGAATAAATTCTCAAATAGGCATCAAAAATGGAATATCCAGAGGAGGCAGTCTAAAGAATTATAATGAATTTTTAAAGTAACACTTGTTTTGTAAAGAGGAAAGTACATAGAAAGGAAAAGAGAAAACCCATTCTATATAAAATATAAAAATATGTTTGTACTAACTCAATTATTTAAAATTAATATTGTGTGGCCTAGGAATATGTCTTTATATAGTTAATGTTTGTTTTTTACAAAGGTTCCTACAGGCAGGAAATGTGTTTGATTTTTGTGTATACTTCAGATTTCATCATAACAGCAATATAATGCAGGACTCAATGCAAAGTAAGAAAAAAACATCAGGAAATCAGTTTTGGTTCCTTTTACACTGACAAAGCTTGTTAAGAAAAGAAGAACAGTTTTATTTTTTATAAATAGAGAGAGGATTTTAGTGCCTATTTTGGAATAGCAGGTAGTATTCCAGCTGTTTGGGGCTGCTTTGGGCTCTAGGCATTTTAAAATTAATGGGCTGGGCCAAACAAAGAGTGTATTTTCATTCCACATCAAATGTGTATGCTGGTTTCTAGCAATACAATATGTTTGTGCAAGTGTGGCACACATTTATTCTTCCAGGTAGTAAATGAAGACATCTGCCTTCTCCTAGAGACTTAGCTCTCAAGTCGGTTTAAAGAAACCAGCAAATAACCCTTAGTGACTCTTACCCTCACACAGAACAAGCTGATTTCTCACGAGAGCTGTATTCAATCTATGACTAAGTAATGCCATTTTAAATGCCACACAAAACACTATAAAATGAACATGTGCTTTACAGCCTTAGTTCAAATCCCAGTTCTGTCACTTATTAGTTGTAGGAAATTTTTAAAATCTGTTCATTTTTCTGGACAGTCAGTTTCCTCATATGTAAAATGGAGACAATATTACCTACCTCATAGGGTTAATGTGAGGATTACATTATATAGCTCATGTAAGGCACTTAGCAAAATAGCTGGCACATAGTTGACACTTACTGAATGGTGCCTTTTATCTGCCCCCTCTGCAATTACTTACTTAAAGTTACCTATTATTAAGCATCTTTCCATTCTTACCAAACTTAAACTTGGTACCCAAAAAATCACCTAATTGTTCTCCTGTTGTACTAAGTAGCAAAACAAAAACATTCAAGAAATGGGAAGGCCTTCATGATACAAGTTTTCATGTCTACAAAATTAACTCTGCATTAACTTCTGACTTAAAATTCTACAACACAGAACTACAACATTTTTAAAGAACAGAATATTAATCTAGAGTTGATATAAAAATACTAGCTGTCTCAACTTTAGGCATTTCACAAGTCAGAGAATTATTTCTGCTTTGACTTTGCATCTCTACTGAAAGAAACCCTTACCCTAGCTCCAAACCTGGACAGATTCTTGAACACAATTTCTTGGTGCTTCCTCTAAAATCCCCCTAGAAGCAAGAGCTTCTGCTGAGTGACCCCATGGTGACTGGAATATGAAAAAACATCCTTGGGCCGACCATGGTGGCTCATGCTTGTAATCCCAGCACTTTGGGAGGCGGAGGCGGGTGGATCATGAGGTCAGGAGTTCAAGACCAGCCTGGCCAATAAGGCAAAACCTGTCTCTACTAAAAATGCAAAAATTAGCCAGGCATGGTGCTGCACGCCTGTAGTCCCAGCTACTCAGGAAGCTGAGGCAGAAGAATCACTTGAACCCAGGAGGTGGAGATTGCAGTGAGCCAAGATCCTACCACTGCACTCCAGGCTGGGCAACAGAGTAAGACTCCATCTTGAAAAAAAAAAGAAAAAACATTCTTATAGTTTGACTTTGTGATAGCCACACCCATTCCAGACTAGTCAATGGTTTTGCCATCACTTCGTGCAAATATTTTCTAAATATCTTTGCATATAGTATGATGTATTATAAAGACAAGCCTCTGGAACTATTGTGTATGTTCACCATAAGAGGTACTCCTTATGCACGTATTGCTCACATTGACTGCATAGAAATGACTTGAACTTATAGGAGTTTTCTTCTTGTAGCCATTCATAACCAGCTCACAACCCAAGCCAATGTGCATCCTCCAAATGCAATCAGATGATGTGACCAGCCTTGAAACACTCATCAGACATGTTTCCTAACATATATTCTTGGTCCAATCTAAACTTGGATATTTGGAAACAGACTACTCAGAACACCAGCATTTGATAGTGTGTTCAAAGATTGCAGAAAAACATGTAGTTATAATCACTGTAGTACTCTCCCTGATTATATAATTAGGGGTGTAGTTTTAGTCTTAAAAGAATACCAAATAGGCTTTGACTCAGTAAAAAGAACAACTTTTACTGAGAGCAGAAGAGCATCTTTGCTATCAAAATATGAGCTTTTGCAAAGTTAATTTAGCGCATTCTGTAATTGACAGTGTTCATAAAAGACATTTAAAACCACTTCATGTATTGTTAACATGCACAGTTTCAACACTATTACGTAAACCATCAACGTGAAGATCAGAGGTTTATAATCACTGAAATTGATTAGTCCAATCCTCAAAACAAGTAACTTACTATTCTGTAACACTTTTTCACTGGTGCAAGTGGAAGTAGTATTGTAAAATGTCTTTGAAATCCAACAGGAATACAGATTACTCCTGCAGCACATAGTTTTGCAAAAATTGATTTAATCATCAAGTAAAGTTAAGATTGATGAAAAATCTTTCTACTACATGTCTTTGAGTCCCAACAACAGAAGCACAGATAATGTCTTTGCATGAACTTCTATCAATTTGCTTCAAAATTAAAGAAAATCTTCTTAGCATACAAATCTCAGCAAGTAGCCTAGCACTACTTTTCATTAATTACCAATGCAATCAATTTAAACAGAACTTATTCAGTTTATAAGATGGATATCTTGTCAGCTGCTAATCATAATATAAACAATGAATTTGTACTGCATATTATCTGTGCATTTTTTTCTCTTCAAATAAGAATGCAACCTTAACAGAAGACATGGAACAAACCAGCTTCTGCAACAAAGTTCTTTCTTTAACAATAACAACAATAAAACTATGCTAAAACTACACCGAAGCGCCACCACAATAAACTGCAAAAAAATCAAAAGATCCAAGCACTAACATTCACCCACATTGTACTTAGGCACCTGTAATAAGATTACCTCCTTGTAACCTGCTTAAATTCTGGACCCGAACAAAGTTTTCAGAAAGTGTTTCCAAAATCCTCTGTCTGTCGCCCATAAAGCTTCATTCAGGTACTAAATGATAGGTAAATTTAGTAGTGTAGTAGCTACACAAAATGCCAGGGCAGGAAGATTGCATGAACCCAGGAGCTCAAGGTTATAGTGAGCTATGATTGCACCACTGCACTCCACCCTGGCGACAGAGCGAGACCCTGTCTCTAGATAAATAAATAACAGATAAATGATGTAAAAAATTTTTATAAAGCACTCTTTAGAAAAAAATCAGCATTCACACATAATATATGTATTTATACATTATATATAAGTTCTAATCTCAGCCTTTATGTTAAATAATTACTAAACTTTGTTTTTTACCTAGATAAAAAGTAAATATCAGCAAAATTTCTAATATTTTTCAGATGCTCCACGGGATCATTGTGCATGCCGTCTGGGTATTCAACTCTGGAGATTACTGTACTATATGAGTCAGGATCATTAGGCAGAAAACCAGTTAAAAGCCTTAGATGTAAAAAGAGAAGAGAGGGAAGAGAAAGAAAGCACCAGTCACAAATAACCTAAGTTTTAAAGTACATCAAACATTGTTATATACCAGAACTTCACATAAATTATCTTAGTAAATCCTCAAAAAAGGCATTAAAAGAGGTATCATTTTTGCTCTTGTACAGATGAGGAAACTAGGATCAGGGTGATTACATCCAAGGTCTAAGTGTCAAAACAAATGATTGTCAGAGGACAGGAAGAAAATAAAAGGAAAGCCGTTAATCAAACATTTGGCCCTCTCGTATCCCAAAATTCTAAAGATCTCTTACCACAAAGAACGCAAATCTAGGAATAATCATCTAAAACATGTTCAGTACATGTATTTCAAGGCTCTAGAGACAAAGGGCAAAACATACTAAATTATTATCAGTGCTTGAGAAACTAATCAATTATCTTTTGATTGCCTGTCATTTCTTAAGCAGGTAACATGGATCCAACAAAGGAAGGATGGATGGATGAGGATGGATGGATGGATGGATGGACGATGGATGGATGGATGGATTCATTATTTATTTATTTCAAAGACAACTTGTCTCCCAAGATAGAGTGGAGTGGCTCACTGAAGCCTCAAATTCCTGAGTTCAAGGGATCCTCCCACCTCAGCTTCCCAACTACCTAGGACTACAGGCACATGCTAGCATGCCAGGCTAATTTTTAAAAAATTTTTTGTAGAGACAGGGTCTCACTGTGTTGCCCAAGCTGGTCTCAAATTCCTGGCCTCAAGGAATCCTCCTGCTTCAGCCTCCCAAAGTGCTGGGATTACAGGTGTGAGCCACCATGCCTCACCAAAGTCTTTAGAATCTCTATTAGCAGTCTTTAGAACTGTGGTATCCATCATACAATATATAAATGCTAGCAGCTCCAGTGATTCCCTGCTTCCAGTGTTAAGGGATGGAGTAATATCTGCTTTTCTTGATTTTATTTTGGTTTATTGGAGACCTACACAACTTGTGTGGCATGTAGCACCACCAATCCTAACCTATGATGTAAAGAGAATTTAAACAAATTAACCACAAACATTCATGAGCACATATGCTTATTTGCATGACTCTTTTGTATTATAGCCTAAAAGTTATTCATGTCTTAAAGGTGTAGAAATACTGTGACTTTCATCAACACAGCCTGAGACAATTGAGAATTTAAAAAGAAATGCAAAATCATAAAAATCATGGCTAATATTTATACAATGCTTCTATGTGCCAGTATGTCTTCTAAGCATTTTATGTGTATTATTACTTTGAATCTTCACAAACACCTCATAAAGTAGATGCTATATGTGTTCCCATTTCCAACCAGGAAAACTGAGGCAACAAGAAATAAGAAATGTGACCAAGGTTACATCACCAGCAGGATAAACAGACTTTGACCCAAAGATGTCTGACTCTAGAGCCTCCTCCATGAACTATAACAGACATACAGTAAGATAGTTGAAAATACAGCCAATTGTTAACAAATATATAGAGCAAATGGCTAACAATATCAAGTAAGCACTCTGATGTACCTCCAAGACTAGCTCTGCAACCCCTCACAGCTCTACATCCTAAAATATTCTACCTCATACATGTCTCAGAGATTAAAAGAAGATTCTGCTAATCCATGTTCAGTCTGTCACACACTAATTGATGTGTGTGATGTTGAGTTTGCTTATTTGTTCATCCTTTCTTATGTAATGTAACAGGTGATGTTACAGATGACAGAAAAACATAAGGTTGAAAAGGATGGACTCTGGAGTCAGATACACAAGGATTCACATTGCTCTCTGGCTGTTTTTGGCTATATAATAAATTGATCCCTTGAAGTCTCGGTCTCCCCTTCTATAAATGGAGATATAAACATCTGCCTCATGAAATAGCTGTTTAAGAAGAAAATGAAATAATACATGTAAAAGAAAATAATACATGTATTATTTTCTTGGGACACGGTGAGCTCCCAAACTATGCTAGTTATGGTAAATAAAAATAACCCCCCTAACAGTGTCACAGCTGGTTTTAACAGTGTGATCTATGATACAAGGACAGAGAAGAGATGGTTAACCTATTGAGTGGCTAAAATTGTGAGCTTGGTGTGAAAGATGAATGATCTATCCTGGTCCACTGATCTTCTATAAGT
Source organism: Colobus angolensis palliatus (assembly GCF_000951035.1). Taxonomy (NCBI): domain Eukaryota; kingdom Metazoa; phylum Chordata; class Mammalia; order Primates; family Cercopithecidae; genus Colobus; species Colobus angolensis. The sequence goes on from NW_012113141.1 coordinate 146,061, forward strand.
CTCCATAGCACTTGCTCACCCACCTGCTTAAAAAGCATTTCTCCTCTCTCTAGCATTTCTCATTGTTATCTCTAACAAGTGATTTATTTCAAGTTCATCTTTTCTCATTTCCTATGACCTGTTCAGAAGCTCATGTACATCTACCATTGTGAGCACCCAAAGAGTTTGTTATCTCCTTACACAATACTTCATAGTCTAAGCAGCTGATTCACTGGGGTTCGTTTTACTATGTAACCATCTACCGCAAATATCTAAAGATTGTTTAAAAGGCAACACCACCACTCACACACAAAAGAGAGCTTTGCATATTACTGTAACCTCTTCACAAGATTTACTAATGTTAACACAGCTTTCTATGAAAAATTAAAAATAAAAGTTGTAGAGATCAAGGGAAAACTCCTTCAGCCTCTAAAGGTTCATGGAAAAATCAACTCACAAAAGGCAAATGAATTACAGAAAAGGCATACAAATGTATTTAATGTGTACAGGAGAGCCTTCAGAATGAAAACCCAAAGATGCAGGGAAAATTGTCCATTTATATGCTTCAGTTAGTTAGATAATTTCTTTATGGGCAGTTTTCACACAGCAGGGCAGAGAGAAAGTTTGCGTAATATTTTTAGGTGTTATGGCTGGCTTTAGGGAAAAGAAGTTCTAGTTTCTACGACATGCCTTGGGGAAGAGGGATTCTCATTTCTATGGCTGGATGTAGGTGAATGGGACTGAGAGACAGGAGGGCAGGAGAAAGTCAGAGAAAAGCTTTTATTTCTGAGACCTTCGTTTTGAGGCATTTTTTTTCCAAGTCCCAACAAAGTACTATGGGAATCCAGACAATTCTCCACAATTTCATGTAAAACAGTAAGCGCAATGATTGTAATATACTGATTTACTTCTCAATTTTAAATGTCAAATGACACCACATCATTTTACTTTTACAGATTCCATAATTAGCCCCCTCCCATTTTTATATCTATGAACTCCTACTTGGCTTTTTTCTTTGAACTGCTACAATGAAATCGTACTCTAAGGGATAGAACAATTTTATCAACACTTGTAATAACCAAAACTTTGAAAGCATTAGTTTTACTTAATAATCAGTTAATAAAAATCCATAAAGCTGTTAATACATTTTAGATTCAAGTAAAAATATTAATGGCTTTCAAACAGTAACATTTCTGATTGGCAATATTAAATAGGAACAAATCACTGTGGTTTGAGATGTGCTTAACACAGAAAGTCCTCTGTGTTCACCATGCATGACAATCAATGTTTTCCAGTAACTCTAATGGGCTCATTGGGGTTTGGAACTTTGGTAACTATCAGCAATTGAAACTTTTTCTTCTTTATCCAATACTAGATAAATGAATCATTCTAGTTTAGAATACTGAATCATATAAATTCCTAAAGAGAATTAGTAGATTAAGAATAGTCAATAAAACAGAACCATCAGCAATTCCCTAAATGGACAGGAGTTATAAATGTTACTATTTCCTTGTTGATACCAGGTTACATAAAAGAATTATTCCTGAAAATAAAGTTGCTAAGCTCAATCAAGTAGACTTTCTTTTTCATAAGTAGATTAGACATTTTCAGCATAACATTTTGAGGAAAACATATCCAAAGGTTCTCTTAGAAGGCAGTCCTCTTAGAAGAAGCCCTAATAAAGGTAAAATCTATAAAGCTTACAGATAAAAATCAGCTTAAATTTTGTCCATCCATGAATGTCAATTTTTATTACAGGGCAGAATTTAATTAATTTAGTTTCATTTAATAAATATTCTCATATGGTATACAATTCCTTACTAGATACTATCTCAGATTTCTAAGTAGTTCAAAGTATTAGGGATTATTTATGACTGGAACATGTTATAAATGTACATAGTAAATTTTCTTCTCCTTCTAAATTACATATTTTAAATGCTCTAGGTTCAATTGACTCTGAGAACAGTAAACAAACTGCAATCACTAAAGAATCCCCAAAGGCTTATCTAATACCAAAGTTATAGATTCTACTTGGAAGACTTTATCATCCTATAAAGAGGATGAGGTCTTATTCATTGCCCCCAACACCTCCCTTTTCCAGTGTTAGCACAGTGTTCCGCACTCAGTGGGCACTCAATAACTGTTTGCTGGAAAACATAAATCAATGAGTATTTAGAGATCCAAATATATATAAGGAAATCTAATATTTGAGTAAATATACCAATAGACATAAGATATAGGTGGGGAAAAAAGACTCCATGTTGCTACAATTTCAGGGTAATTATATACATACAATCATCCAAGAATTTCAAACTTAAAATGTATTTAACTACACCAAGTTAACCTTCTCAATAATATGTTCCCTTCTGCTCCACAAATTCCTCTTAATTTGATTTTTTTAAAAATCGCACTATCGATTCGGGTAACATTTTTACAAGGAAAATGTTTTGATTTTTAAGAAGAGGAATAATGAATACAAAGCTATGTATATTGTCAAATCAAATAAACAAATGTATCATGCACCTGAAATCTGTACCAAGGAAAGGAGTTCTAAAAATGTGACTCCCCAGTTCTCCCACTGAGACAGGAGCTAAAAAGATTTAAGACATTTAAGACACTGACAGTTAAATCAATCTCAGTGATCTCTTTTATTGGGTGGAAGTACTGATTTGATTTATAAAAGTTTAATTTCAAATTAAAACAGCCATTAATATCCTTTACCAACCATTATTTTGTTACATGTGGCAAGAAAATAAGCAGATGAGGTCATCTGCCTAGACCGAGGTGTTGTGATTATTTACAGCCCTAATTTTTGTTCAGTAATTGATAGGTGCAGTTCTCATTCTTGCTAATAACTACAATATATTGCTCAGGCAAATTAGAGGAATAGAATGTTCTGTTACTATAGCAGTATTGGTAAAAAGTGATGCAATAAAATGAGTATTTGTTGAATTAAATGCCTTCAACAACATCATAATTCACCCCAAAGATGCTAATACTAAAAACACAGCCTGCCCCCATGAAATGGACTTCAGTGGAATGCAGTTTCTGTATTTATTTGGCACTGACTTCTGCCACTAATTACCCCTTCTTTGATGTAATTTGGGGGCATAATGTAGTAAGTAGTGCTGGGGGCGGAGCAAGATGGCCGAATAGGAACAGCTGCAGTCTCCAACTCCCAGC
>NW_012113141.1:154516-199895 GCF_000951035.1 Colobus angolensis palliatus
TTAAAGTATAATAAAAAAAAAATGTAGTAAGTAGTTCATGGTCACTAATTAAATGCCTACTATCTGTGAGAAAACAGGTTTTAAATTGTTCTCTTGAAATAAAAATGAAAATACTCAAAAAAAAAAGAAAATTCTTTATTAAAGATCTCTAAAAGAAAGTAGGATTTTTTAAAAGTTAACTCATGACAACAGATAGATCAAAAATTGTAAAATTATAAAGCCATTTTTACTGGAAAAGAAGAGCATTAGCAGCTAAGGAAATACTGTCACGGGCATGGTCAGATATACAGGTACTTTCTAAGTTGCTTCATTTCAGTCACATGGGAATCCCAAATTGAATTATATGGGAAATTAGGTCAGAGAACATTTTTACTCCAGGAGTTTTTCAAGGAAAATAGCTGAGACCTGTTTACAGGTAGGCCATAACGCAGCTATTAAGAGTAAATAAAGTCTTCAATTCCTATAGTGGCAGATTCCATACCAAGTTCTAAGGTACCCAGCCACTCACAGCTACAGCCACAAACAAATGAGATCAATAAAATCAAGCAGTCAAGCCAACACCTGGGGTTGCTTCGCAATGCCTAAAAGTGTTAATGTGGGTTTTAGTTAGCTGGCTGGAATAAGAAGAATAAGAGTTGAATAAAATCAACTTAAATTAGAAGACATACACCTGTGATGCAAATATTTTATTCTCTTAAATCTTGTTTATTATCCTATTTATCATATTCATCTCAGATGCTGATACAAAATGCTATGCAACAGGCTTTGAAAACTGTAATGTACCATACATATGCAGGGCCACTGCCTATGGATGCTCAGGATGCACAGTTCATCAAAGTGCCACATCTAAGGGAAGGTCCATAGTAGACACTGTGGATATCATGAATTTTTCAGGGAGATCAAAGTTAAATGTCTTAGTTTAACAAGAGTTTCTCACAAAGGTGAAGTGTGAGTAAGCAATGACCCTGTAAGATATTATTTTTAACTCAAAATTTATATTATCTCAGCAAAGAGGTTTCTGGAGGAAGCAAACACAGTTGAAATTATAGCATTTTTTTCTTTTCTCTCTAAAACATTATTAGATGCTCATTTAAGGCAAACACCACAATGCAGTACAGCATCATAGCCTAACAAAGCATTATCGCCTACCTAGCTCTATGGCTAAACATTTAAGAAGTCAGACCATCATTCTAAAACGCCAGTTGTTTCTGAATGATATACATATAGTAAACCCAGAAAATTCTGTGGGCTTGAAATCACTGATGTCATAAAAAGGTCTGTTAATTGGAGGTGATTTTATGGGTATACCATGGAGATGGATAAAATATTTTATAAGTCAAAAAGCATCAGAGATTTTAGAAGCACCATAAGAAAAAGCAAATCAATATTTGGACTTCGCGTCTTCGTTTGTGAGGACAAAGCATGGCCTCTTCCAGGTTGAAAGGGGTTTGCACATGTACCCTAGAACTTAAAGTATAATAATAAAAAAAAAAGAAAGAAAGAAAGAAAGGGGTTTATCTAATGCAATCCAGTTGTCACTTGGGAGTTGGATGGCCAATGATGCTGTATCGAGGGTTCAGTGCTGGGCCAAGCATGGCAGCTCATGTCTGTAATCCCAGCACTTTGGGAGGCCAAGGCAGGTGGATCACCTGAGGTCAGGAGTTTGAGACCAGCCTGGCCAATGTGGTAAAACCCTGTCTCTACTAAAAATACAAAAAAATTAGCCAGGCATGGTGGCAGGCACTTGTAATCCCAAGTACTTGGGAGGCTGAGGCAGGAGAATTGCTTGAACCCAGGAGGCAGAGGTTGCAGTGAGCCGAGACTGCACCATTGCACTCCAGCCTGGGAAACAAGAGTGAAACTCTATCTCAATAAATAAATAAATAAATAAATAAATAAATAGAGTTCAGTGCTGGTCCCTGATCCTAGCAAATTAGATAGTCAGCAATTTGTTGAAGTCAGATCAGCTTTGTAGAGGAAAAACCCATATCGTCGAGCTTTGTATGACCTCTAGTCAGTCACCACAGTCACACTGTACTTGGACTCTTTGACCAAGCAACAGAGTAGCTGGAAAAAGTTGACTGACATTCACAGAATGAGTCATTTGACCACCTAAAAATTGAATGTCCCATTGACTGTGAATCTCTTTGGTAGGCATTAATGTGAGACGGGAATATCCTCACACTCCATGACAGTTCCAAGAGGTGTCCTCCAGATCCTCTTTGTCACCAACTTCACAGATATTTTCTTTCCAGCTCCATGACCAGCCAATCAGTTTGCTAGGCACCATCCATGAATTAATGTATACTGATACCTTAGGACATCTTTACTTCTATAGGAAATTAAAAACTAGATGTAGTGCTCAGAGTTCAGCCCATTGGAAGGATTTCCCTTCCCACTGTCTTTCATGGTTCTCCCTGTATGGGTTACACCTATTCCCTATAGCTGGTTTCAGTATACTATGCAATCCATCCATAAAATGACCATATATTTTCCTTCTCTGTTAACTTATCACAGGAAATTCCCCACAAAGCCATAGATATGGACTGAAGAAGTGGCAGAGAAATAGTAGAACCGAGTACCATGGGAGTGTCAATCACCTGCTTCTGCAGTTTACTTGGTGGGCATTCTGGGTCTCTCAGGCTGCTCTTAATATGCCACATCTGATTTCTACTGGAATGCTCTTAGGCACATCCTGTTTTAAGGTTCACTGGATTCAATAACACTCTGTTCATTATGGACAGTTCAGGTCACATACTTTGTGTCCTGTGGTCATGTAGGGTACAGAAGCCAGAAAAACTGCTCTTTAAATGGAAAATAGTTGTTGGCAGGTAAGAAATCCATGCCATGATTCTCCTTTGAGGTTTTTCCAGAAACTCCAAGTAGTATCTCTGTCTGTCACACACATTTCTAGTACATTGAGTCTGCTGGGCCATAAAATTAATGAGGCATAACAGTCATTGGCATGAGATGTACAAGCCCTTTCTAAGTTGGCTTCATCTGAGTCACATGGGAATCCCAAATTGAATCATATCAGAAGTTAAGTCAAAGATAATTTTTACTCCAAGAGTTTTTCAAGGATAACAGCTAAGACCATTTTATAGATAGGCTGTAATGCAGACAGGACCTGAGGACCTAACACAGATACCTTTCTTTCCCCTGGATTCATTCAAACCTCCAGCCTTAGCATTTATCCAGTAAATGGTCAGCAGTAGCCCATCCAAAGGTAATATGTATTGCATTCAAAATCCAAAGAGTCTCACCAAGCATTGTGCTTGATGGTGGATGGGGTTCAAGGTTCAGGCTTAATAATCTGTTCCTTACTTTAGAATAACCTGCTTTAATCTCACTTTAATCCTAGAAACTTCACTGATGTGGTAAGCCCTTCAAATTTTACAGGATTTATCTCCCACACTCTGACATGCATATATCTAACTAAAGTTACTATAGTACTTGCTTCTTCCTGCCTGTTAGGCCAAATTAGCATAACACTAACAATTTAATAGTCATATTTGATGTTCTATTGGGTATAAAAGAAACCAAAGTCCCTCTAGATCGTAAGAGTGATCAGCTGAGTGTTACTTATGGCAAACCTGTAAAGATATACTGTTGCCCCTGCCATGTAAATGCAAACTACTTCTGATTTTTTCATATCAATGTTAATGGAAAATAAAACAACTTCTAAAGGGTTGTGCTAGTAGTTCCCATAAATGTTGCACAACTGGAACAATATGTGCAAATAGCACCACAACCTACTTAAGTCTGCAAAAACATATACTCTCATGCTCCATAACCCATATATTTTGGATCAGCCAAACAGTCAAATTAAACATATATGTAGTAGGAATAGTCACTCTTCATATGTTGCTTTTTTTTTTTTTTTTTTTTTTTTGAGACAAAGTCTGGCTCTGTTGCCAGGCTGGAGTGAAGTGGTGCAATCTCCCGGGTTCAAGTGTTTTTCCTACCTTAGCCTCCCTAGTAGCTGGGACTACAAGCACGTGCCACCACACCCAGCTAATTTTTGTATTTTTAGCAGAAATGGGGTTTCACCATGTTGGCCCAAAAGAAAAAAATTTAAAAAAAAAGAAAATCCTTTCATTTGCAACAATATGGGTGAACCTGGAGGACATTATGTTAAGTGAAATAAGCCAGGGCACAGAAAGACAAATACCAAATGATCTCATTTATATGTGGAATCTAAAAAGGTTGAACTCACAGAAGTAGAGAGTATAATGGTAGAGGAATTATACCAGGGGCTAGAGGAATGGGGGATTGGGGAGATGTTGGCTGAACAATTCAAAATTTCAGTTTAATAGGAAAAATAAGTTCAAGAGATCTATTGTACAATATGGTGACTACAATTAATAAGAATGTATTATATTACATAAATCAATAAGAAAATAGATTTAAGTGTTCTCACCAGAAAAATAAGTATGTGAGGTAATGCATGTATTAATTCACTTGATTGAGCCATTCTGCAATGTAAACATATTTAAAAATATAATGTTGTATACAATAAATATAAACAATTTTTATTTGTCAATTAAAATAAAATAAGATGTTAAAATAAATAAGTTATCACTGACATACAATTAAGAACAACAGCCACTTAACCTCCAATAATCTATCTTCTATGTACACTTTATCCCATGTTACCACCAGTGATAATCTGAGTAATTATAATGCCACCTCCTGCCATAAACTGCCCATGTCCCATTTTCCTCCACTGTACACTTCGAATACATGACAAAACTAATTCCAGAATTTCATTTTTGGTTCTGTTGACTAGGAACATTTTTGGTAAAATGGGAAAGAGTACTAGGCAGGGTGCCAGCATTAAACAGAGGAATAACCAAATTAGAATACTTGAAAAAAGATTGAATAAAAGGACAATTTAATAAAGCTATAGGCAAGGGTTAAGGAAAACATAGGCTCTTTAAATGTGGTCTCTGAATCAGCAGCACCAACATCACCTGCAAACCTGTCAGAAATGCAAATTTGGGACCTCACCCCAGACCTATTAAATTAGAAACCTGGGGGTGAGGCCTAACAATCTGTATTGTGACAAAGTCATCCAGGCGATTCTAATGTGCACCAATGTTTGAGAACCACTGACATAAGGTATAATGCAGTAACCAAGTGCTAATAGCTGTGAAGCTGTTACCAATCCTAGCTCCAAAGAGACAAGAGAACAGATTTGTATTTGAAACCCAGAGAAAGCCACAGAGAGAGAACCACCTTGAAAGAATCAGTGACCTTTGGTCAAGAGACCCAGCCTACTCCAGGAAACTGCATAAGAAGGGGATAATACAATAAATAACCCAACCTCATTTTCTCCTTTACACCAATCATCAACCTGGACTCCCAGGTGGCCAAACTCACCCAGAATCTAGAAGGCGACGGAACCAGATAATTCTGTACATTACAGCCTTCCAGGTTGAAGAAGAAAGACGTATCTGAAGGAGGAAATAGAGGAGATCTGGCATGCAGGCCTAACCTGCTTTTGTGAACACACCCACGTTTTGATAAAACTCCAAAACCTTTATTTGAAGAAGCTAGAGATTTAAAATATTTTGTAATTTCCATGGCAAGAATGGTTTCTCAGGAATAGTCATTTACTATTTAAGCTAATAACTAGATTTTGATAAGAAAGTTATTTTATGGTTAGTGACCAACCCCTTGTCTTGTTGCTATAATACAGTACCTGGTCTATTGTAGATATTAAAGATATGTCAGGAATTGTTACTATTATCATTTTATAATCACCTGCTTTCCCCCATTTAGATATTTAAGTCCCTCCTTGTTTCGATGCTGCATCTGCTAAGTGAGGATCTAACCTGTCACTGAATTCTCCCAGGATTTCTGCTCATATCAGAACCCTTTCCTCTTCTGAATGCCATAATCTAAGCTCCATTCACCCACAAGCTACAGCCTACTGACCGACTTAATTCCTTTCTCCTTTATAAGCTATATTTCTTTATTTGCATTTAATCCTGTGTACCGTTTTGGGCTCACTCTTGCCTTCAACGGCACACAGAATTTAGTGTGTAGCGCTAGTTAGTTCCCATAAATGTTGCACAACTGGAACAATATGTGTAAACAGCATCACAACCTACTTAAGTCTGCAAAAATATACTGTCATGCTCCGTGACCCATATGTTTTGCATCAGTCAAACAGCTGCTGCATTTTATTTACTAGCCTCCTCCTTGTTCTTAGCTCTATACTACCCTTTAACATTCGCATTGCCTTGATGCTTGAGATGTAAACATATATAACGTGGAGTTGGGCAAAATTAAGGGTCTGCATCCCCATTATTGACTTTTAGACAGCACCACTTCACTGGGCCCCTATCTCGATCTACTTCTATTACACAGTGCTTGTATTCATCTATTCAGAATTTGTCTGAATGTGAAGTCTCAGCCATCCTTGTCAAACCCATCCCTCCATAAGTATTTCACTATATAGGACAAGTACATACACAAGAATAAGAAGCCTTGTTTATAATTATACACTGCTTTACCACACACATTCTCATCAGTGTTTCATCTTTCATAACACTGATAAGTTGAATTAGAAAGGATTCTGGACAGTCAGCAGAAAATTGTTTTAAACTGAGCTTTGTTAGAGAATAAAAGTAAGACTGAAATAAATATTATCTGATTATTATGAATGTTTCTCTCAAATATGTCCTGCAAATTTACCTCTTGGCTTTCTCTGAAATGAAAGAAATGTATTTACAATTATTTTTGGGTTTTTTTCTACCAAATAAAATAAAAGGTGTATCTTTTGAGGTGTTGGAAGGATCAGCTAACCAATCTCACCCAATCATTACTTGGTACCTGCTATGTGCCTGACGTTATGCTAGTTACTAGTGACTCAAAGGAAAAACGAAAATTGTCCTCTGCCTTCAAAGGGAAACAAAAAATAAGCAGGTAGTTATAGTTATTAGTATTTCATCAAGGTACAGAGCAGGTTATGTACTCTTGACTCTGTTATCAGAGAAAGGCTTTCTGGAGGAGACATCCCAGAACAACGACCTAAAGAGTAGAGTAAGTCAAGCAGAAGGAGTGAGGATAAGGGAAGAGGAGGAGGTACAAAGAAGAAGCTATATATAAAAGTGTATAAAGACATTAGAAAATGTGAGGTATTAAAGTAAAAGGTGAAAAGTTAAGAGGAAAAGTCTAGAGGTATGCAGGGGAGAAATAAAGAAGTGCCTTGTACCCTAAGCTAAGAAGTATGCTAAAATCTATAGAGAATCACGGAAGAATTTTAAATCGGGCAGTTGAAGAGTAATATATTCCTTTTTAAAAGGTCACAATGTGAATTGTAAAAAAAAAATAATAATAAAGCTAGATTGGAGGGTCAAGACTAGAAGTGGGGAGATAACTTAGGATACCATTACAGCTAAAAAAAGAAAGAAGGATGAACCTGCACTACAGTGGTAGATGTGAAAGTGGAGGGAAGTAGCTTCATTTGAGAGATTAGAGAGGTAGACTCAATAGGACCTGGTGACTAGCTAGTTGAGTAGCTAGAAGAGGTATCAGTGGATACAGGACTGAGCTTAGAAAGAAAAATAAGCAAAGGTGACCAAAACAGAATGATCAGAAAACACAAGAAAAACTATTATGGCATTTCACACCCAAAACAAGGGTTTGAGGAGAGATTGGTCTATGGTATAGGCTGAGTAAATGAGGTCTGAAAAAGAATCAGTGTGCTTGACAAGTAGGAAGTCAGTAAAATTTGCCAGAGGAGTTTCAGAAGTGGGATGAAGGTGGAAGTCAAATCAGTGAAGTGAGGAGAAAATAGGAGGTGAAGAAATAGATAAAGCAAGTGCAACTTTCTCTTTTAAAAAAAGCTTAACAGTCAGGGATAGAAAAAAGTGATAACAAAAAAAATTTATAGAGCCCAGGGAAAGTGGTGGCCTTTTAATTTTTTTAGATGGGAGGAACTGGAACCTTCATCAGAACGAGCTAATAAAAGACAAAGTTTGGGAAAAATAGGATTGTATTCTCCTCATACCAGACATTGGGGTGTATTGAGTAAGAGACACTACTGATACAAAATGTCTTTTAAATAATATGTTGGAATAAACTCCTAAAAGCATGAACAATATTCCAATAAAGTTATGCAAGTTGCAAGATAGGTGACTGAAGAAGAGCTCTTTACTAAATCAAAGAAAACTCTCAGGTACACACTGCCTGACATATTTATATGGTGACACATAGCTAAAGAAGACATCCAGGAACCTTAATTAATAAAACTGGGACCATAAACCTCAGGAACAAGAGTTGGAAAGAAGTTTTACAGAGGAAGTTTCAAAAATAGCAACAAGTGGCCAGAAAAAGAGGAAAGATGAGCATGTGCGTGCTGATGATATTTTACACGCTAACAGCTCCGCAAAGCTTCTTCTCCATCAGTCTCCCACAACCCCAGACTGTCACACTGCATTGGACCATTTTATCGATAGCTTTGGCTCTGAGCCTCTCTAGAGCCCTCTGCTGATGGAATTAAAAAATATATACAAGGATTAAGGATTTTACCTGACTTCTAGATCCCATCCATCCAAGGTAAAATCCTTCTCATATCTGGCTTTCCTGGGAAGAGTATTCCAGAGGAAACACTGTTTCCACTGTAATGTAAGTGTTCATGGGAAGTGAAAGTAAACATTTTGCACACAGAGATAACCTATCAAAGACTCAGAGCAGGAGATAGAAAGGAAGGAAGATACAAAAAGTTTAAAAATCAAGAAGAGAAAGTTATGCATTGTGGGTGACTGCAGGTTCTGGAAACACTCTACCTGAATTCAAACTCTGGCATTATGCTTTAATAGATGCATGGCTGTCAACAAGTTGCTTAGTATTTGTAGACTTCATTTTCCTCATCAGGAAAGTATGGAAAAACATATCTTTTATTATGTTGACTAAATGATTAATAAACACAAAAAAATGAGTTCTATTGCTACATTTTCAGTTCTCGCTTCAGTGTCTTTCTCATAGAAAAGTAAAGGAAATCAACTTGTCAACTAGCGGAAAGCAGTATTTAATAATTGATCAACTTATACTGGCAGTAATGCTAATTGATTAAAAGTCATACCATGTCTTCATATACTGAGTTCCAACAGATGGCATGAAAAGCTTTTGCAGTCCTGAATCTCTGCCTTCTATACAACATGCTACTGATTAATTGTTTGTTTGTTTGGTTGGTTGGTTGGTTGGTTGGTTGGTTGGTTGGTTAGTTGGTTGGCTGCTTGTTTTTAACCTCAGCAACTGAATATCCCATTCATATAAACCACAGCACTAGTATCAGAGACCAATTTAGTGCTTCCCTAGTCTAATTTCATGAAGGAAAACATCATGCTTATTTTGAAGAACATCCTTGAAAAGGTACAGTGGTTAAACTCAGTATTCTAGATATGTCAGTATCAGATATTGAGTCCTGCTTTGCCTACCACCTCTTTCTAAGAGTGAGTGTACAACCTACACCCTCAAACCTCAGACTATGCCCTAAGCATCTCAAAGTGGCCATTAGGTGACCAGTACATTACTTCTCATGTACATTAAATTCTGTACAGTGGGTGGAAGTGTGAAGTGGCTAGGCAAATCAGTTTTCATCACTCTGGACCTATAAAAGAAAAACATAGATGAAATTAACCAGTGGAATTAGGAATTAACACACAAAAAGAAAGAGTCTTATTAATGGCAGAGTGCTAGAGTCAAGATCCATGAAACTGCCACTAAGAGGAATAACATTATCTGGTCCCCATTCCCAGAAGGTCCTGTTAGATTCTGCCACTCTACCCTACATGTGTTCTCATAAAACTCCAATCATTCATGTTCTCCATGACAGGAAATTGCCAAACTAGCGCATTATAGCATTTAATTATCATTCCTTCCCCTCTTTTGGCCTACATACTTACTGGATTATCCTTTCAACATTCAAGAGACTAAATTACAGAATTACATTTATATGGCTTAGCTGTGTCCCTACCCAAATCACATCTTGAGTTGTAGCTCCCACAATACCCATGTGTCATCAGAGGGACCTGGTGGGAAGTAATTGAATCATGGGAGCGAGTTTTTCTCTTGCTGGTCTCATGATGGTGAATAAGTCTAACGAGATCTGACAGTTTTATAAAGGGCAGTTCCCCTGCACATGCTCTCTTGCCTGCTGCCATGTAAGACATGCCTTTGTTCCTCCTTCACCTTCCGCCTTGATAGTAAGACTTCCCCAGTCATGTGGAACTGTGAGTCCATTAAATCTCTCTTTCTTTATAAATTACCCTGTCCTGGGTATTTCTTCATAGCAGTATAAAAATAGACTAATACATACATCTTTGAGGCTTTTTTCCTAGCCTAAATGTTAAGTGGTATATGCATAATGAGTATGGAAAGACTTCATTAATTAAACAATCCAGTGATGAGGACTGAGCATAATGTTCAAAGGAAAGAAAGAATTATAGGATTCAATCAAACTATTTAGCTACCAAAGTTCACTTAGAGACCCAATTAATCCAATCCCTCATTTGAAAGTTAAGGACATTGGGAGCCAGGAAGTAAGTCACTAGGAACTGTGAGACCTGTCAAAAATGACACAGCTATTTAGAGGCAAAGGCAAAACCAGAATCAGAGGTACAAATTTCTACTTCAAAAGTTTTTTTTTCCTGTTACATTAGTGAATTTTAATTCTCAAAAAGTCTACTTCTACTCTTGGTCTGAAGTGACTTTTTAACCTCTTAACCTTAATGCCAACATCTTTGAAAGGTGCTCATATAATTGTGACTACAGAAAAGATGTTACTTCATTTTGTGAAAAACTTTGAAGATAAATAGCACCATTACATCTCAAAAAGTTTAACATTTCAACCTTTGCTTCTTATTGTCTTTTTCTGCAACATGATTAATGCACTCTATTTTTTGTGGCTGTCACAAGAGCCACAAAATCTCTCACTTCCTTTATTGTGACTCAGTTTGAAAACAGATGCACAAAGTTTTTCTTGAGTGCTTGCTTACATAAATTTACCAAGTAAAAATATTACACTACTCACTCACCATCATCAAGTGAAATAGTATGTCATCTTACAGCATCTCCTGGCTGATGTTTGTGGCAAGTCTAAAGAGCTTCATAAACCTTCCCTACATTTCACTCTGTAGGAAAAGGTATGGGAGGTGGAAGTATGATTGTAAGATAAAAGAGAATTAAGGAGAAAAAAATGATATGGACATGGATGAGAAGCATGGGAGACAATAAAAGAGGCACAAAGAGAGAAATGAAGGGAGCTAATAAGAATAAGTGTGTGTATACAGGTGTGTGTGTTGATGTATACATGTGTGTTTGTGTGCAGCTGGTCACAGAAATACAGTCAGAAAGAAGTCATTATTATGTTGTTTTGACTGATCTGTTGCAGAACAGGAACTGTGATGAAAACAGCAGCAAACAGGGTCAACTTACTATTGATCAATATACCACAATATATATAGTATATACCAATATACTATAAAATAGAACATAATAAGTAGTTCTAAATTAATCCACGACTTCTTCAGAAATCCCAAATAGAACAACAACAACAAAAAGAAATGCTAACCTTATTAATCACACCATTGCTGGCCGAAAAGAGTAGCATTATACTTCTGAGAGTATTCTGAAAATGTCAGTGCAACATTGTTCTGTACCAAGAACTATTAGCCTGCAAATGTATCCTTCCTTTAAAAAAAATTGCCACCAAAAGTAGATATTAAAGAAGCAACTAAATAGATGTTTCTATTTACCCAAACAAGCTCCAGAGGAACTTACTTGAAGGGTCTCAGGCAGAATAAAGCTATACTTTACTCAGAATAAGTAAATAACCAAGAGTGTTATTTCTTGCATAGTTCAGAGTGATAGAAGGGTTAAATAAGTAGGTGGAGATAAGGTAAGGGAAATCTTAGAGGCTCACACCTTGGAAGATATTTAAGTAGGAAAGTATATTGCAAAGTTCATAAGATTGTTCTCCTAGTCTATTTTATCACTGTAAACCCTCTATTTAAATATCTAGCTCTATACATCTTTCGACATCTAAACCCAATTAAATGCCAAATGAAATAGCCTTAAATTACTACCCCTAAGTAATTCCCTCCTTCTTCCATAAATAAAACAAGGAAAGTAAACAGCACTAAAACCAGCTGTGATGTCCTTCACACACACACACACACACACACACACACACACACACACTTCTCTTTAAAAGCAAAGTTTTCTGAGATATTAAATTTGTAAGAGGAAAAAATCAACACAGACTCATTCATTCCCCAAATGTGCTCACAATTTTTAAATGTTTTAATATTACCATATTAGTCTATTCTCATGCTGCTATAAGGACACACCTGAGACTGGGCAATTTATAAATGAAAGAAGTTTAATTGACTCACAGTTTCACATGGCTGGGGAAGCCTCAGGAAACTTACAATCATGGCAGAAGGCAAAGCAAACACATCCTTCTTCACATGGTGACAAAAGAGAGAAGTGAAAGCAAAGCAGGGGAAAAGCTCCTTATAAAACCATCAATCTTGTAAGAAGTCATGGACTGGCACAAGAACAGCATGAGGGTAACTGCCCCATGATTCAATACCTCCAACCGGGTCCCTCTCACCACACATGGGGATTATGGAAACTATAATTCAAGATGCGACTTGGGTAGGGACACAGGGGACATAGCCAAAGCATATCAATCACTTTATTCTTGCTCCTAGTTATTATAAATTAGTGTATTTTATAATAAAGATAATTTGTGAAAATGAGCTTAACTGTCATCTTTTGTTTTACTTTTCCACAGTTTCATACACAATATCCAGGTGCCATAGAGAAGGTAACTAATATAAAGGAATTTACAAAATTATAATTTATAAGGTTTATTCTGTACTTTCTGAGCCTTAAAAGAGGGGATACTATTGAAATTTGGAGGTAAAAAGATTTTGACTCTGGAAAAAACTGAATTTTAGGCAATCATTTGTGGCCAAAGTCTACAGGAGACTTATATAGCAGAAAATGAATTAATACGGTACTTGAAGAGGAAGAATGAAACAAGAGGAGTGAGGGGTATTGGAAAAATAAGAAAAAAATGAGACAGATAAAGGAAGAATGAGAGCAGCTTCCAAGCTCTATAAAAGAACATGGAAGGAGGGGGTTTGGGAATCAAACAGATAACTTTGAACAAGAAAAATGGTATTAAAACCAAATACCTGAAAAACTAATTGATAGTGACCAACAGCAGATCCGTGGTTGCCTGTGGCTGGGAATTGAGAAGGGAGCTTGCCTGCAAAAAGGTGGAGAGAAATTTCTAGTGTGATAGAAATCTCATATTTCAATTATGGTGGTGGTTACATGAATGGCTACATTTCTCAAAATTCAATCAACCATTAAAATGGGTGTATTTTATTGTATGCAAATTATACCTCAATAAAGTTGATTTTAAAAATTAAATGTTTAGTAAAGCACATTCGCAGACATATATCTAAGTGTATAAAAGAAAGAGAACAACAGAAAGGCTGCTAAAAAGAAACTTGCACGAATAAATAAAGCAAGGAAAGCATAAAACTATCCCATAATCTTTAGGAACAACGTGTTCTAGAAGAGTAAATTTTATTGAATATGGAAGCTTACATTTTTAAAGCCTCCCATTTTTCCAATTCACTTCCCCTAGTTCATCTCCCAACCCCAACACTCTTTCTACCACATTGGATCACCAAATCCATCAATTATATCAACTTTTTAGTCTCAAACACACACACACACACACAAAAACACACACGTGCACACGCACCACCTCAACTCACTACAATCACACCACACTGAGCTGATGTTTTAAAGTGTTAAGTCTGCAAGACTTGTGAAAAAAATACACAAATTACTTTTTTTTTTTTTTTTGACAGAATCTTGGTCTGTCACCCAGGTTGGAGTGCAGTGGCACAATCTTGGCTCACTGCAGGCTCTGCCTCCCAGGCTCAAGTAATTCTCCTGCCTCAGACTTGCAAGTAGCTGGGATTACAGGCACGCAGCACCATGCCCAGCTAATTTTTGTATTTTTAGTAGATTTTTTCAGTTGGCCAGGCTGGTTTTGAACTCCTAACATCATGATCCGCCCGCCTCGGCCTCCCAAAGTGCTGAGATTACAGGCATGAGCCACTGCGCCTGGCCTTAAATTACATTTAAAAGAAATTTGACTTTAAATGTCTCTTGGCTTTCATTGGAGGTCCCATTCAGAAACAAGGAACACAGAAGTGACAGTAAAGCTGAGTGATCAGCAGATTGAGAAAATTCTAGACAGAGGGAGGAAAATAAGCTAACAAAAAAAAATAGCCCTTGATCATAAATAGTCAATCTCGCCAGAAATAATAAGGGGGAGAAGAGGAGACTGGACACGCACATAGCAAACACCAGCCTTAGAAGTCTGAGGACGATGGCCATTGATTCTGTGACAGTTAAACCTATGTTTTGTTCATTAGAGTGTCCCTGAACCCTAACAATTTTCTAGAATATAATGGGTGCTCAAAAAAATATTTAACAAATAGATGGACAGATGGGTGGATATATGAATAAATAAATGACTGGCCTGAATCATGGAGGGTTTTGTTTGTTGTGGTAAAAACTCTGGACTTTGATCTAAAACTCACCTTTTACTAACCACGATAATAGACAATCATTTATGAAGTATGTCACAAGTAATTTGTTAGAAATTAAAGTCGAAATACCATAATTTGTGAATAATTTATTTACTTATTTTTTAAACTTAAAGTCTGTTCAAGATTACCCCTATATTATTACCCTCATGTTCATTCCAATGTACTTTACTGAGTGGTAAAGTAAGGAATTTTAGCCAATTCACCAATAAATGCACATCTATTATAAGCTATTATTGATAGTAAATTACCACTGCCAAACTACCAATAACTGTGGCCATTATAAATTATTGAAGTCTGTACTTCCTAAAAAATAAACTTCAGGTAATCCTAGCACTTTAGGAGGCCGGGACAGGCAGATCATGAGGTCAGGAGATCAAGACCATCCTGGCTAACACAGTGAAACCCATCTCTACTAAAATTACAAAACAAAAAGAGGTATGGTGGCGGACGCCTGTAGTCCCAGCTACTCAGGAGGCTGAGGCAGGAGAATGGCATGAGCCCGGGAGGCTGAGCTTGCAGTGAGCTGAGATCACACCACTGCACTCCAGCCTGGGCGACAGAGCAAGACTCCATCTCAAAAAATAAAAATAAAAATAAAAAAATAAATTTTAGGGTTTTCTCAAAGTTGGGCAAATCACTGAAGTATATAAGGCATGTGAAATCACCAGTCATGTGACTCTAATGAAGGCAACAGAGAGTCATTGAATAATTTTAAGGATAGGATTGATAATTATATAATTTGTGCTAAAGAAAAATCACTTTTATGGAAAAGCTAATTAGCGGAGCATATGAGACCTGAGGCAGGAGACTGTTACAAAAGTATAGGTGAGAGGTGGAGAAAATCTGAACCAAGATAGTAGCAACAGATATGGAGGAAAAAAAAAAAGACAAGGGAAGTAAATAAGCAATGAAATCAAGACTTATGCATCAATTAGATTTACTACCTTCGGCAAAATGGCTTTGTTTAAACAAGATCAAACAGCAGATAAAAGAAGAGGGTCATACTAGATAGGAAAGATAAGAAGTTCCATATTAGACATGTTGACTTGGATACAAGGATGCCAAATAGAGGTACTGAGTCGGGATTCCTGAAGCAGAGGTGTAAAAGCCTAGAGAGAATGCATAGAGTTCGTAAAAGAGAATATCACACAGACAGAACTTGGAATAATATCACTTTTAAGATAAACAACAGGTATTTGGGCTTCTACTGAACCCCAAGAAGAAGGTGCACATAATTTGAATCATAGACCATGAGTTCCTCCAAGTAGAGTTCCCCTTAGTGTAAAAATTTCATGCATAGTATAGGCACTTAATAACAAAAATGAATAATTAGAAAGCCAAAACTCAAAAGAAAGAAAGCATCTATACTACGGCTAGGAAATCAGTTTCAAGACTAACTGCAGTCATTTTCATATGACTATCTATAAAACTGTGTCCATAGATTCTGAGGTCAAGTATGGGATTCAAAGGAAAGATTCCCACAACTCTCAAGTAATATTAAAGCCATGGGCTCAGGACAAGAGAAGGAATCATTCATTGTCACGTATTGCCACTATTGATATTTTATGTTTATTACACAGTTTATTTTTTATTTTAGTATATAATTTTAACTATGAAAATAATACAAGTAAATTGCAATATCAAACAATACAGAGATAAATGCAGAAAATATAAATAATCTCCCCCAAACTGCTCTGAAGTCTCATTCCCTGGAAGCAACAAATACTTAACAAGAGGAAAATGTTTTCCTTTTATGCTCTTACTCCTTTCTCATGTTCATAAAAGTGTTTTGTAGATAGCAGAGTCGCGCAGCGGAAGCGTGCTGGGCCCATAAAAGGGTTTTGTTCTCGTTTCATTTGTTCATAAAATTATTATCAAAGGAAGACATTATGACATAGGAAGTACTATGGCATATGGATAAAATTGCTAATGTCCAAATTTATTGTTAGAGTTGACTATCATTTATTATTGTTTAAAAAGTATTTTCTACAATTATATATATGATTATATTTTTCTTCTCTAAGAAGGTTTATCAGTAGTTTGCCTGCCACATTGATTTTTATCAGGGACCCAAATGACTTCTAAGTGGCCCATTCCAATGTTCAAGTTTCAGTTTCTTGGCAGTATTTGACACAGCTGGTCACTTTCTCCTTGAGATTTAAAGTATGTGTTCTTACCAGCTTAATGAAGTTCCTTCTCAGTTTCCATTGCCATTCCTCCTCATTCTTCTGACATCTAACTGCTGGAGTACACATGCAGTGCCCAGTCCTCAGACCTTTTCTTTTCTCCATCTGTACTAACTCTCATCCAATTCCATGTCATAATTGCCATCTTTATTCTGTCTACGCCAAATATGTATCTTCAGTCCAACCTCTGTACGACTCAGCATCTTCATTTCATTGCCTAACGGGCATTCGAATTTCATACCAAAAGTAAACTCCCCATCTTTTCCTTACCCCAAAATATTACCATTGATCATTAAATTGGGTGAGTCTGTTATTCAGCAAATTGACTGACAACTTAGCAGAAATTTACCTCCACCTCTCCCATTAATCTATCCATTGAAGAAGTGACCACACTAATATCTAAAGTATCTCAGTAAGGGGGAGGGGGAACTAAGAATTTTATGTTCAGCAAAGTTGTCCTTTAACTATAAACTAAACTGATAGGCCCTCTCAAATACATTAAGAACTTAGTACAATTAAGTACTTTGTAAGTGCTTAGTAAAAAGTGCTTACTAAAGTACAAAGTGCTTACTAAGCACTTTTTAAGTGCTTCGTAAAAAGCACTTGCAAGTGCTTCCTTAACAAATTCCTGGACCACAAAATCTAACCATTCAAACAAACAAACTCAGTAATAGGCTGGTGGTGAGCACAAAATCTATTTTGAAATGGAACAAGGAACATGTTAGTAAATAGCTTTAATAACTACAGTTACAGAATAAACAAGAAATGTAATAAATCCATGTATAAATAATAAAATATCAAAAATCAGAGGAGAGGGGAAGGGATTTGTTAAAAAGTATGTTTGTTATTTTTTCATCTTTTATAGCAAATCACTAATGATTGCACTGCTTTCTAGAAATATGTTAACTTTGTGCTCTACAAGCCTCTACACAACTTTCAAACGCGCTCTGTTCCTATGACCATCACTACAACATTAGAATAGAAAACAATTGAAACTGACTCCTAATAAATGAAGTCTTACTTGAAAGAAAAAATATGTTAATTTCAAACTCTTAGACTGAGTTTATTCTTTTTGAATAGTGATAATGGAATTTGTAAATGGGCTATATCATTTATGGTAATGAAATATTTATCTGAGTGAAATCAACAGCTCCTCCACTTTTATTTCAATCTCTTTCTTACGTTAAATTCAAGTAAAAGTAAATTAATACTTGGTATTTAAAATGCCATGTAAACTGTGATCCCATTTTCCTAAAATTATATCTAGCTATATTTTGCTCAATATAGACACACTGAGAAATGTCTGGAAAGATGTTCAAATGCTGAGAATGGTTATTTCTGGAAAGTGGAATTTGGAGTGTTTTTCTGCCTTCTTATTTTCTGAGTTGTTTAAATTTTATAATAATCAGGTCATTTTATAACAAAAGCTATTAAATGTTTTGTCAAGGGCCTTAGTACAAACAGAAATATTCTAATAGTTAAATCTAGTAACTCCCACCACCACTACCATCAATAAAAACAAGGCCTTTTGCAGTTCAAAATACATGGAAGGAATCAAAGCTCAGAGGGAAAGACCTCAAGATTTTGCTTTTTTGGGTATGATATTGACCTTATCTCTTCAATAGTAATAGATAATTTTGATTTTATGTCATCTAGCCATGACAGAGCTATTTATTGCATTATTGGTTGAGATAATATAGCATAAAGTATTTAAAAGCAACCACCCTAAAGACAGCAATATGGAAATACTGCTTAATGGACAGAAATTTTTTTATCTGTAATATAACATAAGCCATGTTTTACCCCTCACATTTAGAGGAGTTGATTAATAATTTTCCCTCTTGAAAATATAAAGTATTTTTAAATGCCTATACTTCCAAAACCACATAATAATTAAGTAGCTCTGAACTTAACCTTTCAAAATTTATTCTAAAGGGTTTCTTTTACTTTTTATGTTGGCTTTCAAAATAATAAAAGGTATTATTAAATTGCCTTCCATAGCTGTCACCCAAATTGTACCTTTAGCACACATATACCACCGATCTATTTGCATCCAACATTTCATTTCTTTATGCTTAAAAGCAGCAAATGTTTCAAAAACTGTAGATCTTCTTTTCAGCATAACTTTCTTTTGAAAGAAAAAATTAGCAATTATCTGTTGATTTCATAAGCAGCGCATATCATCAGATTTTTTGTTTTGTTTTGTTTTGTTTTTTGTTTTTGTTTGTTTTTTCTGTTTTTTGAGTCAGAGTCCCGCACTATTACCAGGCTGGAGTGCAGTGGCGCGATCTCACCTCACTGCAATCTCTGCCTCCCGGGTTCAAGCGATTCTCCTGCCTCAATCTCCCAAGTAGCTGGGACTACAGGCGCCCACCACCACGCCCAGCTAATTTTTTGTATTTTTAGTAGAGACAGGGTTTCACCATGTTAGCCAGGATGGTGTCAGTCTCCTGAACTCGTGATCCGCCTGCTTCGGCCTCCCAAAAGCCTGGGATTACAGGTGTGAACCATTGCACCCGGCCATCATCAGGGGTTTTAAGGTCAAACATACTACCTTCTGGATCTGTGTTCAGTAGGTATGCTTTGGCCATGTTTCACTCTTTTCAACTAGACCTTCTTGGTGTGACTGTTACAGAGTTGCCAGTGAGAGAAGGTAACTTTAAAGTTAGCTTTATTTTGTTTTTATAGACCTTGTGAAAAACTGCAGTTGAATCCCTTTAAAATCAGGAGACAACTTAATAAACTTTTTCTTTGTTTAATTGTAGTCATAATGGGGGCAAAACAGGGAGGGCTTAACAGGCAATGAAAACAATTTTTTTTTTTACATAAGAAGGAATAGATGTGAGGTGTAAAGACATTTAATTGAATTATCAGACATTCTAATATGTAGAAAATGCCTATTAGGTATTTACTACTTGTTTTATCCCCTGCTTACTCAGTATTAGGCACCCCAGTCCCTTTCTATTCTAAACCAAAATAAATAATTGAACAATTCTGCCTGAACTATCCTGAAGCAGTGTGGCATCCATTTATTATCAACTACATTAATAATTAGGATTCTCCTAATCTTGACGGAAAGATTGAAACATTTACATTCTACATTTTATCCCCCATTCTCCCACTGAAGATCATGTGACCTTAAGCAAGCTACCTGTCATCACTCAGGGCTTAGTTTTCCACCTGTAAAATGATGGAAGTTACCCTAGATCTGCAGTTAGTGGATGTTGGGGGCTCACAGAATCAAAAGAAATGAAAATTAGTGGATCTTTCCCCAGTAAAATGCACACATGCATAAACCAAAGGACTAACAATGTTCTACAAGGTCCCATGTGGTATGGCCAGCAGTCCTCTCCCCAAATCCTAATTCTCCACCTTCATCTCCATGTTCACTCTGCTCCAGCTACACTGGCCTCCTTGCTCTTTCTCAAACATGACAAGCAGGCTATCAACTTACGGTAATTGCAGTGACTGTTCTCCTCAACTGGAATATTCTTTTTTACCTCCGAGCCTTTGCTCACATGTTGCCTTCTCAGTGAAGCTTACTCGGATCACCTTATTTAAAATTGCAGACCACATCCCTTTCCAGCTTTACTAGTCCTTGCTCCCTGCTGTAAAATTATTTTCCCCAATGCACTTGTCACAATCTAGCTGTGCACAAAAAAAGTTAACATAGCAGACCTAACTGCTACCCTTCAAAAAGCAGGCTTAAAATGTGGGTCCTTGACTGGCATCTAGAAACTTGGGTTTCAGGAGGGTTTCCACATGCCTAGAACTGATAAGAGTAGCTCACTATACCTAAGTGTTTGTGCAAACAATGTAGTTTATGCTGAACATCTGCTTTCCTTTGGCCAGTATACAAATTTGGTATGTGCTAGGCAGAGGGAGGGTGCTGTGTGATTAGCCCCCAATAAAAACCCTGAGCACTGAGTCTCCAATAAACTGTACTGGTAGACAACATTTCATATACATTGTCACAACTCATTGCTGGAAAATTAAGTGTATCCTGTGTGACTTCACTAGAAGACTCTGGAAGTGTGTAACTTAGTCTTTCCCAGACTTTGCTTCTTTTGCCTTTTCTTTTTGTGGATCTCGCCCAATATCTTTTCACTGTGATAAATCTTAGCTGTGAGTAAAACCATATGCAAGTCCTGTGAGTCTTCCTAGCAAGTCATAGGGACCAGGGTAATCTCCAGTAACCCCAACCCAGTAGCGCACTATAAAATTTACTCATGAATTATGCCTAACACATAAAAGGTGTTTCATTAATATTTATTAAATAAATACATGCAAAATATTGCAATTAATTTAAGAAAGTTAATGGAGCTCCCTAAAAAAGTGCTAATCATTGATACTGGTAAGGACTCCTTTCCAAGATGCTTTCCTTATAATTTGAAGATTCAAAATTCCAAGCAATGGCCAGGTGCAGTGGCTCACACCTGTAATCTCAACACTTTGGGAAGCCTAGGCAGGCAGATCACTTGAGGTCAGGAGTTTAAGACCAGCCTGGCCAACAAAGTAAAACTTCGTCTCTACTGAAAACATAAAAAATAGCCAGGCATGGTGGCGGGCGCCTGTAATCCCAGCTACTTTGGAGGCTAAGGCAGGAGAATCACTTGAACCTGGGAGGCGGAGGTTCCAGTGAGCCCAGATTGCTCCACAGCACTCCAGCCTGCATGACAAGTGCGAGACTCAGTTTACAAAAAAAAAAAAAAAAATTCTAAGCAAGAAGATCTGTCTCTGAACTAGTTTCTCTTCCTGAAAATGCTTGCATTTAGGGAGAAGTAGAAGGAATTGTATATGTTTTAGTTGGGCAAACTAGGCAGATGTCCTCAGAATTAAGTGTGACAGCATGTTGTAAACTTGGTAAAAACTCTGGCTCACATGAGCCCTTGATGGAAATATGAGGTTGCCATTTTCCTTGGATACCATAACTTCAAAATCAGATTTGGGAAAGCCTCTTAAAGCCAGACTTTCGAAGCTCAGTAATCTTCTGAGCCAAGTTAATCTAGAGGGAGTCTCACGGCCTCCTTTAAAAATGAAAAACATGGAAAGTTTAAGAAATTTTAAAGATGAAATTGGAAAAAGCCAACTCTGAGAACAGAGCCAATCTTTGAATATGTGCAGAACATATGAAGGAGGGGAGAGGAAGAAAGAGTTGTTATTAATGTTAGCTGAATCCTGTTGGAATCAAAAAAAAAAATAATGTGCAAAGCACTCTCATGTCAGCAATACTACAATAGAGATAACTAGCAGCTTGGGTGCAAGCCTACATTTTAAAATATGTAATCTTTTCTGGTAGCAAGAAACATTGGGCAATATATTTATTTTGGCAAGGAGGTTGCCCACTCGTAGACATAATGCTCACAGAGCTAAATTTCATGCTGGGTACTCAAAGGGAGCATACGAGTAGGTTCTGTTATGGGGGCATAGCAGGAGTTCAATAAATGCTAGTGAAATTAATAAGCATGCCTGGTAGGTATTCAATAAATGTTACTGAAATGAATAAATGTGTGCAAGACACTGGGTTACACACTGATTACAGCCTCAGTGCAAATCATACAGGTCTTAATTACTTTCTATAGTAAGTCTAGGCATATTACAGAATTTGAGGGAGGTTACAGAAGCAGACCCTTAGTCAGTGAATTAAAAGAAGAGAATTCAGATTGGAAGGAAACATTTCTGCTGTTTTTAATTAACAAATCCTAAAGTAATCATTTTAGCTGTTAAAATAGATTCTCTTTATTCAATTTTTGCAACTTTTATCACTAAATTACTTAGCAATAGCTTCTTCTCTAAACCATTCTCCCTCCTCCTCCACCCCACACAACGCTTTTGGTTCTGTTAAAACCTGTAAGAGTTTTGATTTCTTTGCAGAAAAAGTTCTTTGTGGCCCAACACTAACTGTATTTAACATATGATCCTATCATGATATTGTTAAAAACTGTAAAACATCAAAAGTAGTCAATTTCAAAGAGAGAAGATAAGCACTAATCATTCAATCACTAATCCTCATGTTTATATTTGCAAAGTGCAATCAAGAATTAATTTTTAAGCTAGTCTCAAAGCACCTAAGAAAAGATAGATTAAAGAAATATAAAGATGCAGAAAGAAACATTCTAACTTCTTTACACACTGAATTCTATGTATCTCTAGAAGGAGCCTCTGGAATTCCCATGTCATCAATTATTTGATGGAAGCATATGTGATTCTACTCTTCATTCCTACCTGTGACTTAAACAGCCCGTATCTTCAGTCAGGACTCTGCATGATTAAGTGCCATCCTAGACCAACAGGACGGGTTGCAACAGGCAGATCAGTGGCACCCAGAGGGAGAGAAATCCACATCAGATCCCAACACACACCATAATCTTTTGACCATACCATGTAGATTTCTTACCACATTCATGAGACTGGTTTCAGAGCCCTCTTCTTACCTTATCCTAAACTTTCTCTCTAGATTATCTCAAATATTGTCATAACTTTAAATATAATTTCTAAGCTGAAACTCCAAATTTTAAATCTCCACACCACACCTCTGAAATTCAAACTCACATACACAATTTGATTTCTGTTTTTGGATGTCTCACAGGCATTGCAAACTTGTATGCAAAATTGAACTGCTTCACCCTACCACACACCTTGGATCTCTTTAACTTTTTCCATCCCTATAAGCAGCCCCTCCATCTACTCATTTGCTCAGGTGGAATATTTGTGTCATATTAATATTTATTTTTCATCTCCCTCCACATACACCCCAAATCGAATCCATCAGCCAGGCCTGGTATGTGTGCCACACAGATCACAAACCTGTCCAACCTTTTCTTATACACTGACAAGGTCCTAGTCCAAGATACCGTCATTTTTCACTTGGGTTTCAGCATGGGGAGAAAAGTTCATGCTTATACTTGAAAAAAAAAAAAAAACAGACCTTTTATAAAATTATAACATTACAAATTTTAAAAAGGCATTTAAGAAGTTTCATACATGTGTTCAATGGAACACACTCGTGTTTCTTTTTCTTTTTTTTAATTTAACTTTTATTTTAAGTTCAGGGCACATGTGCAGGTTTGTTATATAGGTAAACTTGTATAATGAAGGTTTGTTGTACAGATTATTTCATCACCCAGGTATTAAGTACAGTACCCAATAGTTATTTTTCCGGATCCTCTCCCTCCTCCCACCACCCACCTTTGAATAGACCCAATGTGTATTGTTCCCTTCTATGTGTCCATGTGTTCTCATCATTTAGCTCCCACTTATAAGTGAGAACATGTGGTATTTGGTTTGCTGTTTCTGCTTTAGTTTGCTAAGAATAATGGCCTCCAGCTCTATCTATGTTCCTGCATAGGAAATGATCACATTTTTTATAGCTGCATAGTATTCCATGGTGTATATGTACCACATTTTCTTTATCCAGTGTACCATTCATACGCATTTAGGTTGATTCCATGTCTTTGCTATTGTGATTAGTGCTGCAATTAGCACACAAGTGCATGCATCTTTATAACAGAATGATTTGTTTTCCTTTCAGTATATACCCAGTAATGGAATTGCTGGATCAAATGATATTTCTGTCTTTAGGTCTTTGAGAAATCACCACACCATCTTCCACAATGGCTGAAGTAATTTATCCCACAAACAGTGTATAAACAGCCTCACCAACGTCAATTATATTTGGACTTTTTAATAATAGCCATTCTGACTAGTGTGAGATGATATCTCATTGTAGTTTTGATTTACATTTCTTTAATGATCAGTGATTTTAAGCTTTTTTTCATATGATTCTTGGCCGCATGTATGTCTTATTTCAAGAAATGTCTGTTCATGTCATTTGCCCACTTTTTAATGGTTTTTTTTCTTGTAAATTTGTTTAAGCTCCTTATAAATGTTGGATGTTAAACCTTTGACAGATGCACAGTTTGCTAAAATTGTCTCCCATTCTTTAGGCTGTCTGTTGACTCTTTTGATAGCTTCCTTTGCTGTGCAGAAGCTCTTCAATTTAATTAGGTCCCATTTGTAAATTTTTGCTTTTGTTGCAATTGCTTTTGGTGTCTTTGCCCTGAAATTATTGCCCATGCCTATGTACAGAATGGTATTGACTATGTTCTCTTCAGGGTTTTTATAGTTTTCGGTTTTACATTTAAGTCTTTAATCCATCTTGAGTTGATTTTTGTATATGGTGTAAGGAAGGGGTCCAGTTTCAATCTTAGAATATGGCTAGCCACTTATCTCAGTACTACTTATTGAACGGGGAATCCTTTCCACATTGCTTGTTTTGGTCAGCTTTGTTGAAGATCAGATAGTTGAGATGTGTCACCTTATTTCTGGGTTCTCTATTCCGTTCCATTGGTCTTTGTGTCTGTTCTTATACCAGTACCATGCTGTTTTGGCTACTGCAGCCTTGTAGTATAATTTGAAGTCAGGTAGCATGATGCTTCCAGCTTTGTTCTTTCTGCTTAGGATTGTCTTGGCTATCTAGGCTCTTTCTTGGTTCCATATGAATTTTAAAATAGTTCTGTGAAGTGTTTCAATGGTAGTTTAATAGAAACAGCATCAAATCTCTAAATCACTTTGGGAAGTATGGCCATTTTAACAACATTGATTCTTCCTGTCCATGAGCATAGAATGCTTTTCCATTTGTTTGTGTAATCTCTGATTTCTTTGAGCAGTGTTTTATAGTTCTCCTTGTAGACACCTTTCACCTCTCTTCTTACCTGTATTCTGTGGTGTTTTATCTTTTTTGTGTGTGACACCTGTGAATGAGATTACATTCTTGATTTGATTCTCAGCTTGATTGTTGTTGGTATATAGAAACATTAGTAATTTTTTCACATTGATTTTGCATCCTGAGACTTTGTTGCAAAATTGTTGAAGGTTAAGAAGATCGTTATCAGGTTAAAAAGGTTTTGGGCTGAGATGATGAAGTTTTCTAATTATAGGATGATGTCGTCTGCAAAAAAGGGATAGTTTGACTTCCTCTCTTTTTATTTGGATGCTCTTATTTTCTTTCTCTTGCCTGATTGCCCTGGCCAGGACTTCTAATACTATGTTGAATAGGATTGGTGAGAGAAGGCATCCTTGTCTTGTGCTGGTTTTCAATGGGAAATGCTAGAAATGCTTCTAGCTTTTGCCCATTCAGTATGATGTTGACTGAATGGGTTTGTCATAGATGGCTCTTATTAATTTAAGGTATGTTCCTTCAATACCTAGTTTATTGAGGGTTTTTAACATGAAGGAATGCTGAATTTTATCAAAAAAGCCTTTTCTGCATCTATTAAGATAATCATGTGACTTTTGTTTTTAGTTCTGTTATGTGATGAATCACATTTATTGATTTGCATACGTGAAACCAACCTTGCATTCTAGGGATAAAGCCTAATGATTGTGGTAGACAAACTTTTTGATGTGCTGTTGGATTCAGTTTACCAGCATTTTGTTGAGGATTTTTGCATCGGTGTTCTTCAAGGATATTAGTCTGAATTTTTTTTTTTTGTCTTGCCTGATTTTGGTATCAGGATGATCCTGATCCTGGCCTCATAGATGAGGTAGGGAGGAGACCCTCCTTCTCACTTTTGTTTGGAATAGTTTCAGCAGGAATGGTACCAGCTCTTCCTTGTACATGTGGTAAAATTCAGCTATGAATCTACCTGGTCCTCAGCTTTTTTTGCTTGATAGGCTATTTATTACTGCTCAATTTCAGAACTCATTATTGATCAATTCAGAGATTCAGTTTCTTCCTGATTCAGTCTTGGGCGGGTGTATGTGTCCTGGAATTTATCCATTTCTTCCAAATTTTCTAGTTTATGTGCACAGAGGTCTTCATAATACTCTCTGATTGTTATTTGTATTTCTTTGGGGTCAGTGGTAACGTCTCCTTGGTGTTTCTGATTATGTTTATTTGAATCTTCTCTCTTTTCTTCTTTATTAGTCTAGCTAGTGGACTATCTCATTAATTTTTTCAAAGAAATGGTTCCTGGATTCATTGATCTTTTAAATGCTTTTTCATGTCTCAATCTCCTTCAGTTCAGCTCTGATTTTGGTTATTTATTGTCTTTTGCTGGCTTTGGGATTTGTTCGCTCTTGGTTCTCTAGTTCTTTTAGTTGTGGTGTTAGGCTGTTAACTTGACATCTTTCTAACTTTTTGGTGTGGGCATTTAGTGCTATAAATTTCCGTTTTAACACTGCCTTAGCTGTGTCTCCAAGATTCTTGGATGTTGTATCTTTGTTCTCACTGGTTTAAAATAACTTCTTAGTTTCTACCTTAATTTCACTATTTACTCAAAAGTCATTTAGGAGGTTATTCAGTTTCCATGCAATTATATGGCTTGAGGGAATTTGTTAGTCTTGATTTCTCGTTTTATTACACTACAGTCCATAACATTGTATGTTATGATTTCAGTTCTTTTGCATTTTGTGGAGAAGTGTTTTACTTCTGATTATGTGATCAATTTTACAATGTGTGCCATGTAGTGATGAGAAGAATGTATAATCTGTTGTTTTGGGGTGCAGAGTTCTATATTTAGCAGGTACATTTAATCCAGAGCTGAGTTCAGTTCCTGAATATCTTTGTTAATTTTCTGTCTTGATGATCTGGCTAATATTGTTAGTGGGGTATTAAAGTCTCCTCCTATTATTGTGTGGGAGTCTAAGATTCTTTGAAGGTCTCTAAGAACTTGCTTTATGAATCTTGGTGCTCCTGGGTTGGGCATATAGGTATTTAGGATCCTCTTGTTCACTTGACCCCTTTACCATTATGTAATGCCCTTCTTTGCCTTTTTTGATCTTTGTTGGCTTAACATCTGTCTTGTCAGATACTAGGATTGCAACCCCTGCCTTTATCTGTTTTCCATTTGCTTGGTATATTTTTCTCTATCCCTTTATTTTGAATTTATGTGTGTCTCTGCATGTGAGATGGGTCTCTTGAAGACAGCATACCAATGATTTTTGGTTCTTTATCTAACTTGCCACTCTGCCTTTTAGTTGGGGCATTTAAGCCATTTACATTCAAGGTTAGTACTGATATGTGTGGATTTGATCCTGTCATCATGATGTTAGCTGTTTGTTTTGCAGACTTTTTTATGTAGTTGCTTTATAGTGTCACTTGTCTGTGTACTTCAGTGTGTTTTTGTAGTGGCTGATAACAGTCTTTCCTTTCCATATTTAGTGCTTCCGTTAAGAGTTCTTGTAAAGTAGTTCTGATGGCAACAATTTCCCTCAGCATTTGCTTGTCTGAAAAGGATCTTATTTTTCCTTCATTTATGAAGCTTAGTTTGGCTAGATAAGAATTTCTGGGTTGAAATTTCTTTTCTTTAAGAATGTTGAATATTGTCCCCCAATCTCCTCTGGCTTGAATGGTTTCTGCTGAAAGGTCCACCATTAGTCTGATGGGCTTCCCTTTGTAGGCGACCTGACCTTTCTCTCTAGCTGCCTTTAACACTTTTTCTTTCATTTCAACCATGGAGATAATCTGATGATTATATGTCTTGAGAACGATCTTCTTGTGAAGTATTTTAGGGGTTCTCTGCATTTCCTGAATTTGAATGTTGGCCTCTTCAGCTAGGCTGGGGAAATTCTCCTGGATGATATCCTGAAATATATTTTCCAAGTTGGTTCCATTTTCCCCACCTCTTTCAGGGACACCAATGAGTCATAGATTTGGACTCTTTACATAATCCCATATTTCTTGGAGGTTTTGTTTGTTCCTTTTCATTCTTTTCTCTCTATTCTTGTCTGACTGTCTTATTTCAGAAAGCCAGTTTTCAAGATCTGAGATTCTTTCCTCCACTTGTTCTATTCTGCTATTAATACTTGTGATTGCACTATGAAATTCTTGTAGTGTGTTTTTCAGCTCTATCAGGTCAGTTAGATTCTTTTCTAGGCTGGCTATTTTGACTGTCAGCTCCTGCATCATTTTGTCATGATTTTTAGCTTCCTTGGATTGGGTTTCAACATACTCCTGCAGCTCAGTGATCTTTATTCCTATCCATATTCTGAATTCTGTTTCTGTCATTTCGGCCATCTCAATACAGTTCAGAACCCTTGCTGGAGAGGTGATTTGGAGCAAATAAGATACTCTGGCTTTTTGGGTCATCACGGTTCTTGTGCTGATTCCTTCTCATCTTTGTTGACTTATCTTCCTTCAATCATTAAAGCTCCTGATCTTTGGATGGGTTTTTTTCTTTTATCCTATTTGATGACTTTGAAGGTTTGATTGTGGTATAAAGTGAATTCAGCTAACTGCTTTCATTTCTGGAAGATTTTACAGGGTCAGTGCTTACCTCCCAACTCCTGGACTGCATGCTGTAACTCTGTGGGACTTGTATTGAGCCCCAACTTTGTTCTCTGGCTCCTTGAGGTTAGAAATCCACTTCACTAGGGGGGTGGGGGATAATGAGGTGCTCCTAGACCACTGGTCACTACACTCTAATGGGTGGTGTCAGCAAAAGTGTTTCAGAGTGTGATGACAATGGGATCCACTCTTGCTCACAAGTGCCAGTAGCAACAATAGTGGCAGTTGGGGCAGAGTGTGTAGCAAGTGCCAGGGTGCCTGCCTCCCTGCAAGTGTTCACCACAGTGGCAAAGGCAATGCAGCTGGAGGGCCTCCGCTGGTGACTGTGTGTGTGGTCACCCTGAAAGTGGTGTTTTGGCTCAGGAGTGGGGAACTGATGGGTGCGGGTCTGGGTGCATAGGTCTCTGTGCCTCGCAAGTAGAAGTGATTGCTCAGGGCGTGGGAGGATCCACTGTTCTCTGCGGAGTGTTAGCATAAGGGCAGAGCACTGACAGGGGCAGGGCTGGCTGACTCTGTGCCCACCAAGACTCTGTCTGCAACAGAGGTCAGTTGGGGGAGGAAGGGTAGACTGAACTCCCGAATGCTGATGGTCAAGGAAAGCAAAACTCACCTCCACAGACACATGCCAGCAAAGCAATGTGGGGAGTTGCCTCAGGCCTAAAGAAAGCTGCATAATGGGAGGGAGCATGTGGGTTGGTGCGTGGCTGTAGGGGTCATCCTGCTGGAACTCTCTACCAGTCAGGCACAAACTGCCAGTGCAGAAGCTATGGTGTGGGACCCCAGGGCGCCCAAGGCTGCTCTGCAAGCAGGTGTAGCCAGGTTGGGGCCCTGGGAGAGGACAGCAGACCAAGAGGTTCTCAGGTCAGACTGGCCTCGTCTGATGGGCAGGACCACCCTGCAGAGTTCAGGACTGACAGTTCCCCTAGTCCTGCACCAAACCCTTTGGGTTCCACATCAGCTGGCTGCTGCCCCTATCCCTTCTCTAAGCAGCTCTCCATGCCAGCTTGAGTGTCCATAGTGGTCAAAGGGTCTCCTCCTGCCAGGGTTCCAGAGGCCTGTGGCAAGAGGAAGGTTGCTCCTTGCCAGTGCAACTCACCTGTTCCCCCAGAGCCATTGGGGGCCAGGAATGAGTGTGGATGTACTGTAGCCCCATGTAGGTTTCCCAGCTTTCTCACCCTTCAGCCCAGCTTCTGTGTCTTCCCTCTGTCCATTTTTAGTGCCTCTCTCTCAGAAGATCTGTTAGGAGTGTGCCAGTCATCTGGGTCCCTCCATAAGAGCTGTTTCACCTGCCTGCATCTAGTTGGCCATCTTGTCCCCTGCCAATTCTTTTTCTTTTTTATGATTAATAAGATATTATAGGACTTACTTGGTTTTGGAACTTTTTAAATATAACTTTTTAATATAAACATATATATACCCACATACTTTTTCAGTGTACTACAAATGTAGCATAATGTTAAATATCAGAATTCTGATTTGTAACATCCAGATAAACCTATAAGTGATTTTTCCAGTAATCACTCTTTTTGAGACCCTGTCTCAAAAATAAAATAAAATAAAAGTCAAATGGTAGTAAATAGTAACATACTTAAAGTACACTTGGTTGCTACATGGATGTGGCAACGGAGTTTTACCTTGATACTTGTAAGTTGTATTTTAACATTTGGATCTTCCTCATTACTTTAAAGAAAAAGGAAAACCATTCAGGCCCTGTTGCCCAATTATTTTACATTTACAGCATGATTCTGAATGTAGAATATATATACATATTGCCACTGTTCTTATAAAGTAACTCAAATAGCTGATTCTAAATATTAAAATGGGAAGAGATAAAAAACACAGATCAACAAATATTTATGGAGGGCCTACCATGCACAAATAGTGAAGCTACTTATAATCCAAATTGTTAAGTAGGTATGAAATGAGCAATTAGTTGCAAGTTAAAGACACTCAAAATCATAGTGCTTCAAAGGAGACAGAAGTTTACTTTGCTTTCACAAAAAAGCCTGGAGGTAAAGTACTGCCAAGCTGATGTAGTGGTTCTACTTTATAAAATACCTAGGAACCCGGGCTTCTTCCAACTTCTCACTCCACCACCTTAGATGTGACCTTAACCTCATAGTCCAAGATGGCAGCTAGAGTCCCAACCATGACATCCACATTCCAGGCAGCAGGAGAGAGCCAAAATGTGCAGGTAGACTAACTTGTATGGAAGTTTGTAAAAGTTACACAATAAAAATTTCACTTATATGTCATTAATCTTAATCAAATCTCAAAGCATAATTACAGCTGCAAGGGAAACTGGGAGGTATAGCTGCTATTACTGTTGGTCATTAATTCAGCAGGATTCTGTTTTTAGAAAACAAGGACAATTCATACTGGAGACAACATCTCACTGCCACATCACTCTCCTGTATGTTTCCCAAAACTCAAATTTCTGAGTGTTCTGTGTCTATTCTGCCCGGCCATGCTGTAGGAGGTAGCATGAAGCAGCTCTTAAATATTTCTATATTTAAACTGCCTGGATTTGAATACAGTCTCCAATGTGTCCTCATCTGTGAAATGGAGATAACAGTAAGATCTACTCTTAGGAGTTGTAAAGGTTAATCAGTTCATACATATAAACCTATTGGCACAGTGACTGACACACTGAAAGATAAGTTCAGCATATATTACTATCATTACATCAACTTAGTCAAGAGGAAATGGAAGTAACCTAACTACAAGCTTAATAGCTTCCTAAACAGGATCATGGAAGGCAGTCAGAAGAATAGAGAGTTACCATACAGTTTTCACGGTAAGTCCTGCTGCCATCCCAGACCATCCATAAAGCAAATAAAAAGGAACTGACTTGTATAAAGTGTGATTTTCTCCAAAAAAAAAAATGCT
Source organism: Colobus angolensis palliatus (assembly GCF_000951035.1). NCBI lineage: Eukaryota > Metazoa > Chordata > Mammalia > Primates > Cercopithecidae > Colobus > Colobus angolensis. Next base: position 186,538 of record NW_012113141.1, read on the forward strand.
CCTTATTCATACCACATTAACAAAGTTAGGCAGAAAATCTAAACACACAGATCACTCCCCAAACCTTCCTCAGACAATACCTGGGATAAACTGGTATTTCACCCTGCCAAAGATAAGTAAAATACAGATAAAGGAAAAGCAATTATGGCAATGTCTTTGTTAAAGGCATCCAGCACCAAAGCTAAGATCTGAATTCAAAATCCCTCCCCACTAATCCTGTGGACAAAATGGTGGAATTCATACTTGCTGAAACCACCATTACTCATAAATACTATGAAAATACTTTAAACCACAAATCAAGCATTAAAAATCAGGTTAAGGGGGAAATTTTCTGGCTATTTTTTTTCCCACACACATTCAAAATTGCTTTTAAGTCTTTACTGACAAAAGTGATATTGTTTCTTAAAAATAAATTGGGAATAGAGAAACTGCCAGATTACTGTGTTGGAAAAGCGTTGCTCGGATATCACCTCTCTTTCATATTTCCCAGCCTTCTAATATTAAATTTGGGCTCCTGTTGACAAACTGTTTTTCTTCTTTTATGGCACAAAATGATTATCTTACTTCAACTGCCAAAGTCCAAGCTTGAGAAATGCAGGATAATGAAAAGTGAATAAACTGCTGTGTTTCCATTTTCCAACATCACTTGCAGGCAGCAGGAAGTCACAAGCATAAAGCCACAGGGAATTATCACAAAGACAAAACAATTCATTTAAGGCTATTTAAGCATATGTAAGGCTATTTATAAGCATATTAATTTTATTTTTGCTCCCAAATGTTGTCTAGTCATATTATTGTGAGAATCAATGAAGGAGTCTCCTCCAGTTGGGGGAGGGGTAGGGGAGGGACAGAATGGGCTAGTTCAGAATTGGAACAGTGACCTAGAAGACAGTTCTGTCACTCAGTTATTCAAGTCATGTGGCCATCTGAAAATCCTTCCCTTCCTTGGTAGCAGAGTGAGATGAATATATACGTGTTAACATTCTTGAGATGAGATATAGTATCTTTTCTAGCCAAACATAATTCCTCCAAAGCCAACTTTTTCCACATGCTTTAGAGTAAGAAGGATAATATTTTTAGAGATGTTGAGAACTTCTAGGCTTTATCACTAAAACTGAATTCACACAGTGAAGAGGAACCCTAGAAAAATTTCAAACATAATGTCTTCCCAGTGAATTTCACCTTTATGCCCGAATCTGGGGCAATGGGCTACTTGTTCCCCCATTAAACATAAAGAAAAATAATTACTTAATGAGAGAATATATAGCCATTCTCAATTAAAGCAACTGGGATTCCACAAACATTACTATGTCATGACTGAATGAAGTGCTAAGATGAAGAGTTTAGAAAGAATGAAAAACCTAATTACTTACAGGAATCTATGTGATTAAGTCTAGAAAAACAAAAGGAAGAAAAGTGCATTACTCTAATGAGAGGTAGACAAAATATTTAAAATTGGCTCAAAGTGTTTGGTTGAATTATTTTGAAAAATAAAAGATTAAATTTCCTAGAAAATCTTTGTTCCAAAGTAAAATGATTTTCTGATTCATACTTTTGATACTTTATAAAGTGAAACAAAAGAGCATTTTCCTATTCTTTTTAGAGTTGAAAAATGGTAACTGGGCATCAGTGGGCCTGAATTTGGGAACCTAAATGGCAAACCTAAAAATTCACTTAAAGAAGCTGAATTAGAAAACTTTGTTCCTCATAACAGAGCTCCAGTGCTTGAGAACTAAAGCATAAAACTACTTTCTGTAAACTGTAGAGATAGATTTCTGTAAGATGTCTGACTCCTCCATTAGGAACTATTGATCCACATTTTTAAATAAGCAGATGGTTCATGAATACAGAACCCATATTTTAAGAAATGTCAACCTAAAAAACACTTATCTGTTCTGTTGATGCAGAATGAAATCAGGTAAACTACCCTAAGCTTCCTCAAGATCTACTCAAGCTCAGTTTATCCTGTTAGACTGTATCTATCTCCTTTTCTTTGCACATTTTTTAAAAGCAATTTTGCCTAATTTCATATCCCATGATTTGGAGTAGATTTTCCACTCTCAATGAGAAGGTTTTTCTCCTACAGCTCTAACTCTGGAACTCTTTATTGAAAGCTTGCAAACACTTAGTAAGCATTACACTCACCTCTGAAAGCTTTTTACTACTTGTAACTTAATTTAGCTCCAAGCTATAGCACATGAATGCCTCTGCATTCTTTATATGACTCTTTCTGTCAGGAATCCAACTTACAAGGGATGTAAAGGACCTCTTCAAGGAGAACTACAAACCACTGCTCAGTGAAATAAAAGAGGACACAAACAAATGGAAGTACATACCATGCTCATGGATAGGAAGAATCAATATCGTGAAAATGGCCATACTGCCCAAGGTAATTTATAGATTCAATGCCATCCCCATCAAGCTACCAATGAGTTTCTTCACAGAATTGGAAAAAACGGCTTTAAAGTTCATATGGAACCAAAAAAGAGCCCACATTGCCAAGACAATCCTAAGACAAAAGAGCAAAGCTGGAGGCATCATGCTACCTGACTTCAAACTATACTACAAGGCTACAGTAACCAAAACAGCATGGTACTGGTACCAAAACAGAGATATAAACCAATGGAACAGAACAGAGTCCTCAGAAATAATACCACACATCTACAGCCATCTGATCTTTGACAAACCTGAGAGAAACAAGAAATGGGGAAAGGATTCCCTATTTAATAAATGGTGCTGGGAAAATTGGCTAGCCATAAGTAGAAAGCTGAAACTGGATCCTTTCCTTACTCCTTATACGAAATTAATTCAAGATGGCTTAGAGACTTAAATGTTAGACCTAATACCATAAAAACCCTAGAAGAAAACCTAGGTAGTACCATTCAGGACATAGGCATGGGCAAGGACTTCATGTCTAAAACAGCAAAAGCAACGGCAACAAAAGCTAAAATTGACAAATGGGATCTAATTAAACTAAAGAGCTTCTGCACAGCAAAAGAAACTACCATCAGAGTGAACAGGCAACCTACAGAATGGGAGAAAATTTTTGCAATCTACTCATCTGACAAAGGGCTAATATTCAGAACCTACAAACAACTCAAACAAATTTACAAGAAAAAAACAAACAACCCCATCAAAAAGTGGGGAAAGGATATGAACAGACATTTCTCAAAAGAAGACATTCATACAGCCAACAGACACATGAAAAAATGCTCATCATCACTGGCCATCAGAGAAATGCAAATCAAAACCACAATGAGATACCATCTCACACCAGTTAGAATGGCAATCATTCAAAAGTCAGGAAACAATAGGTGCTGGAGAGGATGTGGAGAAATAGGAACACTTTTACGCTGTTGGTGGGATTGTAAACTAGTTCAACCACTATGGAAAACAGTATGGCGATTCCTCAAGGATCTAGATCTAGATGTACCATATGACCCAGCCATCCCATTACTGGGTATATACCCAAAGGATCATAAATCATGCTGCTATAAAGACACATGCACACGTATGTTTATTGTGGCACTATTCACAATAGCAAAGACTTGGAATCAACCCAAATGTCCATCTGTGACAGACTGGATTAAGAAAATGTGGCACATATACACCATGGAATGCTATGCAGCCATAAAAAAGGATGAGTTTGTGTCCTTTGTAGGGACATGGATGCAGCTGGAAACCATCATTCTCAGCAAACTATCACAAGAACAGAAAACCAAACACCGCATGTTCTCACTCATAGGTGGGAACTGAACAATGAGATCGCTTGGACTCGGGAAGGGGAACATCACGCACTGGGGCCTATCATGGCAGGGGGAGGGTGGAGGGATTGCACTGGGAGTTATACCTGATGTAAATGACGAGTTGATGGGTGCTGACGAGTTGATGGGTGCAGCACACCAACATGGCACAAGTATACATATGTAACAAACCTGCATGTTATGCACATGTACCCTAGAACTTAAAGTATAATAATAATAATAATAAAAAGATTATACATGGCACTACTTTCATCTCTCACATCAATTACAATCAACTGATGATGGCTGGCTGAAGCACTGTGTTAAGAAGGATTATGAGACTGATTCTGGACCAAAGTAGAGTGTCGTGGGTAATTTGCTAAGTCTTCCATAAGGACAATGAGGGAATAGCTGTACATATGTAATATATTTTCTTTATTTGACCTAAAGGACCACTAGGATTTCCTTTAATTTTTTACAATAAAATATCATAAGATCCTTTATACAAAATGTTTGGTCTTGTTCCTTCCTCCAGCCACCCAAGCTGCTGAAAGGAAAGAAGGCCAAGGCAGAGAAGGTGGCTCCAGTCCTGCTGTCATAAAAACGCAGAAGGCCAACAAGGTGGTGAATCCCCTGTGTGAGAAAAGGTCTAAGAATTTTGGCATTGGACAGGACATCCATCTCAGAAGGGACCTCACTTGCTTTGTCAAAGGGCCCCACTACATCTGGTTGCATCAGCAAACAGCTATCTTCTATTAGTGGCTGAAAGTGTCTCCTGCAATCAACCAGTTCACCTAGGCTTTGGACTGCCAAACAGCTACTCAAATGCTGAAACTGACCCACAAGTACGAAGCAGAGACAAAGCAAGAGAAGAAGAAAGCTGCCGGCAAAGAGGATGTCCCCACTAAGATACCACCTGTCCCTTGAGCAAAGGTTAACATTGTGACCACCTTGGTAGACAACAAGAAGGCTCAGATGGTAGCGACTGCATATGATGTGGGTCCCACTAAACTGATTGCTGCAGGCCTGCCCTGTATCCTAAGATGGGAGTTCCTTACTGCATTGTCAAGAGAAGGCAAGCTTAAAAGACATCTAGTCCACAGAAACACTCCTGCCACTGTCACCTTCACACATGTTAACTCAGAAGACAAAGGAGCTCTGGCTAAGCTGGTGGAAGCTATCAGGACTAACTACAAGGACAGATATAATGAGATCTGTCAGCACTGAGGAGGCAACGTCCTGGGTCCAAAATCTCTAGCTTGCATTGCCAAGCTGGAAAAGTTAAACAGTAAAGGACTTGCCACTAACCTGGGTTAAATGTACACTGTTGAGTTTTCTGTACACAAAAACAATCCAAATTCTTCTTTTAAAAACTGCTTGGTTGTATAGATTATCTATAAAATGATTTCTATACTGAAAATTACTTACCTTCATGACACTGTTCCCTCAATAGTATATGCACGCACGCGCGCGCACACACACACACACACACACACGTTGATGAGGAAAAAAAATCTACTTCCAGCCAGGATGACTGTCTGTGTGGGGTTTCCACATTCTCCCCAACTGTGTGAGTTTCCTCCCATATCCCAAAGATGTGCACATTAGATTAATTGTTGTATCTACAATGTCCAAGTTGGAGTGAGTGTGGGAGTGTGTGTATGAGTGAGGCTGCAATGGAATGGAGTCCCGTCAAGGGCTGGTTCCTGCCTTGCACCCTGATATGCCAGGATAGGTACTAGCCACTCACAACCCTGAACAGGAATAAGCAGGTTAGAAAATGAATAAACATAATTTATTGTAAAATAAAAAAATGTGCAAAATGTTAAACATACAAATGCACACCACAAAACAATGGGGTCCAAAAGTGCTGAGCAAGCCTGCCATATTTTTTGTTTGTTTTGGACTGTGTGGTTATAGGAGGTGCTCCTTATAATTCTCACTTTGCAAACATTCATTCCTTGATTCAACCCACTACCACTACAACCACCATCACTCACTGATTCACCAAAACTTGGGTAAATAATTATCTTACTTGTTTTCATTAATCTTTCTTGAATGTGTGTATAGCTCACATTTATTCCAGTGTTTAATATTAAAAGTGTTGAGTATTAGAAGTTTGATGATATTTCTATGACAAATATGCTGTAGGAACTTACTGCTTGTTTATGTAAATTAGCCTATAGTAAAGTTGGTTTTATTATATATTATTTTGCTTAAAGTTGCAGTCTCCAATAATCTTTCAACACGTTGAGTGAGAACTTTGTGTGTGTGTGTATAACCTTGTTTTATTGTGCCTCGCTTTATGGCACTTCACAGATAGCGTGTTTTTTACAAATTGAAGGTTTGTGGCAACTCGGTGTCAAGTGCTATTTTTCCAACACCATGTGCTCACTTCCTGTCTCTGTGTCACATTTTGGTAATTACTACAGTATTTCAAACTTCTTCATTATTATTATATCTGTTACAGTGATCTGTGATCTATGTTACCATCGTAATTGTTGTGGGGGACCCAGAACAGCACCCATAAAAGAGAGTGAACTTAATTACTCAATGTTTTATGTGTTCTGGCTCCTCCAATAACCAGTTGTCCCCACTTCCTCCATCTCTCTCCCTCCTAGGACTTTTCTATTCCTTGAGATACAATGTTGAAATCAGGCCAATTAATAATCCTACAGTGACTCTAAATGTTCAAATGAAAGAAACTATAGCAGGTCTCTCACTTTCAATCAAAAGCTAAACATTTCCTTAAGCCAAAACCTAACCCAGATCAAGACCTACCTCTCTTCAATTCTGTGAAGGCTCAGAGAAGTGAGGAAGCTTCAGAAGAAAAGTTTGAAGCTCACAGAGGTTGGTTCATGAGATTTAAGGAAAGAAGTTTCATAACATAAAAGTTCAACGTGAAGCAGCAGGTGCTGGGGGAGAAGCTGCAGCACATTATCCAGAAGATTAGTTCAGATAATTGATGAAAGTGGCTACACTAAACAACAGATTTTCAGTGTAGACAAAACAGCCTTTTAGTGGAAGAAGATTCCATCTAGGACTTTCAGAGCTAGACAGGAAAAGTCAATGCCTGGTTTCAAAACTTTAAAGGACAGGTGGACTCTCTTGTTAGGGCTAATGTAGCTAATGACTCTTGAATTCATCAACTTAATTGAAGCCAATGTTCATTTACCATTCTGAAAATCCCAGGGCCCTTAGGAACTATGCTAAATCTATTCTGCCTGTGCTTTATAAATGTAACAAAGCCTAGATGACAGCACATTTGTTTAGGGCATAGTGTGCTGAATATTTTAAGCTCACTGTGAAGACCTACTGCTCAGAAAAAAAAAAAAAGATTCCTTTCAAAATATTACAGTTCTTTGACAATGCACCTGGCCACCCAAGAGCTCTGATGGAGATATACAAGGAAATAAATGGATTTTTCACGGTTGCTAACACAACATCCATTCTGTAGCCCATGGATCAAGGAGTAAATTCAACTTTCAAGTCTTGTTTTTAATAAATACATTTCATAGGCTATACCTGTCATAGACAGTGATTAGTGATTCCTATGATGGATCTGAGCAAAGTAAATTAAAAACCTTCTAGAAAGAATTCACCATTCTAGATGCCATTAAGAGCATTCATGATTCATGGCAGGAGGTCAAAATCAACATTAACAGGAGTTTGGAAGAAGTTGATTCCAACCTGCATGAAAAACTGTGAGGGCTTCAAGACTTCAATGGAGGAAGTAACAGTAAATGTAAGAGAAATAGCAAGAGAGTTGGAATTAGAAGTGAAGCCTGAAGATATGGGTAATTGCTGCAGTCTCATGATAAAACTTGACTGGAGGAGTAGTTGCTTCTACTGGATGTGCAAAGAAAGTAGTTTCTTGAGATGGAATCTACTCCTGGTGAAGATGCAGTGAACACTGTTTAAATGACAACAAAGGATTTGGAATATTACATAAACTTAGTTGATAAAGCAGTGGCCAGGATTGAAAGGATTGACCACAATTTTGAAAGAAGTTACATTATGGGTAAAATATTATCAAACAAAATCACATGCTATAGAGAAATTTTTCATTAAAGGAATAATCAATGGGGCAAACTTCATTGCGGCCTTATTTTTAAGAAATTGCCACAGCCACCCAAAATTCAGTAACTACCACCCTGATCAATCAATAGACATCAACACTGAGGTAAGACCCTTCACTAGCAAAAAGATCATGATCCACTGAAGGCTCAAATGATCACTGGGACTTCGCAATAAAGTATTTTTAAATTAACATATTTAAAATACAATTAAAATAACATATTTTAAATACAGTATAGTATAAACATAACTTTTATATTCACTGGGAAACCAAAAAATTTGAGCCATACTTTATTGTGATATTGCTTTATTGCAGATGTCTGAAACAAAACACACAATATCTTCAAGGTATGCCTCTATATATAAAGAGAGGGAGACCAGTGAAAATATTTGAAATGTATTAATTAATTTGTTTCATCTTCAGGAGCCAGACTGTGTTAGGCTATTCATGCACTGCTGTAAAGAAAAACCCGAGGCTGGGTAATTTAGAAAGAAAACAGGTTTAATTGGTTCACAGTTCTGCAGATTGTACAGGAAACATGGTGCTGGCATTTGCTTCTTGTGAGGGCTTCAGTGAGCTTACAGTCATGGCAGAAGGAAAGGGAAGCTGGCTTGTCACATGATGACAGCATGAGGAAGGTGTGTGGGGAGGTGCCACATACTTTTAAACAATCAGATCTCATATGAACTCGAAGCAAGAACTCCCTCATCACTAAGGGGAGGACACCAAGCCATTTACAAAGGACCTGCCCCATGATCCAAACACCTCCCACCAGGCCACAGTTCCAACACTGGAAATTACAGTTCAACATGAAATTTGGGGAGGACAAACATCCACACCATATCAGAGACCAATTCTTCTCTTTATTATACTAATGCCAGTAAAGCCCAGGAGAGAAAATAACTGAAAAAATATATATAGCTAATGGTAATCACTGATAAGGAATCATAAATGAGACTCACAATATCTTAAAATAGTTGTGCAAATGATGGGAAAATCAAAACAACCTTCTTCTAGTAAATGTCTTATGAAGCAATTGTGTATAAGCAAACTGCAATAGCTTGCCTACAATAGCTAACAACATCATCTCATTTAAGATGGTTGAGGTAAAAGACATTTCTGCCAATCTTGCTGTAGCCACCAAAAAGCAAAAAATATGTAACATTCTTTTCAATGTCAACATTTCTTTGATGATATCTGTAAACATTCGTTTCCATGTAACAAGCAACCTATTCTTCAACCAATGAATACAGCATGAGATAAGAGTCATAAGACTTGAAGTGTGCTCCCCTCTTTCATGGAATCATTGTGGTCTTCATAACCCACCTAACCTCAGGTGCCTCAATAAATTATGAATATTGACCAATATTTCTCTTCTAGCTCATAAGAAAATAAAATAAAGTCTTGTAGAATGGAGAAGTAGTTAAGTTGCAAAAATCCCTGGAGAGGCTCTAGACCAGTTACTGGTTGTCACCTTTACCTGGCCATGGTAGGCTTCTTGCAATCGCTCATTCTTCAGGATAAATTCTATCCCTGAGCAAAGAAAGCAAAATCTTGTCCTTAGTAAGACTATATTTTTTATTGTCTTTTTTTTCCCAAAGTGGACATAAATCCTAGCTTAACTGTCTATTAGTAATGCGTACATAATCACATGAAGTTTGGGCAAAGCTAATGACATCCAATATCACGTGGCGGTTCGATAAAGAAATTAAATATCACAATTCCCAGATCTTGTTCCAACTAAATAATGGCAAGACTGAAGCCCAATTAGGATATACACTATATATCCTAAGTATTATAGGTAAACTCAAAAGCCTACAATGTTTAGTTGTTGGAGTTAGAGTGACAATCAGAAATGTTAATGGTTATCCAACTCCAGTATTCCATAAAATATCCCAGTTTCATGTCAAATGAGTTATACCCACAATACTTTTTACTACTGAGAACTAGAAAAATCTAAAATGAAAAGAGAATTAGATACAAAATGTTTCTGATATGTTCTAGGCAATGATCATGTTCCTAATTTACAAAGTCCATGAAAAAATACTCTTATGTTGAAATAGTTGTTATTAAAAGTGAGTCCTCTTACAGTGAAAATAGATAGGATGTGACATATCTCTAAGCAATTATTGCTATTCCAGCCATCACTTTGTGAAGATATGCTTTGTTTTGATTGATTTAGAGAACTGCAATAAATAAGAACTGTTTAGTTGGAATATGATGTTTATTTCTTATGCCAATGTATGACCAAAAATATTTTCTCACTTCAGTCTAGAAAGTGAGATGTGTATTATTTATCTCCAAATAAATGTGTGAAAAGATGTGTGCTTTCAGTTTTTCTTCTTTCTCCCAAAATATTTAAATACCTAATAAAATAATATTGTTCATTAATATATTAATTGTCCTGCTTATACTTTCAGTATCCAATTCGTCATTTCAAGTATAAGACATAGAAAAGAACGCTTGGAATGCTTGCTGTGGCTTTGTACAAATAAAATATAATACCTAACAAGGGCAGGAGGAAGGAGGAGGGATTTGTAAGTTTGCTTGTTGTATTTTTAAAAGTCAAATTTCATTTAAAATTATGTTTAAATAATATTACCAGAATATTCCAAAATAAAAGTCAAAGGTAAGAAAAATAATGTTAAAATCTTCTCAAATTTATGAAGAATAAATGAAGTAAAAAATAAAAAATCTTGTGAAATGTATCTGGTCTTTCCTGAAGCTCTTTGGTATCTCCATAGACGTGGTTTGAACACACAAAAAAACTGCCTATGCAGTGTTCATGCTAAGATTGCCTTTAACACACTCAGCATAGTAATATATCAGGTTCAAAAAATGATTTCATAATTGTTTTGCTTAAGACTAACAGGCAAAGATTGTCCTGAATTTGCTGTTCTGCTGTTTCTGTAGGACCAAATCCCAGGTGCAGATTGGCCTCTAAGAGGCATAATCTGCCCCAGGAAAGCCAATCAGGAAGCCTTCCTTTTAACCATGACACAACCGTTCAGATTCACCTGTTACTGCTGTTCCCCCAGAACTTCTACTCTAATGAAATGTATCAAGTTGTTAAGCAATTTTACATAAGATGTGGCTTAAAATAGGTAGCTTTTAATATCGAATGAAATGTTCTAATGAATATAATATTACACTTTGGAAAGGAAGAAAAATATCTACTGGATATTGTCATGTTTTATATTTCTTTTTGGTGTCAGTGGAAACTGAATAGTACATTTTTTCCAAATTTTACTACATATTAAAGGGATGGAGGAAGTAGAAGCATAGACAGAGTAAACAGGGATGGCAAGACAAAGGAGTATAAGTCCTCGAGGATTTTACAATCTAACTGAAATAAGACATAGAGGTTTTTACTTATCTTTTCAATTTGTAATTTTGTGGGTACATAGTAGGTATAAATATTTATGGGGTACATGAAGCATTTTGATACAGGCATGGAAAGCATAATAATCACATCATGGAGAATGGGGTATTAATCTCAAGCATTTATCCTTTACATTACAAACAATCAAATTACACTCTTAGTTATTTCAGAATGTATAATTAAATTATTATTGACTATAGTCACCCTGTTGTGCTGTCAAATAGTAGGTCTTATTCATTCTTTCTATTTTTTTTTTTTTTTTTGTACCCATTTACCATTCCCATCTCTGCCCCACCTCCCCACAACTACTCTTCCCAGCCTCTGGTAACCACGTTCTACTCTCCATCTACATGAGTTCAATTGTTTTGATTTTTAGATCCCACAAATAAGTGAGAACATGCAATGTTTGTCTTTCTGTGCCTTGCTTATTTCACTTAACATAATGACCTCCTGTTCCATCCATGTGGTTCCAAATGACAGGATCTTATTCTTTTTTACAGCCAAATAGTACTCCATTGTGTATATGTACCACATTTTCTTTATCCATTCATCTGTTGATGGACACTGAGGTTGCTTCCAAATTTTGTCTATTGTGAACAGTATTGCAACAAACATAGGAATTCAGACATCTCTTCAAAATATTGATTTCCTTTCTTTGGGGTATATACCTAGCAATAGGATTGCCGTATCATACGGTAGCTCTATTTTTAGTTTTTGAGGAACCTCAAAACTGTTCTCCGTAATGGTTGTACTAATTTACAGTCCCACCAAGCGTGTACAATGACTCCCTTTTCTCTATATCCTCATTAGCATTTGTTATTGCCTGTCTTTTGGGTATAAGCCATTTTAACTAGGGTGAGATGATACATAATTATAGTCTTGCTTTGCATTTTTTTGATGATTAATAATATTTAGCACCTTCCACATGCCTTTTGCCATTTGTATGTCTTTTTTGCCTCGAACTCCATTTATTTTAATATTAACATAGCTATTCCAGTTTTCTTTTGATTTGTGTTTTCCCAGTATATATTTTTTTATTCTTTTAATTTACTTATTTTTCTTTTTTTATTATACCTTCCTCTTTTGAAAAATATCTATTCAAATATTTTGCCTGTTTTTGATCAGATTATTAGATTTTTTTCCTATAGCATTCTTTGAACTTCTTATATATTCTGGTTAATTCCCTGTCAGATAAGTAGTTTGCAGATATTTTCTCCCATTCTGAAGGTTGTCTCTGCACTTTGCTGGTTGCATCTTTAGCGGAGTGAATGATTTGCAACTTGACGTGATCCCATTTGTCCTGTTTCATTTTGGGTGCCTGTGCTTGTGCGTTGTTACTCAAGGAATCTTTGCCCACTCCAATGTCCTGGAGATTTTCTCCAATGTTTTCCTGTAGTAGTTTCATAGTTTGAGATCTTAAATTTAAATATTCAATCCATTTTAATTTGATTTTTGTATATGGCAGAGACAGGGGTCTAGTTTCATTCTTCTGTATATGAATATCCAGTTTTCCCAGCAGCATTTATTGAAGAGACTGTCTTTTTCCGCCAATGCATGTTCTTGCCACCTTTGTCGAAAATGAGTTCACTGTAGGTGTGTGAATTCGTTTCTGGGTTCTTTATTCTGTTCCACTGGCCTATGTGTCTGTTTTTATGCCAGTACCATGCAGTATTGGTTACTATAGCTCTGTAGTAAATTTGAAGTTAGGTAATATAATTTCTCCAGTTTCGTTATTTTTTTTTAGGATGGCTTTGGCTGTTCTGGGTCTTTTGTAGTTCCACACAATTTTCTTTTTCTTTTGAGACTGACTCTTGCTCTATCGCTCAGACTAGAGTACAGTGGCATGATCTTGGCTCACTGCAACCTCTGCCTCCCACGTTCAAGCAATTCTTGTTCCTCAGTATTCCAAGTAGCTGGGATTACAGGTGTACCACCATACCCAGCTAATTTTTGTATCTTTAGTAGAGATGGGGTTTCACCAGGTTGGTCAGGCTGGTCTCGAACTCCTGACCTCAAGTGATCTGCCCACCTTGGCCTCCCAAAGTGCTAGGATTACAGGTGTGAGTCACTATGCCCAGCCCATATATATAGTTTATACATTTATTAGGATACATTTTTTATTCTCTCCCATCCTCCATGCTCCAATCTTCCATCT
>NW_012113141.1:199945-218382 GCF_000951035.1 Colobus angolensis palliatus
GTCAGGCTGGTCTCGAACTCCTGACCTCAAGTGATCTGCCCACCTTGGCCTCCCAAAGTGCTAGGATTACAGGTGTGAGTCACTGCACCCAGCCCATATAAATTTTAGGATAGTCTTTTTCTATTTCTGTGAAGAATGTCATTGGTGTTTTAATAGGGATTGCATTGAATATATAGATTACTTTATGTTGTATAGACATTTTAACAATATTGATTTTTCCAATCCATGAACATGGAATATCTTTCCATTTTTTGGTGTCCTCTTCAATTTCTTTCATGAATGTTTCATAGTTTTCATTATAAAGATCTTTCACTTCTTTGGTTAAGTTAATTTATAGGTATTTAATTTTATTTGTGGCTATTGTAAATGGAATTACATTTTAATTTTTTTTTCAGATAGTTCACTGTTGGCATATAGAAATGCTACTGATTTTTGTATGTTGATTTTGTATCCTGCAACTTTACTGAATTTGTTTACCAGTTCTAATAGTTTTTTGGTAGAATATTTAGGTTTTTCCAAATATAAGATGATATAATCTGCAAACAAGGATAATTTCACTTCTTCCTTTCCAATTGAATGATCTTTATTTTTATTCTTGCCTGATTGCTCTAGCTAGGACTTTCAGTCGAATAACAGTGGTGAAAGTGGACATCCTTGTTGTGTTCCAGATCTTAATGGAAAGGCTTTCAGTTTTCTCTCCACTCTATATGACAGATCCCCAGTTAGTATAACACTACAGCTGTTATTATATTATATATTTTACACTTTTATATTATATTATATTATATTTCATTATAGTATAATACTATAGCTTTTATTATGTTCAGGTATGTTCCTTCTATGCCCAGTTTTTTTAGGGTTTTTATCATGAAAGGATGTTAAATTTTATGAAATGCTTTTTCAGCATCAATTTCAATTGAAATGAACATATGATTTTTGTCCTTCATTCTGTTGATATGATATATCACATTGATTGTTTCATGTATATTGAACCATCCTTGCATCCCAGGGATAAAACCCACTTGTTCATGATGAATGACCTTATAAATTAATTGTTGAATTTGGTTTGCTACCATTTTGTTGAGGATTTTTGCATCAATATTCATCAGAGATATTGGCCTGTTTTGTTTCTCTTTTTTGTGTGTGTCATGTGTCTTTGTCCAGTTTTTGTTGTCACGGTACTACTGGCCTCAAAGAGTGAGTTTGGAATTTTTCCCTTATCCTCCCTTTTTTGGAATATTTTCACTAGAATTGGTATTAGTTGTTCTTTAAATGTTTACTAGGATTCAGCAGTAAAACCAGTGGGTCTGGACTTTTCTTTACTAGGAGACTTTTATTACAGCTTCAATCTTGTCAATTGGTATTGGTCTGTTCAGGTTTTGTATTTCTTCATGGTTCAATCTTGGTAGGCTGTATGTGTCTAGGAATTTTTCCATTTCTTCTAGATCGTTCCACTTTATTAGCATATAGTTGCTCATAGTAGCCACTAATGATCCTTTGAATTTCTGTGGTATCAGTCGTAATATCCCCCTTTTTCATATGTGATTTTATTTATTTGGATCTTCTCTCTTTCTTCTTAGTCTGGCTAAAGGTTTGTCAATTTTGTTTAGCTTTTTAAAACACCAACTTTTTGTTTCATTGATCTTTTACATTGTTTTCATTTCAGTTTCATTTATTTCTTCTCTAATCTTTATATTTTCTTCTACTAATGTGGGGTTTGTATTTTCTCTCACTTTTCCAGTTCCTTAAAATTTCTCATTAGGTTATTTATTGGAAGTTTTTCTTTTCTTTTTCGATATAGACATTTATAGGAATAAACTTGCCTCCCGGTACTGATTTTACTATATTCCACAGGTTTTGGCATGTTGGGTTTCCATTATCATTTGTTACAAAAAAAAATTTCAGTTTCCTTCTTAATTTCTTTATTGACCCAGAGGTCATTCCAGAGATGTGGTTTAATTTCCATTTATTTGTATAGTTTCCGAAATTCCTCGTGTTATTGGTTTGTAGTTTCATTCCTTTGTGGTCAGAGAAGATGTTTGATATTATTTCAATTTTTTGAATGTTTTAAGCCTTGTTTTGTGACCTAACACATGGTCTATCCTTGAGAATAATCCATGTGCTGAAGAAAAGAATGTGTATTCTGTACCATTGGATGAAATATTCTGTAAATATCTACTAGATCCATTTGGTTCACAGTGAAGATTAAGTCCAATGTTTCTTTGTTGATTTTGTTGATTTTCTGTCTGGTAGATCTGTTCAATGCTGAAAGTAGGGTGTTGAAATCTCCAGCTATTACTAGGGGCCTCTCTCCTTAGCTCTAATAATATTTGCTTTACGTATCTGGCTGCTTCAGTGTTGGGTGCATATATATTTAAAATTGTTATATCCTCTTGCTGGATTGATGTCTTTATCATCATATAGTGACTTTCTTTTTCTCTTCTTGTTTATGTCTTGAAATCTATTTTGTCTGATGTAAATGTATCTATTTCTGTTCCTTTTTAGTTTCCATTTGCATGGAATATCTTTTCTTATCCTTTATTTTTAGTCTATCTATGTCTCTATAGGTGAAGTGTGTTTTTTGTAAGGAACAGATCAATGGGTCTTATTTTTTTTATCCATTCAGCCACTCAATGTCTTTTGATTGGAGAGTTTTGTCCATTTACATTCAATGTTATTATTGGTAAAAAAAGGACTTACTCCTGCCATTTCGTTGTTTGTTTTCTGGTAGTTTTGTGGTCTTCTCTTCCTTCTTTCTCCCCTTCATGTCTTCCTTTTAATGAAGGTATTTTCTCTGGTAATGTTTAGTTTCTTGGTTTTTATTTTCTGTGTATCCATTGTATGTTTTTTGGTTTGAGATTTCCATGAGGCTTGCAAATACTATCTTATAACCTATGATGTTAGCCTAATGACTACTTAAGTTGTTTGTAGAAAGAAAGAAACAAAGAAAAAAACAAAAAGAAAACTAATAAAAACTCTACACTTTAACTTTGTTCCCTCACTTTTTAACTTTTTTGTTTCTATTTACACCTTATTGTACTATCTATGTCTTTAAAAGCTTTGTAGTTACTATTCCTATTGGCTCATCATTTAGTCTTTCCACTTAAGAGTAGTTTGCACACCACAATTACAGTGTTATAATATTATGTGTATTTCTGTGTACTTACTATTATCAATGAGTTTTGAACCTTCAGGTGATTTTTTATTGCTCATTAATGTACTTTTTTTCTAACTGAAGTACTCTCTTTTCCATTTCTTGTGGGACAGGTCTGGTGTTGATGAAATCTCTCAGCTTTTGTTTGTCTGGGAATGCTTTTACTTCTCTTTCATGTTTGAAGTATGTTTTCACCAGATATACTATTCTAGGGTAAAAGTTTTTTTTTCCTTAAGCACTTTAAATTGAATTAATGAATAAATGGACCTTATTAGAACAGATGAGGCTTGGACCTTAAAGGACACACTGTACATGGACAAGTAGAAAATATGGAGAGAGAAACTTCTAGTTATAAGTGAGTTTCTGCAGGCCTTCCTAATCTTGTGGTGATAGATGAGAGTTCATTAATAGAAATAATCCAAATTTCTTCCCTCAACTATCTAATGTCAGGTCTCCTTCCTGAAGAATTTCTGTGAAGCCTTAAAGAGTGTCAAGATCATTCCCTCATGAACTTACATTTAGAAACCCTTTCCCACAGATATCAATGCCACATCATTGTCCCTCCTGCTGGTGCCCTCAGCTTGAGACAACAGATATGGTACTCAAAGAGCTGCCTGCCTCCAAGGGACCACAGAGGCATTCTATTTTCTGGAGTCTTCCCTGAGTCAAAATCACTCTAATGAGTTAAAATTGTGAGAATTTTTTTATTATTGGAAGAAGTTATTTTTATCTAATTCTTGATCTACTTATAATAAGTAATCCTAGAATATTTTTTTCAGCTCACTGCAACTTCCGCTTCCCAGGCTCAAGCGATTCTCTAGCCTCAGCCTCCCAAGTAGCTGGGACTATAGGTATGAACTGCGAATGCCCAGCTAATTTGGTTTTTGTTTTGTTTTGTTTTTTATAGAGATGGGGTTTCACCATGTTGCCCAGGTTGGTCTCAAACTCCTGAGCTCAAAGCCACTTGACCACCTCAGCCTCCCAAAGTGCTGGGATTACAGGCATAAGACACTGTGCCCAGCCAGTAATCCCGGAATTTTTACAAAAGCTTCTATTGTTGCAAAATGAAACAATATTCTCTTACCATTATTTAAAGTCACTTTTTTCGTTTGCTGGTAAAAAAAAATTTTTTTTCAATCATTGACAAATATTTGTTGAACACCCACTCTGTGCCATGTACTACTATGTTAGGTACTGGATATATGTTGATGAATGAAACAGACTGTATCCTTGTAGAATTTGAGCTGCTGAACTCAGAAGTAAATTCTGTGAAAGTTAGGATGGATAGTCAAGTTGAGTACTCCTAGTTTTAATATTTAACATGTTGCTCTCATCAATTTTTTAATAAATATTAGTGTACAAAGGTAATCTAGGTTTTGAGGCATATCCAGAAAAATCTGTTTTTTTAGTCAAGAGAATCCACCCAAGAGACTACTCATAGAAAATAATTTATATGATGCATCAGATAGAAAGTAAAATTTAGTGTTTTCCTGAAAAAAAAAAAAACACAAAAACCAAATACCAAATACAATGGAGACTTCTCTTCCACATTCTGTGGCATTTGTTTTTTCAACTAAACAGCAACACTACACTCATGAAAACAACTCCTTCAGCACTACCTGTACTTTGCTTCACCAAACCAGAAACGTCAATATAAAAAACAAGCAGCATACCAAAGGTCAACTGATCTTCAACAAGGGTGCCAAAAATACACAATGGGGAAAGGATAGTCTCTTCAACCAATGGTGTGAAAAGTCATATCCATATGCAAAAAAATGAAATTGAACCCTTACACCATACACAAAATTCAACTCAAAGTAGATTAAAGACAAACATAAGACCTGAAACTATAAAACTTCTAGAAGAAAACATAGTGGAAAATTTTCATGACTTTGGTCTTGGCAATGATTTCATGAATATCTCACCAAAAACACAAGCAACAAAAGCAAAAATAAACAAATGAGCCCACATCAAAGGAGAAAGCTTCTGCACACCAAAGGAAACAACTGACAGTGAAAAGGCAACCTACAGAATAGGAGAAAATGTTTACAAACTATATGTATTAGTCCATTCTGCATTGCCATAAAGGAATACCTGAGACTGGGTAATTTATAAAGAAAAGGGGCTTATTTTGGCTCATTATTCTGCAGGCTGTACACAAAGCATGGCACCAGCACCTGCTCCCAGTGAGGGCCTCGAGAAGCTTCCAACCATGGCCAAAGGGAAAGGGGGATCCTGCGTTTCACATGATGAGACAGAGAGCAAGAGACAGAGGGAGGAGGTGTCAGGCACTTTTAAACAACCAGATCTCACATGAATTCACAACAAGATTTTCATGAGGGATCTGTCCCCATGACCCAAACACCTCCCACTAGGCCCACCTCCAACATTGGAGGCCACATTTCAATGTGTGATTTGGGGAGGGGAAACATCCAAACCATATCACCATATATATGATAAGGAAGTAATTCCTAAGATATATAAGGAACTCCCACAACTCAACAGCAAAAAGACTAATAACGCAATTTTTTAAATAGGGCAAAAACTTGAACCGACTGTCACAGTATCTGTGTGAAAATATACTCAACATCATTAATCATCAAGGAAATACAAATCACAACCACAATGAGATATCATCTCACACCTGTTAGAATGGCTATTATCAAAAAGATGAAAGATAAGTATTGTCAAGGATATGGAGAAACCGGAACCTTTGTACACTGTCAGTGGAAATGCAAAATGGTAGGGCTGCTATGGAAAACAACATGAAGGTTCTTTTAAAAATTAAAAATATAACTACCATATGATTCAGCAATCCCACTCTGGGTATTTATCCAAAAGAATTGAGATCGGGACTTTAAAGAGCAATTAGCACTCCCAGGTTCATTGCAGCACTACCTGCAATAGCTAAAATGTGGAAACAATCTAAATGTCCATCGACAAATGAATGAATAAAGAAAATGTGGTATCTATATACAATGGAATATTATTCAGCCTTTAAAAAGAAGGAAATTCTGCAATATATGACAACAGAGATGAATTTGAGGAAACTGTGCTAAGTGAAAAAAAAAAGCCAGTAATCAAAGGACAAATACTGCATGATTCCTCCTATATGAAGGATCGAAAATAGTTAATTTCATAGACTCAAAGGATGGAATGGTGATTGCCAGGGACTCAGGGGAGAAGAAAAAGGAAGTTGATAATCAAGGGGAGTAAAGATTCAACTAATAAAGATAAGTAAGTTCTAGAGATCTGCTGTACAACATTGTACCTATAGTTATCAATACTACATTGCACACTTAAAAATTTGTTAAGAGAGTAGATCTCGTGTTAAATGTTTTACAACAATAAAATAATATAATAAATAAAACAACAAAGAAGCATGTTGTAATGGCTATTCCAGGTTATCTTCCAGTAGGCTTTGCTAATTACTTTCCTCCAGCCTCAGCCTAGAGCCCCCAAGCAAAGCAACTCCCTATGACCCACACAGTTGTTCACCACCCATGCTCAGACATGGATTAATCACACTTAAATGGGAACTCCTACACAAGAGGATTAAGGTAAGGTATCAGGGCACTCAGGATATCAGCTTAATTATGTCAGAAGATTTGTGATGATGAACTGTGACAGACAAGGCTAGTCAGATAGATGAGTCCTGTTGCAGATGCTAATTTAATTACCAATTTTTGGCATGTATTGAGCCCTGACCATTTGTGCAAAATGTTTTATTTAGGTCTTATCATGACCTATTTGAAAATGACAAACTGAGGTTTAGCTATATTAATGTATCAAGGTCACTCAGCTAGCATGTGGTAGAGCTGAGAATAAAACCATGCCTAGTGAAAGTCAGAGTTTCTACCCTTAACTACTGGATCATACCATGGTTGTGAGAGAATCAGTAAAGGGTCATAAACAAATGATGGCATGAAGAAAGCACCATTACAGAAAGACTGAATTGCTGGGGACAATGTACAGGAGAGAAAGATAGTTGGAGGAGGGGAAACTTGTTGCTTTCATTTAATATTAATTAGTAAAAGTTCAGTCCTAATCCACAATAATATTTCTACTTTCTCATAGCACTATGTGTTTCCTTAATAAATAGACTAAAGCAGTAGCTTGGAATACCAGCACTAAACTTAAGTTTTTAAGATTATAACCATAAAGATCTGTGTGAATGATGACCAAATGGTTAGTTAAAAAAATAAAGTAATAAAAATCCCACCACCAACAACAAAGAAAATTACCCAAAGATGACTGAGAAACATCTTTACACCACTATTTGCCTGATAGAGTGACTACATAAAACAAACAATACCAGATGCTGGTGAGGATGTAAAGCAATCGGAGCTCTCATACGTTGCTGATGAGAATGGAAAATGGCATAGTCCTGTGAAACAGTTTTCCAGTTTCTTATAAAATTAAACATATACTTAGCATACAACCCAGCATTTCTACTTCTAGGTATTTACCCAAGTGAAAACCAATATTCATACAAAAAAAATCTGTATGTGGAAAAAATACATATATATAAGCTTTATTCATAATTACCAAAAGCTATAAATAACCTACATTCCCCTCAAATAGACATGTGTTTTTAAAAATGGTGATACATCCATAGTGTGAAATAGTACTCAACAATAAAGATGAACAAACTATTGATACATGCAACAAAGGGAGGAATCTCAAATACTTTATGCTAAGTGAAAGAAGTCAGACTCAAAAGGCTAGATATTGTATGATTCCACTCATTCATATAACATTCTGGAATAGGTAAAACAGATCAGTGGGTGCCAGGTGTTAAAGGTATGGGGAAGATATGACTTCAAAGGGAGAAGATAAGAGAATATTAGAGGAGATATATTGAAATTGTTCTTTATCTTAACTGTGGTAACAGTTATATAACTCTACCTATTTTCTAAGACTCATAGAAATATACACCAAAAAAGTCAATTTTACTGTATATGAATTAAAACTACACTTTCACATTAAAAAATCTCTTCTACAAGCAAGCATACAGCAAAAGCTTCACATTTTCTAAATGTTATAAACCACTGAAACATTTCACAAAGCATCATCTACAAATAAGATAATGTAACTGAGTATTTAAACCAAAAACCAAGCTATAATTTTTCAAAAATTATATACAGGGCATAAAAACATGCTTATTAAAAGCATAAGTAGTTGGCCAGCATGTTGTTTACCACCTCTGAAGAGCTATAAAATGTTTATAGACTTTTATACCTTTTGTGAATAAAATGGAGCAAATTAATGCAAAGTTATTTTTCTGAGAGAAGCTGTCAAACTCCTTTCTGGCTAAAAGGGAATTTGTGACTTCTTGTTATGTTAAATTTGGTACTAAAGCCTGGATGAACCACCTCAAATGGGCTATTTACTATGATAAATACTGTTTCCTAACAAGAGGAAAAGTGGTGGCCTGGGAAGATAACTGCTGGGATTTTAATGCACTCTCTGAAACACTCTGACACACTCTGTTAGAGAGAATAATTTAATATTAACCAGAAGTCAGGCTTAACATTCCATTTCCTGAAAATGATCATCAAAAAACAAATGCAATTTAATTCACCAAACATGTATTAAGCATTTAATATATGCCAAGCACTGTGCTAGGCACTAGGTAAACAAATCAAAAATAACACAGTATTTGCCTTTAAAGATTGCACAAAGTAGCAGGGGATAGAGACATGTAATAAACAAATATACTTCCATACAATAATCTAAGTGTGATGATAGAAGTGTGATCGGGTACAGGGACAACCAGGGGAAAAAGTGATTTGTCTGAGTTCTAACAAAAAGGACCTCAACCCCATCCCATCCCAGGACCCCCTAAATCTGCCTTCAGATGATTAAAATGCTAACAGGGACAAACAGAAGGCTGCATGGTTTAAAGAGGCCATTCCTTTTATATTTACCACCACCATCTTCCATGACAGTTTGGAAAACTTTGAGCAAGGCATACCTGTGCTGAGGTGTTTATTCCTTGACTTGAAATAATACTCCAGGTGATGAAATTCCCACAGGACAAAGGAATAATAATCTAAAGTCTCCCTTTCCAGAAAGTGGAAAAGTTCCAAGTAGTTTTATTCCTTACTGAAACCTAAGATCCCTTTATGCAAAAGAAAAAAACAAGGTCTCATGCCTCATGCTAATTCACTGTGGCTAACTACACTACTTAAAATTAAGATAGAAAGGTATGAATGTTTCATTTTTCCTGTATGTTAGCAGTGATCATAGCTAACACATAATTCCAGTTCACTGTTACTACGAAATGTAACTACTGCTCCAATACTCTCACAATGGATTAAACAAGTAAATAATAGAACTGATACTATCTCCTGTGTTTTCAAGCCCTTCCCTGAAACTACTAGCCCTAACAGAGAAGAACCCAGCAGTACTTTCTTTCCTCTCTTCTTTCTATCCTTTCCATTCTATCCATCACAGAAAGTAGCACCTTTTTTCCTTCATCCTTTTTATTCTATGCATCACAGAAATTAATTCCAGTTATGTACACAATGGCCAACTAGCAGAAAACAAATCATTAGAAAATGTTAAAAGCAAAACAGTGGGAAGGAAAACCTAAGTGTCACATCTTTGAGGGCCAGCACTATGTTTCCAAAATGGGAAGGGTTTTACAGCTAGAAGATCTGGGCTCAGATCCTGCTTCCGCCACTTACTAGCTCTGTAGCTTTAGACCATATATTCACCTGTCTGAATGTCAGTGTTCACTTCCGCAAAATGTAGGTGATAGGAACTGCTTCTTTGCATGATTATTCTTGAGATTAGGTGCCATACAAGACTGATTCTCAATCCCGCTGCATGCTAAAATTCGGGGGCACCACTCTGAGATTCTGTTTTCATTGGTCTACTGTGGCGTATGGACTACAAAAAGAGAGAGAGAAGCAGCAGCACATCCCCAAGGTACTCAACCGTACAGCTGGGAAACAACCTCTGGGTTACAGCAACTGCGAGAACTCCCTAAACTTTAATTCAGTGCAGCATTTCACAGTTTATTATTGTGTTTTAAAAGTACCATTGAACTCATCCTGTTATGCAAGTTACGTAGTCTTAAAGATTGCTAGTAACTCAATAGTTAAATTTGGTGTTTACTTAGAATGCCTCCTTTGACAAGCAAATCATCATTTTCAACAACTGAGAATTGTTATAAGGAGCTGAGAAAACAAGATATATACATTAAATGGTTAAAGTCAATTTTTAGGTGCCAAAAATGAAAGGAGTATGATGATGGGATAAGCTTTATGATGCTTGAGGTCAGGTACGTTGATTTTTAAAAATAGTTCCGGCATCAAGAACACTGCATAGAACCAAATAAATATTTGTTAAGTAAGCAGATAAATGTGAGAGTGAATGGACAAATGTGACAATTTCCACAGGAATTTACCAAGAGAGTCATCACTGAAGACTGGAATGTAGAGGAAAGTATTTTAATTGGGAAAATAAATTTCAGCCACTGCCCACCAATGAGGCTTCAGTGCCTCTAATGAAGAGACCTGAACTTCAGATTTGAAAGGCAAATTGAAGTCCTTGCATTTTCAGTTAAACCTTTCAAACAGTAGCCCACTCTGCCTCCATTCTTGGTCCCAATTCTGACTCTCCTCCAAACTTCTAATATTAACAATTGGCACAAGGCTAGCTTTCTAAAACAAACATTTCTCATTACTAGGAACATTACAAAAGTCTTGCTTTCTGAGCATTGTATGCCTGCTTTAAGAGCTAGTTAATGCACAGTATAAAACAAAGAAGAGAAAGGACATGATCTAGCCAGCCGGGTTAGCCAAGGGGCCTGGGAGATAAATTGACTAACTGCCTGTATAGCATCTTACATTCTCCAAAATAACCCTACAAAGTTGCTGCAGATCTCAGATTAAGAAAAATTTATTGCTGAGTTTATTGTTTTTAACATCCTTTGTCTGAGCACCTAGCAACTAAAGTGATAAGTACCTTCAACTTGCAAGGATAAATGCTGCAAATATCTTGGCTGAATTACCTATTTGTATGTATGGTTGTAACTTGAATTATTCATTTACATTTTTTATTTTTTAAAGAGAAGAATAAACAAAACTAGAAAGAGAAGAGATACTAAAAAATCTCATTGCTGTAGATTTAAAGGTTTTCAGGTGATAGGAAGCCAAAAGGCCCCTTCAGCAATAAACAATAGATTTATTCTACAATCTAATTAATATTCACAAACTATGTTACTTACAAAACAAACCATACATCTAGGGAATGCAATTGCATCCAAGCAAAAGTATGCATATTAATGAGGAAAAATCTTACAAAATTAGGCTTGGAAAAGTATATGCAGCAAAAAAGTTATGGTTTTTCTTTAAAACTGTATTTGAATATTAACAACAATGGGTCAGTCCCATTTAATTGCTGGTCTTATAATAAAGCAAATATTTTAAATTTGGGTGACAACATGAACTTTCCCTGAAACCTCTGCCAATAACAACCTAGGGTATCTATTTCTCATTTGGAAAGGAATGAAGGGTTTCCTACACCTATGTGCAAGTGATAATGCAAGACCATGAAAATTCTAGACCCATAAACCTACTATGGAAAAAAATTTAACCCCTTCCAAATTAATACTTGCTACTGTCCAAATGATAGCTTAAGATTAACATTCATTGACTGAGTTCTGTTTTCTTATTAACAATAACACCACTGCTTTGTCATTGGTTGTCCAAGTGGGACATGCCATTGTGATGTGAGAAGAAAATATCGAAACTTCTATTTGTACTTATTATTATCAAAAACAGAAAGAAATTAAACTTTATTGATATTTTTTTAAAAAATCACACTGACCCCTTCCCTGTCCCTATATCAACTGTAAACAATACAGACAGATTTCATGAGATAGGCAGAAGGAAGCAGGAGTTGTTTGTGAAACAGTCACTCATCTCCTAGCTTTCTTCAGGTTGCAAAGTACCATAGTGTGTGTAGCTACAAGTAGTGGATTTACTGAATACATTATCTAGTTTTATTTAAACTAACCCTACAAAACGAAAAAAAGAGGAAAAAAATTCTTGCAAAGAAACATGAAATTTATGATTATACAAATAATTGATGATTGATAATAATTGATGATTATACAAATAACGTAAGCACAAAAAATGATGGAGTGTAACTTCTACTCCTGTGATCAGCCTAACAAGAAGTCAGGCAAAAAAAAAAAAAACTTTTCACAATATCAAAATATGAATATTCATCCACCATCATTAAAAATCAAGGTAGCTTTAAGTATATAGAACGCCTTGAGATATCATGTAATGATAATACAAAGCTATCGTCATTTTCAAACTTTTAAAAATGTTGATTACTTCACCTTTATCCCATTCTTCCCTATATACATTGCACTGTGTACAATCTGTATTAGGTCAGTAGAATATGTATATAATTCATAGTGAAGAGGGAATCCCAGACCTTATTCTCCAAGTCACACTGCCCTTCTCCCAGCCTCCACACCCATCATCTACAGGAGTTAGACAGCATCAAAGTTCTATATCTGTCCCCACAACACTCATAGCCTTACAACTTTAAAGACTATCAAGAAAAATTCCATCAAGCTCTTTATCACCAGATGAAACCCAAAGTTCCTGGGTTTTCCCTCACTATTAGGTCTCTGATCTATGCACCCTGAAGTTCACCCTATCTTCCCAAGTTCAGAGCCCATTATACTATGTCCACTGGAGAACATAAATTCCCTCACATTCTATCTCCTCCTGAATACTGCCTCCACCTCTTTGCTGTAAATAAAAGCTAGTTATTCCCCAAGAACTCTCTTCCCCTGTAGGGTCCACACATGATGGCTATTTTCTCTCTCAAATTCCAACTATCACTGTCCTACTTCTTCATCATTGAAGAAAACTGTGTCCCTTCTACCTCCCTCCAAAAATTCAGCCTTGCAACTCATGTCATCCAACTAGACAATTTTTACTACTACTGGTTGCAGTTAACTTCAGTTTCTATAATTGCTACAACATTTTGATTATGATTTTATCATTTGCCCCTCTCAATTCCATATAACTGAATCTCCCAGTACCCGCAATCCTCAGAATCCTTAAATCTTAAACTTCAATGAGCTTGTCCTCAGCCATTTCATGGTGATCTGGACCTCTTTATTATTACCAATAACAGCAACCCCTCCCATAACCTCAACTCCAAGTATCCCATTCCAAAATATTTTTTCCCATTTTTCCAGCTCACACCCTCTCATTCTTTGATAACAACCCTTAATCAACTTTTTACTGTATTTCACTTGTGTTCTAGTTATATTGTCTGTATTCCTTGTGTTCTAGTTATATTGTCTCCTTGCTTAGCTTAGATTCCATGGTCCATCACTACAATCAGCTCCCTGGTGGCCCTCTATTCCCTTGTTGAATCGACCTGGTGAAGCCTATACTCTGACTAAATACAGCTTTCCATGCACTTGAACCCAAATATCTAAACACGGGAAGAGAAGATTACATACCGTCCTTGCTGTTTTCACTTTAAATTCATAATGATAATCTTCAATGGGGCTTCAATTCTTCCCAGTGATCTTTTATGCATTTCTGCAGTCAATT
Source organism: Colobus angolensis palliatus (assembly GCF_000951035.1). Classification (NCBI taxonomy): domain Eukaryota; kingdom Metazoa; phylum Chordata; class Mammalia; order Primates; family Cercopithecidae; genus Colobus; species Colobus angolensis. Next base: position 213,701 of record NW_012113141.1, read on the forward strand.
CATTCTCCCACACAACTGTTCAACATCTCTTTCCTCAAATCGCCAACATTTTATCTACCATCCTCACTATAGTAGATGAAACATATTCACAGATATATACCACCATATCCAGCAGCCTAGCATTCATATACCCACTAGTGTAAACTATCCAAGCTCTTATCTAAGAAAATCTCTCCACATGTACCCTAACTTTTAACTCTCCTCACTGTCTGAAGTGCATTGCTGTCTTCCTTTTCTCTCTCATTGTATCAACACTATTTTTTCTCAATTATGGATCATTTAATTTACATCAAACATGATGTTATATCTCCCAGAAGACATAATACATCTGGAAAACCCAAGAGAATCAAGTGAAAAAAATACTATAAACAATATGAGAATATAGTACAATACCATGATGCACATTAATTCAGAGAAAGTACAAGGCTTCATATATTCAATAAAATATACCATTTACGATAGCAGAAAAGACATTAGAGTAAACTTAATGAAAAGCATGTAAGATCTATGGGAAGAAAACCTAACAATACAACTGGAAACACAAAAGAAGCCTTCAGAAAATGAAATTACATCAGCTAGAAAAACACAACATCATGAATATGTCAGTTCTTCTTAAGATAATTTATAAATATGAAACCATCACAATACAAATACAACAGTTGGTTTGGGGGACTTGTTGATGTTATTCTTTTATTTTTGAACAAAGTAGCTGACCCCAAAGTTCTCATAAATAGTAAGCATGCAAGAATAGCAAGGAAAGCTATTACAAAGAACAATAAAGGGGTGAGGGTGTGAGCACCACCATACATTAAATGAGAAAAAAGAAGAGCCAAAACAATGCTAAAATAGTTAATTTTAAAAGTCCCAGAACTTGAACTGTCTGACTTCAGAATTCAACATAAAGCCTCAGTAATCACTGCAACACATTTTGGGGTTGAATATAGACATATAAATAAATGGAACAAAATACAGAGTCCAGAAATAAACCTGGGTAGATATGAACAATTAATTTTCAACAAAAGAGTAAAGCAATTTGATGAGAAAAGGATACTTTTTCAATAAGTGGTGCTGGAAGAATGACTAACCATATGCAAAAAAAAAAAAAACTCCACACTTACCTCACCATAGACAAAAATTAATTTAAAATGGATCACAGACCTGTTAAATTTTAGAGTTAATACTTTAACTCCTAGAAGAAAACATAGAAAATCTTAGTGATGTTGGGTCTGGCAAAGATATTTTAAGCAGGGCACAAAACTATAAAAGAAAACCGAACTCGACTTCATCAACATTAAAACATTTTGCTTCTGAAAAGACACTATTACAAAAATGAAAAGGGGTTCTTGGACCAGATGGCCAACTAGACACAGCCAGGAAACATCTGTCTTACCAAGGAAAAAACAAAATATGGGGTAAACCATCACACTTTGCGCAGATCTTTTGAGAGAAAACACCGAAAGTTGACAAAAAGGAACCACAGACACCCAGTGTGAAGAAGGAGGAAGCTGGGAAGCCTACATAGAGTCCCTGAGTGCCATTACCAGCTCCTAGTCCTGCACACGCCCTAAAGAAGGGGTGAGTTAAGGAATTCTGGGGACCTCTGGAGTCCTAGCTATAAGGATTGTGGAATCCTAGCTATAAGAATCCCATGACCTCCAAAGACATTTAAATTGGCAGGGGAAATTGCCCTGCCCAGGGATCTTCTACACTTGACCTACTGCATCCACAGACCACTTGTAGACATACCCCACAACCCATTCTGACTCTGCCAGGCACAGAGGACCAGTGGGTCCTCAGAGAGTTGCAAGTCTCCTGGTGGTCTAACCTTCAGCTCAGGCTTCCTTCAAAAGAGAAGGAGGTACAGCCCACCAGGGACCCCCTTGGGGCTAAGGAAATGCAGGCACTATAACAGTGATTAGAGGGGGAACCCACAAGGCCCCAGAATGGATTTGGTGAGGGAGTCATCACTTGCACCACCCCCCTCGTCATCTCCCCAGAATACTGCAGTGAAGAGAATGAAATATAAGAGATATGCATGGCTGAGTAACATCCTATCTGCTAACCCTTACTCTTAAGCACCATCTAATAGAATGCAGCCTAGATGACACCACAGAAACATAAATAAATTCCATCAATATGCATCACCTGTGAAACCCAATGCAGCAAAACCAGTCACAACGAAGGAACCCATACAGAGCCTTGGTTCTCTGAAAGCACCTAGAAAAAAGACCAATTGACTATATACAGTCAAACCCTCAAGCGAAAAAAATACAAAAACCAAAAGGCCTATTCAAATGACATCAACAGAAAAAAAAAAGAAGCAAAGAAACACTAACCCTCTCCGATGAGAAGCAATCAGTGCAATGACTCTGGTAATACAAAAAGTCATAGTGTTTCCTTACCTTCAAAAGATCACACTACCTCCACAGCAATATACCCTAACTAGATTGAAAGGTGGAAATGACATAGAATTCAGAATCTGGATGGGAAGGAAGTTCAATGAGATTCAAGAGAAAGTTGAAACCCAATTCAAGGGAGCAAGGAAAACGATCTAAGAGTTGAAAGATGACGCAGTCATTTTAAGAAAGAACCAAACTGAACTTACAGAATTGAAAATTTTACTGCAGAAATTTCAAAATAAGGTTGGAAGCTTTAATAGCAGACTAGACCAAACTGAGGAAAAAATTTCAGAGCTTAGTCAGACAAAAATAAAGAAAAAAATTTTTTAATGAAAACCTCAAAGTAATACAGGATAATATAGAGACCAAACCTATGACTCATTGGCCTTCTCAAGAGAGGAGAGACAGTAAGAAACTTTGAAACATATTTAAGTACCTACTCCAGGAAAATTCCCCAAGTCTCGCTAGAGAGGTCAACATGCAAACCCAAGAAACTCAGAGAACCCCTGTGAAATGCTAAACAAGATGATCATTCTGAAGACATTTCATAAACAGACTTTCCTAGGTCAATGAAGAAGGAAAGAACCAAAAAGGTAGCTAGAAAAAAGGGTCAACCCCGGCAGGCTAACAGCAGACTTCTCAGTAGGTTTCTACTTTTCAGGCAAGAAAAGATTGGTAGCCTATTTTCAGCATCCCTAAAGAAATGAAATTCCAACCAAGAATTTCAAATCCCACCAAACTAAGCTTCATAGTGAAGGAGAAATAAAATCTTTTCTGGACAAGCAAACACTAAGGGAATTTGTTACCACTAGCCCAGCTATAAATGAGATATATAAGGGAGCTCTAAACATGGAAAAGAAAGAATGACATCCGCTACCATAAAAACATATGTAAGTACAGAGCCCACAGACCCTATAAAGAAACAACACAATCGAGAACACAAAGCAACAAGTTAATAATATCATGACAGGATCAAAACCTCATATATCAATATTAATCTTGAATGTAAATGATATAGATGCCCCACCTAAAAGGACTAGAGAGCAAGCAGGAAAAAAAAAAAAAAAAAAAACAAGAACCAAATGTCTTACTCTCTTCGGGAGCCCAATCACACATAATAACAGCCATAGATGCAAAGTAAAGGGATGGAGATGCATCTATATATTAGTCTGTTCTCACATTGCTATAAAGAATACCTGAGACTGGGTAATTTATAAATAAAAGAGGTTTAATTGACTTACAGTTCTGTAGGCTGTACAAGAAGCATAGCAGCTTCTGCTTCTGGGGAGGTCTCAGGGAGCTTCCAATCATGGCAGAAGACAAAGAGGGGAGCAGGCACCTTATATGGCAGGAGCAAGAGCAGAGAGGGGGAGGTGCTACACACTTCTAAACAATCGATCTCATGAGAACTCACTCACTATTGCAAAGACAGTTCCAAGGGAATGGTACTAAACCATTCATAAGAAATCCACCCCCATGATCCAATCACTGCTCACCAGGCCCCACCTCCAACACTGGGGATTACAATTCGACAGGAGATTTGGATAGGAACACATATCCAAACTATATCAGTCATCACACAAATGGAAAACAAAAAAGAGCAGTGATTGGTATTCTTTTCTAAGATAAAACAGATTTTAAACCATCTACAGTTAAAAAAAAAAACAGAACAAAGAAGGGTATTACATAATGATAAAGTGTTCACTTCAACAAGAATTAACTATATAAAATATCTATGCACCCAACATCAGAGCACCCAGATTCAGAACACAACTGCCTATAGACCTACAAAAAGACTTAGATAGTCACATAATAGAGGTGTCAACACACCACTGACAGCATTAGACAGACCACTGAGGCAGAACTCTAACAAAGAAACTCTGGACTTAAATTTGACACTTGACCAAATGGATCTAATAAACAGCTGCAGAATACTCCACTCATCAACCATAGAATATACATTCTTCTCATCTGCACACAGAACATACTGCAAGATTGATTACATGTTCAGCCATAAAGCAAGTCTCAAATAACTTTAAAGAATGAAATATACCAACCATACTCTTGGACCACAATGCAATAAAACAAATCAATACCAATTAAATATCCCAAAACCACACAATTACATTAAAATTAGACAACTTGTTCCTGGATGACTTTTGGGTAATCAACAAAGTCAAGGCAAAAAATAGAAAATTATTTGAAATGAATGAAAACAGAGATACAACATACAAAAATCTCTGGGATGCAGCAAAAGCAGTGCTAAGAGGAAAGTTTAGAGTA
>NW_012113141.1:218824-220977 GCF_000951035.1 Colobus angolensis palliatus
CTAGAAACACACAACTTCCCAAGACTGAAACAGGAAGAAATTAAAACTCTGACCTGACCAATAGCAAGTTCCAAAATTGAATCAGTAATAAAAATTCTACCAACCAATAAAAGCCCTGAACCAGATGGATTTACAGCTGAATTCTACCAGGGATACAAAAGAGAGCTGTTACCAATCCTACTGAAACTATTCAAAAAAACAGAGGAGGAGAAACGTCTCCCTAACTCATTGTTCAAAGCCAGCAATATCATCATAATACCCAAACCTGGCAAAGACAGGATGTAAAAAGAAAACTACAGGCCAACATCCCTAACGAACATGGATGCAAAAATCCCCAACAAATACTAGCAAACCGAATTCAGCAGCACATCAAAAATGATTATTTCGCCATGATCAAGTAAGCTTCATTCCTAGAATGTAAGAGTGGTTCAATATATGCAAATCAATAAATGTGTTTTACCATATAAACAGAACTAAAAACAAAACCATATATCATCTTAATAGATGAAGAAAAACATTTTGACAAAATCCAAAATCCCTTCATGTTAAAAAACCTAATGAGCATATCTCAAAACAATAACAAACCCACAACCAACATCATACTGAATAAGCAAAAGCTGGAAGCATTCCCCCTTAAGAACTGGAATGAGAAAAAGATGCCCACTCTCACCACTCATTTTCGACATGGTACTGGAAGTTCTAGCTAGAACATTCAGGCAAGAAAAACAAATAAAAGGCATCCAAATAGAAAAAAAAAAAACTATCTCTCTTCAGAGATGATATGATTCTATACTTAGAAAACCCTGAAGTCTCTGCCAAAAGGTTTCTAGAACAGATAAACAACTTCAGCAAAGTTTCAGAACACAAAATCAATGTATTAAAATCAATAACATCTCTATACACCAATAACACTCAAGCTGACATCCAAATTAAGAACACAATCCTACTTATTAATACAATAGCCACACACAAAAATAAAAGACCTAGGAATACATCTAACCAAAGAGGCAAAAGATCTCTACAAGGAGATCTATAAAACACTGTTCAAAGAAAGCAGAGATGACAAAACATAAAAAATAAAAATAAATCCCTGCTCATTGATAGGAAGAATCAACATCACTAAAATGGCCATATTGCCCAAATCAATCTACACATACAATGCTATTCCAATCAAACTACCATTGTTTTTCACTGAATTAAAAAAAAATCTGAAACTCATATAAAACCAAAAGCAGCCCAAATAGCCATAGCCAAAGTAATTCTAAGCAAAAAGAACAAAACTAAAGGCATCACACTACATAACTTCAAATTATACTACGAGGCTACAGTAACCAAAACAACATGGTACCAGTATAAAAATAGACAGACTCAAAGGCTAGCAGAAGGCAAGAAATAACTAACATCAGAGCAGAACTGAAGGAGATAGAGACATAAAAAAAAAGAAACCTTCAAAAAATCAATGAATCCAGGAGCTGGTTTTTTTAAAAAAGATCAACAAAATAGATAGACTGCTAGCAAGACTAATAAAGAAGAAAAGAGAGAAGAATCAAATAGATGCAATAAAAATAATACAATAATAAAGGGAATATCACCACCAACTCCACAGAAATACAAACTACCATCAGAGAATACTGTAAACACCTCTACACAAATAAACTAGAAAATCTAGAAAAAATGGATAAATTCCTGGACACATACACTCTCCCAAGACTAAACCAGGAAGAAGTTGAATCTCTGACTAGACTAATAACAGGTTCTGAAATTGAGGCAACAATTAATAGCCTACCAACCAAAAAAAGCCCAGGACCAGACGGATTCACAGCCAAACTCTACCAGAGGTACTAAGACTAAACCAGGAAGAAGTTGAATCTCTGACTAGACCAATAACAGGCTCTGAAATTGAGGCAACAATTAATAGCCTACCAACCAAAAAAAGCCCAGGACCAGACGGATTCACAGCCAAACTCTACCAGAGGTACTAAGAGAAGCTGGTACCATTCCTTCTGAAAATATTTCCAAACAACAGAAAAAGAGGGAATCCTCCCTAACTCATTTTATGAGGCCAGCATCATCCTGATACCAAAGCCTGGCAGAGACACAACAAAAAAAAGAGAATTTTAGACCAATATCTGTGATGAACACCGATGCAAAAG
>NW_012113141.1:223137-231054 GCF_000951035.1 Colobus angolensis palliatus
AGAACTTAAAGTATAAAAAATAAAATAAAATGAAGAAATTCACTGACATTCAAAAAAAAATAGACACATAGTCACCTGAGGTCAGGAATTTGAGAACAGCCTGGCCAACATGGTGAAACCCCATCTCTACTAAAAATACAAAAGTTAGCCAGGAGTGGTGGCACATGCCTTCAATCCCAGCTACTCAGGAGGGTGAGGCAGGAAAATCGCTTGAACCCAGGAGGCGGAGTTTGCAGTGAGCCAGCATCTTGCCACTGCACTCCAGCCTGGGTGACAAGAGTGAAACTTCGTCCCCTCCCCGCAAAAAAAAGACACATACATCAATGGGACAAAATAGAGAACAGAAATAAGGCTGCACACCTACAACCATCTGATCTTTGACAAAGTCGACAGAAACATACAATGGCGAAGAACTCTCTACTCTCTATTCAATAAATGATGCTGAGATAACTGGCTATCCATATGCAGAAGAATAAAACCGGACCCCGACCTCTAACTTTATACAAACATTAACTCAAGATAGATTAAACTATCCTCTAAAACGATGAGAAATAAATTTGTTGTTTAGGTTTAAAATTTTCATAAACAAAAAAAAGTGGATTGAAGACTTAAATGCAAAACCTAAAACTAATAAAATTCTAGAAGAAAAGCTAGGAAATACCATTTTAGACATCAGCCTTGGAAAAGAATTTATGGCTAAGTCCTGCAATTGCAACAAAAATGAAAAAGTGGGACCTAATTAAACTGAAGTGCTTCTGCAAGGCAAAAGAAACTATCAACAGAATAAAAAGACAACCTACAGAGTGGGTGATAATATTCACAAACTAGGTATCCAACAATGGTCTAATATCCAGACTCTATAAGGAACTTAAAAAATTCAACAAGCAAAAAACAAAAACCCCACTAAAAAGGGGACAAAGAACATTAACAGACACTTCTGAAAAGAAGGCATACAAGGGGCCACCAAACATACGAAAAAAATATTCAACATCATTAATCAAAACCATGAGATACCATCTCGCACAAGTCAGAATGGCTATTAATAAAAAGTTTAAAAAATAACAGATGTTGATGAAGGCTACAGAGAAAAGTAAATGTCTATACACTGTTTATGGGAATGTAAATTAGTTTAGCCACTGTGAAACGCAGTTTGGAGATTTCTCAAAGTACTAAAAATAGAATTATCATTTGGACAGCAATCCCAATACTAGGGATATACCCAAAGGACAATTAATCATTCTACCAAAAAAGATACACACACCTAGATCTTCATCACAGCACTATTCACAATAGCAAAGACATGGAATCAACCTAGGTGCCCATCAAAAGTGAATTCGATAAAGAAAATGTGGTACATACACACCATGGAATACAGCATGCCCATAAAAAAGAACGAAGTCATGTTTTTTGCAGCAATATGTCTGCAGCTAAAGGCCAATATCCTAAGTGAACTAATGCAGAAACAGAAAACCAAATACTGTATGTTATCACTTATAAGTGGGAGCTAAACACTGGATACACATGAGCATAAAAATGGTGACAAGCGTGCGGAAAAAGGGAGAAGGGCATGTGTTGAAAAACTAATCATTGGGTACTATGCTCAGTATGTGGGTGATAGGTTTAATTGAATCCCAATCTCAGCATCACACAACACACCCTTGTAAAAAAAAACCTGCACATGTACCCCTTGAATCTAAAATAGAAGTTGGTGGGAAAAGGGCTTACAGAGCTCCAAAAAAAAAAAAAAATGAATGAAAAAGTACACCACAGACTGGAAGAAAACATTCAAAAAATAAATGTCCCACAAAGGACTTATATCTAGAATATTTAAAGAAGTTTTACAGCTTGATAGAAGAACAAACAAAAGATTGAACCTAACAGGCATCTCACCAAAGAAGATACAGAGATGGGAAATAAGCATGTGAGAAGATGTTTAACATCATTAGTTATTAAGGAAATAGAAGTTAAAACCAAATTGAGATATTGCTACATGCTCACTAGAATGGCTGAAATTTAAAAGGCTGACCATAAAAAGACTATTGGGAAGGATGCAGACCACTGAAACTCTCATATACAGATAGTGGGAATGTAAAATGGTGCAACTACTTTGGAAAACAGTTTGGTGATTTCTTAAAAATGTAAACATACGTCTACCATGTGACTCAGCCACTGTACTCCTAGATATTTGTTCAAGATAAATCAAAATGTCTGTCTACACAAAGACTTAATACATGAATGTTCATGACAGTTGTACTTGTAATAGCCTAAAACTGGAAACAACCCAAACATCTATCAGCAGGAAAATGGATAAACAAACAATGGTGTCCATACAATGGAATACTATTTCACAACATTTAAAACTATTGATAAACACAACAAGGATGAATCTCAAAATAATTATTCTCAGTGAAAAAACAGCTACACAAAAAGAGCACACGTTATATGATTCCTTGTCTATAAAATTCTAGAAATGTAAATTAATCTACAGTGACATAAAGCAGATCAGTGGTTACTGGTGGAGGGGAGGAAGAGAGACACAGGAGGGAGAAACGGGAAAGATTGCAAAGGGGCAAGAGAAAACTTTAGGGAGAGATTGGTACATTTACTATCTTGAATATGGTGATGGTTTCACCATCCACAGATTTCAAAACTTATCAAATTGTACACTTAAAATGTATGCACTCTACTTTAGGGGCTGAGGCAGGGGGATCTTTTGAACCTAAAAGCTAGAAGGTAGCCTGGCCAACACAGCAAAACCCTGTCACTAAAATATGCACTGTATAATGCATTACATATATTAAACCTCGATAAATCTATTTTTAAAGACTTAGTAATTAAAGTAGTGATGCTGTAAGATGAATAGGAAAAATTAAAAATCCAAAAATAGATCCAAATACATAAAAGAATGTATTCTGTGAAAAAAGTGACATCTCAAACAAGTTAGGAGACTTGCTAGCCAAGACTTGCTGTTGGAAAAACTGGATAAACATCCAGGAAAAATTAAATAAGATTGAATTCATACCTCACATTATATCATTATATTCCAGATGCATATATTCTAAATAGATCAAAGATTTGCTTGTAGAAAGTGCAACCATGTGTTAATTCCTTTTTAACCTTGTGCCTGGGAGCTAACTACGACTGAGTCAACAAAAGAAAAAATTCCATAAATCTGACAACAATTAAAATCTTCTCCATGGTGAAAATACATCATAAGCAAATTCAAAAGACAATAATCTGGAAAAAGAATAATTGCAAGTCATATTACAAAGACTTAATCTACTCAGTATTTTAAAAGCTCCTAAAAATCAGTAAGCAAAAGAAGTCCAATAACTCAAAAGAAAATGGGTAAAGAATGTGAAAAGATATGCATATGTACAGATAAAGATGCTTAGCCTTTCTAATAAAAAATGCAAATTAAAATCACACTAGGCAATATCTTTTGCCTATCAGCTTAGAAAAACAACCAAAGTTAAAGACACTGTTGGTTAGGTTTCAGCATGCAGGTATTCTCACACACCATGAGAATGTAAATCAGTACCACCATTTTGAAGGACACTTTGGCAACATCTGTACAAATTACAAATGCATACGCCCTTTAACCCCAAAGTTTCACTTCTGAGAATTTATCCTACAAACAACACATGCATGCCTATGAAGTTGTATATATGCATGTGTAGGTATGTATACATACATATGTGTATGTAGGTATGTATACATACATATGTGTAGGTATGTATATATGCATATATATGTGTGTGTGTGTGTGTATATATAGTTATTACATTGTTCTGTGTAATGGCAAAAGATTGAAAATCATTAAAATGTCTACCAATAAAGGAGTGGTCAAACAAATTTTAGTACATCTATATAATTGAATACTATGAAGCTGTTACAAAAAATAAGGCAGATCTCTACATACTGACGTGGAAAGATCTCCACTTGTTAAGTGAAAAAGATCTCCCACAATGTTAAGTGAAAAAAGCAAGCTACATAGGAGCTGTATAGTTGTTACTTTTCTGTAAAATGATGGGATAATAAGAATCGATATTTGTTTTCTTCTATATATAGTCTCTGGAAAGATACATAGGAAACACATAACTGTGATTACCCTGATGGATGGGTGGGATTGTATAGATGAAGGCAGAGAAGTCCAGGGAAACGTCACTGTATATTTCACATAATTTTTCTGATCTGTTTATATATCTGTCTCTCCCCATAAAACTATATGCTATGCCCCATGGGGTCAGTCACTTAGCTGTAATGTTTAATGTAACGTTTATGTTTATCTCTAGTGCCTCAAATGGTTCCTAGCAAATAGTAGAACTTTTGTAAAACTTATTTTTGTTGGCAGATGTGTACATTTTTAAAAATTTGAGACCACTGTAGTAAATTATGTCTAGATTTCCTTACAGCTCTAGAGTAGGTTTCAGCAAAATTTTTCTATCAAGAGCCAGATACTAAATATTTTAAGGTTTGTTGGCCATATGGTCTCTGTCACAATTAGTCAACTCTGCTTTTATGGCACAAAATCAGCCACAGGCAATAAGTAAACAAGTGGGTGTGACTGTGTTCTAATAAAATATTATTTATAACAGATAGTCAATCAGATTTGGTCCCAGGGCTGTAGTTTGCCCAACTCTGTTCTAGAATTTTGTTTCTCTGATTATCCATCAGTTGAACCTTGAAAGGTATGTAAGATTTCCATCTTTCAAAATAAAAAATTGAATAAATGAATGAACGAATGAATAAATAAGTAAATATTAACCAACTTTTCCATAAGGAAGAGTTATTCATATTCTTATTCATCAGATCTTATTCATCAGATTTACTTCTTTTATATTGGGCTATATGATACTATATCTGTAATGAGACTTTTTTGCTTTAAATCTACTGTATTTTATTTTAATTTATTAATTTATAATTTTTATTGGTACATATTAGGTGTATACATTTATGGGGTACATGAGATATTTTGTTACAGGTAAATAATGTCTAATGAGGTGACTTTTGAACAGAGACTTGAAGGAAGTAAAGCAGCAACCTATATGGTTAGCAAAGGGAAGAGGGCCTCAGGGAGAAGAAACAGTCAACATAAGCTACTTGAAGAGAAAATTTGCTTGGTTTGTCTTAAAATTATTTTTAATACTTTCATTAAAGCAAAAAAATCTACATTATAGAACACCAAATATACAACTTTTTTAGCTTAATATACAAATATATATCTCTTAAGAACACAACTCCGAAATGTAAATAAATAGTTGTGAGACTAATCATTTAATGATACAACTCCAGGAAGCACACAGCCCTAAGACAAGTTTGACACCGACATACTAAAAGTTGAAGATACTACTTATTATCATGCCCAAATTATTAAAATTATTTTAGTGTATGCTTGGTCCTGCCATGATTGTGAGAAGAGCACAGAGACATCAGAGGATCTAGTTGCTTATCCTAACTCTACTACTAACTAGCCATGTGACAAGTTTTTAATGGTAAACACAGGAGTTGAACTAGATAATACCTACTCTTCCTATACTAATATTCAGCAATATCTGGATACATTTTTGGGTATCACAATGAGTAGAGGGCAGGGATGCTCTTAAAATCCTGCAATGGGCCGGGTGCGGTGGCTCACGCCTGTAATTCCAGCACTTTGGGAAGCCGAGGTGGATGAGACCTGAGGTCAGGAGTTCGAGACCAGTCTAGCCAACATGGCAAAACCCTGTCTCTACTAAAAATACAAAAAAATTAGCCTAGCTGAGTGTGATGGCATGTTACTGCAATCCCAGCTACTTGGGAGGCTGAGACAGGAGAATCACTTGAACCCAGGAGGCAGAAGTTTCAGTGAGCTGAGAGCACTCCAGCCTGGGCAATAGAGCAAGACTCCATTTAAAAAAAAAAAAAAAACCTGCAATGCAGAGGACATCTCCCCCAATAATTATTCAACACCAAATGTCAATAGTGCCAAGGTTGAGAAACCCTGTCCTAATGAAAAGGATACTTCTCTACTTCATTGAAGGTGGTCAATGACTATCATATATTAATTAGGAACCCTTCTGGCTAACAAAACCTGAAATAAATAGTAGTTTATTTTTCTGAAAACAAATTCATAAGGGTGGCTGCCAACAACAGAACAGCTTCAAGAACTCATAGCCTAACCCCCAAAGTGATGATGCTAGAAAGTGGGACCTTTTGGGAGGTGATTCGTTCAGAAAGGTGGAACCCTTAACTAGGATCAGTGTTCTTACAAAAGAGGCCAAAGGGAACCCATTTACCTCTACTCTGAGAGAACAGAGCAAGAAGGCACCGTCTATGAGAAAGTGGGCCCTCACCAGCTGCCAAATATACCAGTGCCTTGATCTTAAACTTCCCAGACTCCAGAACCTTGAAAAATAAACTCCAGTTGTTTATAAGCTACCTAGCTTGTGGCATTTTGTTACAGCAGACCAAATGGACTAAGACAGGCAGAAAGCGGTAGCACTAAACACATCTACGTCTTTTATCAGGAAAGCAAAATCTAACACCTTAGTGGACAGAACTACCTTCAAGGGAGGTGAGGAAAGTCACTTAGCCCTCACTGCCTGCAAGGGAGGCTGGGCTAGTAAACACTTAGCTTTCTTAGACTTTATAGTGGAGTCTGGCAAAACAGGAGGGGATTGGAAATTGGTCTTAGGTTAATCAGTTAATAGAGCCTACCTTATAAGTTAATATCCTCTCACATGAATTAAGATGAATACTAAATAATAAATAATTCCTCATCAAACAGTTGATTTCTGGGATTTCCTCCTTGGTAGAGATGAAAAAATAGGTGCATAAGGACTACAAATCTAATTCATACAGCTCACAGATGCCAACATCATTTAAAAAGTGGTGCTTTCTTCTTTAATTGGCCCACTGTTCACACATTCAGCTTTATGTTATGCTACGGTTAGATATTAAGTTAGGACATAAACAAAAGAAACTAGTAAGCCAAGTATCCCTCTTTCATAGCAGAGTGAGAGACAAACTAAAAAGCTATCAACCAGAGACTAACATCGTGAAAAATCTTAGAAACCCTCTTGAGAGAACTCTTTGAAAAGTAGTTTAATTACAGAGAACAATCTCAATTGCTGGCAGGAAAAGCCATTCCCAGCTAACCTGCCAGGGCACTTCAGAGATATTACAGCCTTGATACGAGAAATTCAATATATGTCAAAGCTCAAAGATATATGCTAGAGCCCATAGCTATGATGCCTTTTGAATCTGCTCAGAGCCATCCAAGCAAGTGGTATAAATTCAAGATTATTTGACTTATATTTAAAATGAAAAAGGCATGTTTGCATTCCAGTGCACAGATAAAAGTGCTCTCTTCCTCTAGGGATGAATATATCCTAACCAGTCTAACATACTTTAGTTTGGATTTCTGTTTGGTACAGTAACAATGTAGACCCTGCTAAACTTTATGTAAGCCCCAGTAGATGTAATACATTCAGATTTTCAAACGGACCTAAAAAGATTTAACCTCTGAGATTGCCACTAAAAAGAAAACCTTCTGTACTAGAAAGTAGAATGTGTATGTAGCAGCATTAGGGAGAAGAAAGAAGATGTATATTAAGGAGAGAATGAGAAGTCAACAATAGGAAAATTTGTCAGAATAAGTTAAGAGTTGGGACTAGTTGAAATCTCCTAGGTCTTTTCAGTTTAGTATTTCCTTCTCTAGAGGGAAATTCTATGAAGTATTTTTCTGTTATAAACTTGAATTTTTCATCATAATACTTTCCAAATAAAATTTCTTTTAGACTAACATTCTACAACTGATTTAAAGTACAGGGTCTGGAAATTTGGGGATAAATTGTTTTAAAATTTTTGCAGGTTGCTGAATTCTGAGATGTTTTTGTTCTAACTATTCTTTCTCTATAAAAAGAGCTTATTTTT
>NW_012113141.1:232654-236283 GCF_000951035.1 Colobus angolensis palliatus
TTAAAATCTTTAAGCCTCAGATTCATCTTCTACAAAACGAAGGTGATATAACTTCCTTGTCTAATTCACAGGGCAACTGTGATCATTATATGCTACGATCCTTATGAAAGGGTTTATACACTGAAAAGCATTATACAAAGATATTATTAATATAGCTAAATATAAACAAGAATATGGCATATAACCTTGGTGGGGAAAACAGACTAAAAACATATTTAGAAAGTATTATGCAGACATGAACATCACATTGCTTTTCCCAAAGGGAAAGCAAACAAGATCATACTTTAAAGGCTCTTGGTAATTTTTTAAATAGGATCAATAGGTGACAGGTCCACACTTAATACAAGCCATCTGATCTAGAATAGGAAACCCAAGACTTTAGAGTACAATGAGGTGAAAATCCTAAACCACGAGTAGAGCATAGAATTAGTCTGGAGAGCAAACAGAACACTTACAGTAGGGGCATTATGCCTGTCATCAAACTAATCTAATTTCTATGTAAGGCAATGTTCTTTGTATTTTGCTGAAGATGAAATAAGAGAAATCTGAGAGATCTTAGAAACTAATTTTTGAAAGATTATATTTTCATTCAAAATGGATCAGATAAAGTTCTAAAGTCTAAGAAGAGCTAAGGTACAATGTGGGCAATATGAAATTTTTCATTCCACTTAGAAATTCTGAAAAGAGAGAACATACTATAACCAATGGACTGGGAATGAAAATTCAAGTAAAACCTTTTCATGAAAGATTATTCAATAATTAAAAGAATATGCCTGGAGATTAACTGTAATCTTCCAAGAGGCAGAGCTGCATAGGTGGCTTCTTTTACAGACTGCGTATAAAAGTTAATTCAACAAATATGCATTGAGTTAGTACCTAAAATATCATAGGTGATAGGGAGGAAAGAGTATGTGGCATGACCTGTACTCATGAAAGACTAAAGGATCAATATCTTTCACAACTAAGAGAAAGTTTGATATACTCAACTATCTAAATGAATGGCACATATGCTATATCCACAGATGCTTCCACATTTGCTAATGAGTACTAAGGGCAAAAAGGGAAGACGAAAACAGTAGGAATAGAAAAGAAGGATTTCATGCATAAGTGGAAGCCAGAGACTGGTCTTAGAGAACTGATATGATTTGAGTAAGGGAGAAAGCAACTACTGTAAATGAAGCAAATTCCTCATTTGCAATCTTGGAAAGAAATCTTTAAGAAGTTATTTTTGTCTTCATTATTCTTTTTCACTTTGTAACATTTTAGTGACTAAAATAGGTTAGCAGGGGGCACTACAAGAAATATAATACCATGAATTAGAATCCTAAAACCTCAAGGGCTTCAGGTTTTATAACAAATAAACATATGACAAATTTATTTATAACAAATATAACATATAACAAATCTATTACCCTGAACTCAAGCTCCATTACCACAGTCCTGATGACTGTCTCTCTGCTGATTGAGTAGCTCCTTGAACCAAGAGCTCACCATTTTATGAAACAATTCCCTTCCCTGTTTCAGAATAGTCTACAGATATGAACTGAAGATCTCTAAAGTATTTTAAGTACACAAATCAATATTCCAATTTGCTGGCCATAAAACACTTAAAAGTCAAGGGGAAACATCTGCATAATAAAATTAAAAACTTTCATATAATTTTTAGGTTTCAAAATGAAACAGTGTGTAAGGAGACTAAAACCCAGACTTTCCTAAGGCCACAAAGCAATTTAGTGGTAAAAACATGCTCTATAAATTCAATCTTCTTAACATCTTTCCAGTATGTGTTACTGTCCCACATATTCTAATCCAAAAGACTCTATTTTGTGTTCCATATCAAGAACTACATGCTCTGCTCCACAGCCTTCTGAAAATGAAAAAAGAAGTTTAATAATCTATTCAGATGTGTTTCCCTTCCTTCATGCATTGTAATTATTTCCAATGAAGCAAAGTCAAAAGTTACTGTATGTAGCTCTAAAAATTTACAGAGGTTAACTGGAAGATCTGACACAAAGCTTGAGCTAAATATACCACCCTCTCCTCACACCACCACCCTCCCCTGACCCTCTTTCATATAAAAAACAGTACATTTTAACTTCAAAGAAGTTCCTGTTATTTGTGTACTCTCCACCCATGGAAATTACATACACAACATACTTACAGTCTACAGATACTCCATTTCTATATAGGCACTTTCAAAGGAGGAACTCAGGCATTAAGTTTTTTCTAGAAGTGAAAATGCTCACTCACAAATAGCACCGCCAACCCTTTCTGACAGGTGAAGCCCTGTCTATCAATCATTGCCCTGCTGCCTTGCTTGCTTTCTTTCTTTTCCAGTCTGGCATGATCAACTGAAACAGTATCACTATCCAGCTGTGAGCATATTCATTTTACTTATATGTACATTGGAAGTTCTTTGATGACTAATACTTAAAATTATTATATCAGTTTACTTAAACTATGTTCAATGAAAAATAGATAATCAAAAAGACTTTTTCCACAGAAGCTGTTTGACTAACAGTTTATGAGAATTCAGTGTTAGTTTCTTTCATTCTAACTTTTTAGTTATTTTAAACTAAACATAGTTAAGAAATGGAGGTTTCTGTCAGCTATCCACATCTCTCAAGTTTTCCAGGATGTTTTGTCTACTGAATTCTTGAAATGTCTACTAAGAACAGTGCAATAATTTCCATAAGCAAAGTATCCCTACCAGTACAGAACCCAAAGCACTAAGCCCTTCTAAGCCACAGCAGTCGCATGGCACACTAAACAAAAATTTTTTAAAATTATATTCATTTTTATCAATTTATAATTTATCCTATCAATTTTCAAAAACCTTTAAAACAATGTAGGATAAATACATATATAAAATAAGTAGAATTAAAATCAACTAAAAATCAACTAACAAAGGTTCATGTGATAGAAATTATATTAGAAAAATTGTGTTTGTAGGAACTACTAAAATTAAGGTTTCATTAATTGTTATGATCTTCCTGACAACATGGCTCTCATCATCGCTATAAGTGGACCCATTTGTTTCTTACTATATATACATTTATACATTTATGTGTATATGCCTCCCTGTGTTAGTCCATTTGCATTGTTATAAAGGAAATAACCTGAGGCTGGATAATTCATAAAGAAAAGAGGTTTCTTTGACTCATGGTTTATTTGGCTCATTTTGCAGGGCTCCTGGTGAGGCCCGGAAGCTTTCACCCATAGCAGAAGATAAAGGGGGAGCCAGCATATCACATGATGAAAGCGGGAACAAGAGAGAGGAGGGGGTGCCAGCCTTTCTTAGTCAGATTTCACGTAAACTCATACAGTAAGAATTCTTTCATTACCACAAAGACTGTATCAAGCCATTCATGAGCGATCAATCCCCATGTCCCAAACACCCACCACTAGGCCTACCTCCAACATTGGAGGTCACAGTTCAACATGGGATTTTGAAGGCACAAAACATCCAAACTACATCACTCCATAAGTTGTTAGTGCAGTGTTTATCAAAGGCATGACTTAATGTAAGTCTCAGAATTGTATTCATTACTTAGTTTTAATGTTACATATTATACATATTATATAATCTCTATTAATAAATTCCCATTAAAAATGAGAACAATTAACTC
>NW_012113141.1:236333-249180 GCF_000951035.1 Colobus angolensis palliatus
TATTTTAAACTAAACATAGTTAAGAAATGGAGGTTTCTGTCAGCTATCCACATCTCTCAAGTTTTCCAGGATGTTTTGTCTACTGAATTCTTGAAATGTCTACTAAGAACAGTGCAATAATTTCCATAAGCAAAGTATCCCTACCAGTACAGAACCCAAAGCACTAAGCCCTTCTAAGCCACAGCAGTCGCATGGCACACTAAACAAAAATTTTTTTAAATTATATTCATTTTTATCAATTTATAATTTATCCTATCAATTTTCAAAAACCTTTAAAACAATGTAGGATAAATACATATATAAAATAAGTAGAATTAAAATCAACTAAAAATCAACTAACAAAGGTTCATGTGATAGAAATTATATTAGAAAAATTGTGTTTGTAGGAACTACTAAAATTAAGGTTTCATTAATTGTTATGATCTTCCTGACAACATGGCTCTCATCATCGCTATAAGTGGACCCATTTGTTTCTTACTATATATACATTTATACATTTATGTGTATATGCCTCCCTGTGTTAGTCCATTTGCATTGTTATAAAGGAAATAACCTGAGGCTGGATAATTCATAAAGAAAAGAGGTTTCTTTGACTCATGGTTTATTTGGCTCATTTTGCAGGGCTCCTGGTGAGGCCCGGAAGCTTTCACCCATAGCAGAAGATAAAGGGGGAGCCAGCATATCACATGATGAAAGCGGGAACAAGAGAGAGGAGGGGGTGCCAGCCTTTCTTAGTCAGATTTCACGTAAACTCATACAGTAAGAATTCTTTCATTACCACAAAGACTGTATCAAGCCATTCATGAGCGATCAGTCCCCATGTCCCAAACACCCACCACTAGGCCTACCTCCAACATTGGAGGTCACAGTTCAACATGGGATTTTGAAGGCACAAAACATCCAAACTACATCACTCCATAAGTTGTTAGTGCAGTGTTTATCAAAGGCATGACTTAATGTAAGTCTCAGAATTGTATTCATTACTTAGTTTTAATGTTACATATTATACATATTATATAATCTCTATTAATAAATTCCCATTAAAAATGAGAACAATTAACTCTTAATGTACTAGGTGATTTGTTTAAAATAAGTTTCTAAACAGGAGGTATAATGTTCTCATTCATCTATTATTCATTTATTCAACAGAAAGTTGAAAAAGCCACAGGACCTACCCCATGGCAAGCAATGTGAACAAGCCATTACATGCATATGCTATTTAATCTTCACAACAGTCTTGGCAAGAAAGTATTACCATACCCATTTTACAGCTGAGGAAACTAAAGCTCAGAAAGATTAGAATATACCAGTAAGTAGTGGAGTTGGGACTTGAATTCATTTGCCTAGTTGCATATTAAGATTTCCACCACTACATAATGTAGTCTCACAACAAGTACTAACTTATCATTTATGTGGTACCAAAGACTAACTTAAAATGTAGTGTAGACTCAGAGTCACGACTAGAATGTGGTCCTTGATTTTTAAGGTGTTTACACTCCACTTTACCTCACTAACCTAACTAGAGCTATGCTAGGCATATCCTGGAGTTCAATGATTAGTTAACAATAAATTTAAATATAGAATGAGTCAGTAGATATATGTTGAGTTTCTATTATATGACAGCTGCACACAGAACATTGTATATGACGAATAAGGTGAAAATAACCCACTTCTAACATTAAACAGTGAAGTTTATTAGAATCTGTGATGTAGGTAACATAGAAGTAAAAATAATCTGTATTTGTTTTTTAACTTTTTCCTTCAGACTACTGAGGAAATTATGTTCCACCTAATATCAAACCAGCTTTCTTGATATATTTTCTAAGCCAGAGTTAATGCTCTTATACTAAGGGCCACTAACAGGTTCCTTACCATTTACACCATTAGATTGTATAGCATTAAGATAAATGTATGCTAGTGTGAGAAACATGGCTGTTTTGCTCCTTATCATTATTTATATATGTATATATCACCTTGTGCCAGAAAGGATATAAAGTATTTTATAAGGATATGTAAAATACAAATTAGCATAAATTTTTTTTAATTATTCTTATTATACTTTAAGTTCTAGGGTACATGTGCATAACGTGCAGGTTTGTTACATATGTATACTTGTGCCATGTTGGTGTGCTGCACCCATCAACTCGTCAGCACCCATCAACTCGTCATTTACATCAGGTATAACTCCCAATGCCATCCCTCCCCCCTCCCCCCTCCCCATGATAGGCCCTGGTGTGTGATTGTTCCCCTTCCCAAGTCCAAGCAATCTCATTGTTCAGTTCCCACCTATGAGTGAGAACATCCGGTGTTTGGTTTTCTGTTCTTGTGATAGTTTGCTAAGAATGATGGTTTCCAGCTGCATCCATGTCCCTACAAAGGACACAAACTCATCCCTTTTTATGGCTGCATAGTATTCCATGGTGTATATGTGCCACATTTTCTTAATCCAGTCTGATGGACATTTGGGTTGATTCCAAGTCTTTGCTATTGTGAACAGTGCTGCAATAAACATACATGTGCATGTGTCTTTATAGCAGCATAAATTTAAAGTTGGTTAAAAAAAAAGGTAAAGACAACGTAAGGTCACTATAGATCACTGTGGTGGCCACAAATTTGGCTCCTTTCTTTCTAGCAACCTAGCTGAAATAAGAAAACTTATCACTTATTGAATTTACAATTCCAAAGGTATTTTTCTCGTTGCTTAAGGAATATATGATATCCTTAGAATTAAGATGTTTTAATTTCTCTAAAACCTCTTTTAAAAATATATGACCTAATAAACAACTATTATCATGCTTCACCCACTAAATATATGTATCATCTTCATAGACATGGTTTTTCTTGTTCCAGGAATAAAAGAAAAGGTACTCAGTTATATGTTTGCATTCTTCTGGATTCCCACTACTTACACACACTCCACCCACTAAAATAACAGATTCTTGTTTGTTTGATAAATTCCCAGGTCTTCTTCCATTGTGCAGGCTCAAAGTTCCAGGGGAGCAGAAAACTGAAACAGAATCAGGTTCTAACCCTATACCCAACTTATGAGTAAATTTTATTTGGAAGGTAGAATATTGCATGCCCTGCACCTAGGGAATGTGCTTCTAAAAATACATAATAATTTATTTGGATAGTTCAATGAAAGCATAAGGAGTTCTTACTTTTTATAATTACACATTGAATTTCATCTCATTTATTTACATTCAGTCCTGTTTTCAACTACTTGGAATTCTTCTGAGCAGAAATTTTTCTTTATAAACACCTTACACGACTCACAGGTCTCAGGCTACTCACCTCCTCCATGTCCATCTCCTTCTGCCCCTCTAACATACCACATACCACCCTTCCTACCCTCTCTTCAGATGGTAAAATGGGCCTTTCTCATATTCTTTTACTTAAGATCTGACTTCAACACTTGTTGGAACTGAGTTGAAAGCCTTCATAAAACATCAGCAGAAAAAAAGACCGTGACAATAGATCCTAGGGTAAAGTGAACAAAAGGGAAAGAAAAACAGAGCATTGAGGAAGATCATCTTAAAGGAAAAAGATAGAAAAAAGTCTTACACTTTAATCCCAATGGCCTTTGTACATGTTTTGAGAATAGTGCCAGAACATGAAAAATGAGGAATATCATTTACTTATGACTAAAATACTGAGAATAATAAAGGTAGGAAATAGTGTCTGTCATTTAATGATTACACGACTTATAATTACCTTAAGAAACTTGGCCATGTACATTAACATGAGTTCCACATAATGTCAATAACAAAGCAAACCACAAGTTCCTTTTTGGATAATTCAAGTCTGACCAAAAGCATGTGAAAGCATGTACAATTCTCACAAAAGTTAAGTATTTGTTCAAACCTCATTCCAAAACCTCCATCCTACCTTCCTATCCTTCTTTAAATCATCTAAAGTTCTGATCTGTAACAAGAAGCCCGTTAGTTAAATCAGAATGGGAAGTGGGCAATGCTGTAAAACAGCAGCTGACATCAGTATTGTAAAACACATAATATCTTTCATAAAATGAAAGATAGCACAGCTGTAAGAGGCATACTTGCTTTGAAATACCCCTTAAGAATCTTAACACTACATAGTACCTGCCTCAGAGTTACCTTTTTACAAAGAAAGAGTAATTCTCCAAAATCTTAAAACATTTCTGCACAATACTGGCTAAGGTCATTCTGATCCAGTATGACACAGCCAGATGTTGCATTATAATACCTGTATTAGAATGACAATTCACACCTCCAGGATGTTAGTAAAATACCAATCTGATTACTATTCAAACAAAAATACAGGGAGGGAACATCAAGTATCCATTAAAATATTGTTTGCAGCAACTGTAGTTCTTCAGGTCATTTTTACAGAAAGCCTATCCCCTGGGCCAATGTATTTGTGGCATTTTTTTTATTACTACATAGCTCAAAAGTGCCTTTCATGCTCAGCAGGCACATTATAGGCAAAAAACTGATAAATTGAAAAACTATCATAAGAATATAAATCAAAAATTCTATAAAATTTGGCTTATATGCCCAAAGATGGCAAAAACATGATATATTGCATCAGTTATTCACCATCAACAAAAAGAAACATTGAAAGCATCGTATTTTCTGCCTGATTTTTACACTTGCAGATTTTTCCCCACCAAATTTATCTTAAATAATTCTTAAGTACACTTCCTCCTCGAATATATTTTATTGGCTTTCACTTAAACATGAAAAAAATTATAGCAGTTTCTCTACACATCTAATCAACTCGCTTCAGTAAAAACCATAACCAATTAAAATTTATTCTCAAAAATACAAATCTAATTATTAACCATAGGCTAATGATGCTTAAAAGAATTGCTTTGCAGCTTGGCCAGCAGATGGGATATCACATTAGACTGCAACACAAGGAGAAACTGATGAGAAAAAACTAAGAGACTTTCTGTTAGGAGAAAAACTGTAAGGGACACCACAGGAAGGAGCCATTTATAATCATTTTCTCCTCCACATAATTTAAAGCTGTGGGCCAGGAGCCAAATGCTGGCAAGGAACACACCTCCCACCAAGCAAGAATTAAGATAACCATCTCTAATATAAGCAACACAAAACTAATTATTCTCATAAATTCCCTTCACAGTGTTAACACAAAACATCAACACTATGGTGCTGACAGCAGCAGGCAGGGAAGTGGTAGAAAATTTAGATCCAGCACTTTCCTTTAAACTTAGATTAGTACATCATAGCAACATCTATATTGGAAAAGTGCAAAAGAACTAGACAGAACCATAATGGAACAAATTTCAGAATGTGAATAGTAGGAAACATTTTCAGATTATAACAACATATATGCTAAATGATGACATTATATGACAATAATAGTTAAGATTTTGAACATTTCCATTAATCCCACTATCCAATTTAATCCCCCAACAACCTATGTGGATAGAATTATATCCCTATTTTACAAACAAGAAAGTAGAGGCTTTCAGGGTGACCTCAAAGCAACAACTAGTTTAATGGCAAAGCCACAAGTCTTGGCTTCCATTTCAGAGCTCTTTTCAATATATTAAGCTGCCTATATATGTATATTTTTTAGTAATATTAACAGTAAAATTAAATTAACATTTAAAAATATCACTTTAAATGTATGTTTGTAAAATAAAAGCAGAGTATATTTTTAAAGAAAGATCACTGAAAATTTTAAATGACATAAAAATTTCTTTAGATGATTACTGTAACCAAAAACAAATAATCACAAAACCATCTAAAGGCAAATAACAACATCAACTTGTAAACATCAATTATTCAGAAAGGAAACAGAATATATCCTAGGAAGACACAAAGTTGAAACTCAATATGAATCTAGAAAAATAGGATTATACGTTTAAACTTATAATTTATTTGATGATGACACTATAAAAAAGAACATTCAAATAAAATATTAAATAAGATGCTTCTGACATTTGACTAAATTCAATAGATATTATCATTATTAGCATGGTATCATCATCAAAATTATTATCATATTGGTAAAATTATCATTCCAGCTATATAACTTGATCATGTTTTATTACAATCGTCAAAATCAATATACAAATGACCACTGAACGACATAGGAGTTAGTTGTGTCAAACCCCACACAGATTTTCCACTGCATATAACTTTCAACTTACCCAAAATTTAACAGGAATGTCTACTGTTGATCAGAAGCCTTACCAATAACATAAACAATTAACAAACATTTTGTATGTTATAAAGCAAGCTAAAGAAAAGAAAAT
The DNA here is from genome assembly GCF_000951035.1 of Colobus angolensis palliatus. Classification (NCBI taxonomy): domain Eukaryota; kingdom Metazoa; phylum Chordata; class Mammalia; order Primates; family Cercopithecidae; genus Colobus; species Colobus angolensis. The sequence goes on from NW_012113141.1 coordinate 242,602, forward strand.
GTTGTTAAAACAATCATAAAAAAGAGAAAATATATTTATTATTTGATATGGTTTGGCTCTGTCCCCACCCAAATCTCATCTTGAATTGTAGTTCCCATAATCCCCACGTGTCATGGGGGTACCTGGTGGGAGGTAATTGAATCATGTGGGTGGTTACCCCCACACTGTTGTTCTCATCATAGTAAGTGAGTTCTCATGAGATCTGATGGTTTTATAAGGGACTTTCCCCCTTTTGCTTGGCACTCCTCCTTCCTGTCACCACGTGAAGAAGGACCTATTTCCTTCCCCTTCTGCCATGATTGTAAGTTTCCTGAGGCTTTCCAGCCATGCTGAACTGTGAGTCAATTAAGCCTCTTTCCTTTATAAATTACCCAGTCTCAGGTATGTCTTTATTAGCAGCATGAGAACAGAACGAATACACTATTCATTAAGTGGAAGTGGATCATCATGAAGGCCTTCATCCTTCTTGTCTTCACACTGAGTAGGCTGAGGAGGAGGAGAAAGAGAAACGGTGGGTCTTGCTGTCTCAGTGGGGGCAGAGCCAGAAGAGATGGAGGAGGTGGAAAGGGAGGCAAGAGAGACAGGCACCCTCCATGTAACTTTTATTTTTTAAAATCTACATATAAATGGACCTGCACAGTTCAAATCCTTGTTGTTCAAGGATCAACTACAAATGAATCTTGTAGAGTGACAGACAAGTACCACCTTTGCTCAAATTTTAAAATCAATATTATTAATTTTATAGCAGTTTATCAGCACTTTTTCATTAAATGAATCAATATACAATTGTCACATTAAACCCCCTAGACTCTGATCAAAATTGTAAACCATTTCATTAGCAATCAAATAAAATTTGCAGTTTTTGGCTAAGGCATTGAAAACACTCCATGCTGTGTCCCATCCTAACTCTTTCAACACCGTTTTCTATCATATAATCCAAATATACTGGACATTTTATGCTTTCTCACTTTTACAATGTCTCCCAAGGTTTCTTCCAGGTAGAACACCCTCCATTTCTCCTTGTTAAAATAATACCTGATCTTCACCACCCAACTCACATCCTATGTCCTTAGTTCAGACTCCCCTGATCTTGTCAACTGTTGGAGACCTTTTCCTCCATTAGGGCACTTATCAAAGTTTGTCTTTACATTTCTGATAATTTTCATAAGTCTCAAATAAATATAAGCATTATGGTAACCAAGACTGTTTTAAACTTTTGTATTTTCCAATATACTTTAGTACCATAGATCAAGTACACAATCCTGAATTCTGCATCTACTACATAGTCAGAAAAAGTGGAAGAATTTCTACAGTTATATTTTAATTACAATCTTTTAAATCACAGAAACTCTTGAATACATATAACAAAAACTTCAAGATGCCAATAAGAATTTTACTCTGTTGTAAGTGCTTGTCATTTGTAATTATATTGTTCCCACATCTAACAATCTATCACACATAAACATGAAAAAGTACCATGACAAAGTATAACAAATGATTCTCCAATATTTTGAATAAATTTACTTTTAAATAAATGTTACAAATGTATTATGAAATAAGAAATAAGCTTACAAATACTTTTTTTTTAACATCTTGTGTTGATTATGAGAAGAATAAAAATGAGCAATTCACGGGAAAATAATTTCAGATAGATCTTGTCTCCCTACAAATGGGCATCCTGATGTTCACTCTGGAATAAATACTTTAGGAAAAACATGATATTGAGATCATACCCCTTTGTTTGGTTATCAAAGGCTTATTTTTCATGTAGAAAACTTTTAAGTGCTAACAAATAATCCACTACAAACCACATAATTTTTGAAAATAACCCCCAAATTATATACACAAACAAGTAAATTTTAGTGAATGCATGCAATTGCTATTGGCAGTTATTAGATCCTAATTACTTTTCAAAAGTGGAATTAATAATATGTAATTTAATGTCTTACAGGATATTATAAATATGTAATTTTATTGGACTTTGCTTCTAATACACTAAATCATATAGGCTAAATTTAAAACCATTTAGAAAAGAATATTAGAATTAAATTACAGAGAAGTTTACAACTAAATTAAGAAACTCTATCAATTAAAAATCTTTGCTGTCATCCTCAGATGTGAGTGCTTATCTAATAATATGATCCTGGACTAAGTATTGTGTATACTTCAGATATAAAATTTTCATATAGGCTATTTCTAGGCAAATACAAAAAGTAAACAAAAACAAAACAAAAAATACTGATGACTAGTGGTCACATTAAAATAATGCCATCATAAAAGTGTCCCTTTTCCCCTTCCACCTCCCACCACGTGAGAACAGCAACAGGGCATCAGCTTGGAAGCAAAAGCAGCCCTCACAAGATCACACCTGTCAGTGCCTTGATCTTGAACTCCTGAGCCTCCAGGACTATGAGGAATAAATATCTGCTCTTTAAAAACCACCCAGTTTCAGCATACTGAAAATTCAAAACTTGACATACTTTTAAAATATAGATTGGGACTAGATACATCAGAAATTGCCACTCCCACAGAAAGAGACCACAATTTCATATATACCAACATAATTTGAACAAATCTTCAGAGAGAAACTACCAAGTGTGGATGGAGAAAAGATGCAGTCCCAGAGACTGAAGAGGAAGGAAGTTAGGACCCAATGTGGGGTGCCTGAATGCTAAGGCTGAGTTCCAAACTGGAAAGGTAGCTGGGGAAGGGGATTGGTCCAGTAAGGGTATGGGTTATTTCCATACCAGACCTCTCCCTAAGGGAGCCCCGTGGCCCCAAAGACCTAATAACAACAACAACAAAATTGAAGGGACAGTGCTAGTGATTGGATGTGGCCCCCAAGGTCCACAATCAGACCTGATAAGGGGGTCATCTATTTCCCCCTCCCACTGCAGAACACAGCTGCAAATGTTAACATACACAAAGGAACCACAAGGCTGAGTAGGAGCCTATCTACTGCCCATTGCTCTCAAGCACCATCTACTAGATTGTAGCCCAAACTACAACACCAAAAATCACTTTACTACTCCTGCCTTTGCAAAACCAAGAGCAAGACTTCTACAACAAAGACACTGTACAGAGCCTTAGTCCTCTAAAAATGTTCAGAAACAAAGCCAACGAAGTACACTCAACTTACACCACAATTAAAAGAACACCATTCCTCCCAGGTGAGAAAGAATCAGCATAAGAACTCTGGCAATTCAAAAAGCCACACTGCCCCCTTACCTCCAAATGAGCCCACTAGCTCCCCAGAAATGTTTCTTAACCAGTCTGAATTATCTGAAATGACAGACATAGAATTCAAAATGCAGATGGCAAAGAAGCTCATTGAGATCAAGAAGAAAGTCGAAACTCAATCCAAGGAATCCAAGCAATCCAGTAAAACAATTCAAGGGCTGAAAAGTGAAATTCTCACTTAAAGAGAGACAAAAACTTAATTTCTTGAGCTGAAAAATTTACTACAAAAATTACATAATATAATTGGAAGTATTAACAGCAGAATAGACCAAACTGAGGAAAGAATCTGAGAGCTCAAAGAGCAATTCTTTCAATTAACAGTCAGATAAAAATACAGAAAAGAGAATTGAGAAAGATGAACAGCAGAGAGTGGGCCGAGACATCCAATTAGAAGCAGCTATGGTGCATGGCACTCAAAGAGGAAGAAAAGCAGTGAATAAATATAGCACCTTTAACTGAAATATCCAGGTATTCGCACTGGGACTGATTAGGGAAACAACACAATCCGCAGAAAACAGAGAAAAGCAGGGCAGGGCGACAGCCCACCTGGAAGTGACACAAAGCCAAGGGAACCCTCCATCCCAGCCAAGGGAAGTGGCAACTGAATGTGCCACCCAGGGAAATCACGTTTCTCCCATGGATCTTTGCAACCTTCAGATCAGGCAATCCCCTCATAAACCCACTCCACCAGGACCTTGGGTCCAACACACAGAGCTGTGTGGAGTCTCAGCAGAGCAGCCACTCAGGTATGCACAGAGACCCAGGAGATTTACATACCCCTGCTACGGGATCCCCAGCAAAGGTGACTATAACTCACTCAAGGTGGGAGGTCCATACATACCCCTAGAAAGGGGACAGAATCCAGGGAGCTGAACAGCGTCCATCTGCAGGCCCCACTTCCAAGGCACTTCACAAGACCCACTGGCTTGGAATTCCAGTCAGCCACCAGCAACAGGATAGTGCCTGCCTGAAATGGAATAGAGCTGCCAGGGAAAGGGGCGGGCTGCCACCTTTGTTATTTGGACAACTCAGCCATTCAAGTCTGTTAGCTTTGGAGAGTCCAAACAGTCCAGACAAGAAAGGGACCCCCAGTACAGCACAGCTGCTTTATGAAAATGTGACCAGACTACTTCTTTAAGTGGGACCCCAATCCATTCCTCTTCACTGGGCAGGACTTCCCAGTGGGGACCTCCAGCCACCCCTGCCCATATTCTAAGAAAGATCTCTGATCTCTCCCTGGGCTGGAGTGCCCAGTGGGGAGGGGTGGGCTGCCAACTTTGCTGTCTGGGTGACTTGGCCATTCCAGCCTGTAGGCTTTGGAAAGTCCAAGCCAATAGGGCAGAAGTGGATCCCCAGCAATGCATGGCTGTTTTGTCAAGGTGTGGCCAGACTGTTTCTTTAAATGTGACCCCAATCCATTCCTCCTTGCTGGTCAGGTCCTCCCAACCAAGGCCTCCAACCACCTCACCCATGTTCTATAGCTGACAGAGTTCTAATTTCTCCCTGTGATGGAGTGCCCAGCGGGCCAGGTGGGCTGCCACCTTTGCTGTTTGGGCATCTCACCCAGTCCAGCCTATGGGCCTTGGAAAGCCCAAACCTACATGGGGGTAAAGGGAACCCAAATGCACCATAGCTGCTCTACAAAAATGCAGGAAGGCTGCTTAAGGAGGTCTCTGATCCCATTCCTCCTGACTGGGTGAGACCTCCAAAACAGGGTTTCCAGCCACATCCTGCAGGCGCATTCAGGCTGGCAACAGGTCAGTACTTCTCTGGGATAGAGCTCTGAGAGGAAGGGGCAGGCTGCCATCTTTGCTGTTTTGCAGCCTTCACTGGTAATACCTCCAGGTACTGAAAAAACTGAGGTGACTAGGGTCTGAAGCAGCTGCCCAGCAAACCACAGCAGCCCTACAGAAAAGTGGTCAGATTGTTCAAAGAAAAAACAAGCAAAACAACAAGAACAACAACAACAAAAACCCCCATCCAAAGGTCAACAACCTCAAAGATCAAAAGTAGATAAGTCAACAAAGATGAGAAAGAATCAGCACAAAAACACTGAAAACTCAAAAATCCAGTGGGCTCCCCTTTCTGCTAAATGACCATAACACTTCTCCAGCAGGGGTTTAGAACTGGGCTGAGGCTGAGATGGCTAAATGACAGAAATAGGCTTTTGAATGTGGATTTAAAAAATGAATTTCACTGAGCTAAAGGAGCACTTTGCAACCCAATGTAAGGAAGCTAAGAATCATGATAAAACAATGCAGGAGCTGACAGGCAAAATAGCCAGTATAGACAGGAATATAACCAACCTGACAGAGCTGCAAAAAACACTGCAAGAACTTCACAATGCAATCACAAATACTAATAGTAGAATAGGCCAAGCAGAGGAAAGAATCTCAGAGCTTGAAGACTGTCATTCTGAAATAACACAGGCAGACAGAAATAGAGAAGAAGAATGAAAAGGAAAAAAAAAAAAACCTCAGAGAAATATGGAATTATGTAAAGAGACTGAATCTATGACTGATTGTGGTACCTGAAAAAGATGAGGAGAATGGAACCATTTTGGAAAACATAATTCAGCATATCATCCAGGAGAACTTCCCCAATCTACCTACAGAGACCAACATTCAAATTCAGAAAATGCAGAGAACAAGATACTTGTAAGATACTTACTCCACAAGAAGAGCATTCCCAACACATGTAATCATCAGATCCTCCAAGGTCAAAATGAAATAAAAAATGTTAAAGGCCACTGGAAAGAAAGACCAGGCCACCTACAAAGGGAAGCCCATGGGGCTAACAGTGGACCTCTCAGCAGAAACCATGCAAGCCAGAAGAGATTGGGGGCCATAGTCAACATTTTTAAAGAAAAGAAATTCCAGTGCAGAATTACATATTTTGCCAAATTAAGCTTCATAAGAGAAGAAATAAGATCCTTTTCAGACAAGCAAATCCTGAGGGAATTTGTTACCACCAGACCTACTTTATAAAAGTTTCTGAAGGAAGCACTAAATATAAAAAGGAAAAATTGTTGCCAGCCTCTACAAAAATACACTGAAGTACACAGACCAGTGACATTATAAAGTAACTACATAAACAAGTCTGCAAAATAACCAGCTAGCATCATGATCACGGGATCAAATCCATACATAACAGTATTAACCTTAAATGCCCCAATTAAAAGACACGGTGGGCCGGGCGCGGTGGCTCAAGCCTGTTATCCCAGGACTTTGGGAGGCTGAGACGGGCAGATCATGAGGTCAGGGGATCGAGACCATCCTGGCTAACCCGGTGAAACCCCGTCTCTACTAAAAAATACAAAAAACTAGCCAGGCGAGGTGG
>NW_012113141.1:249520-257000 GCF_000951035.1 Colobus angolensis palliatus
ATCAAAAAAGACAAAGAAGAGCACTACATAATGATAAAGCATTCAATTCAACAAGAATAGCTAACTATCCTAAATATATGTGCACCCAAAACAGGAAGATCCAGATTCATAAAGCAAGTTCTTAGAGACCTTCAAAGAGACTTAGACTCCCAAACAATAACAGTGGAAGACTTTAACATCCCACTGACAATATTGTCTAATATCTATATCATCAAGACAGAAAATTAACAAAAATATCCAGGACCTGAACTCAACTCTTGATCAAGTGGAACTGATAGACATCTATAGAACTCTACACCCCAAAACAACAGAATATACATTCTTCTTCTCATTGCCACACATCACTTACTCTAAAATTGGTCACATAATCAGAAGTAAAACACTATTCAGCAAAAGCAGAACTGAAATCATGATGAACAATCTCTCAGACCACATGCAATCAAATTAGAAATCAAGATTAAGAAACTCATTCAAACCCACATAATATGGTTTGGTTGTGCTCCCACCAAAATCTCATCTTGAATTGTACTTCCCAAAATCCCCACCTATCATGGGAGGAACCTGGTGGGAGGTGAGCAGAACATGGGGGCAGTTTCCTCCATGCTGCTCTCATGATAGTGAATGAGTTCTCAGGAGAGCTGATGGTTTTATAAGAATCTGACATTTCCCCTGCTGGTACTTCTCTCTCCTGCCACCCTGTGAAAAAGAACATGCTTGCTTCCCCTTCTGCCATGATTGTAAGTTTCCTGAGGCCTCCCCTGCCATGTGGAACTGTGAGTCAATTAAACCTCTTTTCTCTATAAATTACCCAGCCTGGGGTATTTCTTCATAGCAGCATGAGAAGAAATTAATACACCTCAAAATTACATGGAAATTGAATAACCTGTTCCTGAATAACTGTCAGGTAAATAATAAAATTAAGGCAGAAATTTTGAAACTAATGAGAACAAAAATGCAACATACCAAAATCTCTGGAACACAGTTAATGCAGTGTTAAGAGGGAAACTTACAACACTAAATTCCCACATCAAAATGTTAAAAAGATCTGAAATGAACAACCTAACATCACAACTAAAAGAACTAGGAAACCAAGAGTGAATACCAAAGCTAGCAGAAGACAGTAAATAACCAAAAGCAGAGCTAAACTAAAGGAGATAGAAACATGAAAAACCATTCAAAAGATCAAAAATCCAGAAACTAAATTTCTGAAAAAAATAATAAAATAGACTGCTAACTAGACTAATAGAAAAGAGAGAAAATTCAAATAAACACAATCAGAAATGACATGGAGGATATTACCACTGACCCACAGAAATAAAAACAACCATGAGAGAAAGTTATGAACATCTCTATGCACATAAACTGAGAATCTAAAAGAAATGGACAAATCCCTGGACACATACGCCCTCCCAAGACTGAACCAGGAAGAAACTGAATCCCCGAACAGATCAACAACAAGCTCTGAAATCAAATCACTAATGAATAGCCTGTCGACCAAAAAAAGCCCACAACCAGATGGATTCACAGCTTAACTCTACCAGAGGTACAAAGAAGAGCGGGTACCATTCCTACTGAAACTATTCCAAACACTTGAAAAGCAGGGACTCCCCCATAACCCATTCTGTGAGGCCAGCATCATCCTGATACTAACACCTGGCAGAGATATAACAAAAAAGAAAACTTCAGGCCAATATCCTTGATAAACATTGATACCAAAAATCCTGAACAAAATACTGGCAAACTTGAATCTAGCAGCACATCAAAAAGCTTATCTACCACAATTAAGTAGGCTTCATCCCTGGAATGCAAGGTTCATTCAACATACACAAATCAATAAATGTGACTTATCACATAAACGGAACTAAAAACAAAAAAGACATGATTATCTCAACAGATACAGAAAAGGCCTTTGGTAAAATTCGCATCCTTTCATGTAAAAATCTCTCAATAAACTAGGTTTTGAAGGAACATATGTCTAAATAATAAGAGCCATATATGACAAACCCACAGCCAATATACTGAATGGGCAAAAGCTAGAAGCATTCCCCTTAAAAATTGGCACAAGACAAGGATGCTCTCTCTTACCACTCCTCTTCAACACAGTATTGGAAGTTCTGACCAGGGCAATCAGGCAAGAAAAAGAAATGATGTGTATTCAAATAGGAAAAGAGGAAGTCAAACTCTCTTCATTTGCAGATGACATAATTGCATATCTAGAAAACCCCACTGTCTCACCCCAAAATCTTATCAAGCTGATAAGCAACTTCAGCAAAGTCTTAGGATACAAAATCAATGTGCAAAAATCACTACCATTCCTATGGAACAACAGCAGGCAAGTAGAGAGCCAACTCGTAAGTGAACTCCCATTCACAATTGCCACAATGAGAATAAAGTACCTAGGAATACAGCTAAAAGGGAAGTCAAGGACCTCTTCAAGGAGAACTACAAACCACTATTCAAAGAAATCAGAGATGACACAAACAAATGGAAAATCATTCCATGCTAATGAATAGGAAGAATCAACGTTGCGAAAATGGCCATACTGTCCAAAGTAATTTATAGATTCAGTGCTATTACCATCAAGCTACCATTAACATTCTTTACAGAAACAGAATAAAATATTTTAAAATTAATATGGAATCAAAATAGAACTCGAATAGCCAATACTAATCAAAAAGAACAAAGCTAGAGGCGTCAGATTTCCTGACTTCAAACTCTACTACAGGGCTACAGTAACCAAAACAGCACAGTACTGGTACATGGACAGACACACAGACCAATGGAACAGAATAGAGAACCCAGTAATAAGACCGCACACCTACAACCATCTGATATTCAACAAACCTGACAAAAATGAGCAATGGGGAAAGGATTCCCTATTTAATAAATGGTTCTGGGAGAACTGGCTAGCCCTATGTAGAAAATTAAAACTGGACCCCTTCCTTACACCATATATAAAAATCAACTCAAGATGGATTAAAGACTTAAATGTAAAACGCAAAATTATGAAAACCCTAGAAGAAAACCTAGGCAGTACTATTCAGGACATAGGCACAGGCAAAGATTTCATGATAAAAATGACAAAAACAATGGCAACAAAAGCAAAAATTGGCAAATGGGATATAATTAAACTAAAAAATTTCTGCACAGCAAAAGAAACTATCATCAAGTGAACAGATAACCTACAGAATGGGAGAAAATTTTTGGAAACTATGTATCTGACAAAGGTCTAATATCCAGCATTTAAAAGGAACTTAAATTTACCACACACACACAAAAAAAAACTATTAAAAAGCAGGCAAAGGACTGAACAGACACTTCTCAAAAGAAGACATACATGCATGCGGCCAACAAACTTATGGAAAAAAAGCTCAACATCACTTATCAGTAGAGAAATGCAAATCTAAACAACAATGAAATACCATCTCACGCCAATCATAATGGCGACTATTAAAAAGTCCAGAAACAACAGATGCTGGCAAGGTTGCAGAGAAATAGGAACGCTTTTACACTGTTGGTGGGAATGTAAGTTCCCTTAACCATTGTGGAAGATAGTGTGGTGATTCCTCAAAGATCTAGAGGCAGAACTACCATTTGACCCAGCAATTCCATTACTGGTTATATACTCAAAGGATTATAAATCACTCTATTATAAAGATACATGCATGTGTATGTTCATTGCAGCACCATTCATAATAGCAAAGACATGGAATTAACCCAAATGCCCATCAATGATAGACTGGATAACGAAAATATAGTACACATACACTATGGAATACTATGGAACCATAAAAAAGGAAAAGATCATGTCCTTTGCAGGAACACAAATGGAGTTGGAAGCTGTTATCCTCAGCAAACTAATGTAGGAACAGAAAATGAAACACCACACACTCTCACTTACAAGTGGGAGGTAAACAATGAGAACACATGAATACATTGAGGGGAATAACACATACTGCAGGTGGGGAGAGGGTGGGGGGAGGGAAAGCATCAGGAAGAATAGCAAAGGGATGCTGGGCTTAATACCTAGGTGTTGGGTTGATTATGCAGCAAACCATCAAAGTACATGTTTACCTATGTAACAAACCTGCAAATCTTGCACATGTACCCTGGAACTTAAAATAAAAGTTGAAGGACAAATATTTTTTAAAAAGAAATGCAAATTAAAGCCACAATGAGATACCATCTCACACCAGTCAGAATGGCTACTGTTAAAAAGTCAAAAAATAACAGATGCTGGAGAGGTCGTGCAGAAGAAGGAACACTTATACACTGTTGGTGAGAGTGTAAATTAGTTCAATCATTGTGGAAGACAGTGAGGCAATTCCTCAAAGACCTATAGACAGAAATACCATTGGACCCAGCAATCCCATTACTGAGTATATACTCAAAGGAATATAAATCATTCTATAATAAGACTCATGCACACGTATGTTTACTGCAGCACTATTCACAACAGAAAAGATATAGAATCAACATAAATGCCCATCAAAGATAGACTGGATTAAAAAATGTATTACATATGCACAATGGAATACGATGCAGCCATAAAAATGAATGAGATCATGTCACTTCCAGGGACATGGATAGAGTTGGAGGTCATTTCCTTAGCAAACCAACACAGGAACAGAAGACCAAACACCACGTTTTCACTTAGAAGTGGGAGTAAATGATGATAACACATAGACACATGAGGGGAACAACACACACTGGGTCCTGTCAAAGGGCAAGAGGTGGGAGGAGGGAGAGGATGAGGAAGAACAGCTAGTGGATGCTGGGCTTAATACCTGGGTGATGAAATAATCTGTGGAGCAAACTACCATGGCATACATTTACCTATGTAACAAATCTGTACAACCTGTATATGTACCTCTGAAGTTAAAATAAAATTTGGAAATATAAAAAATAGTGTTGGCAAGAGTACAGAGAAAAGGGAACTCTTCCACACTGTTGGTCGGAATGTAAATTAGTACAGGCTTATGGATAATGTTTCCCCCAACCAAAAAAAAAAAAAAAACAGAAACAAAGCTACCATATGATCCAGCAATCCCACTATATAATCTAGTATATTCCACTACTAGGTATACACCCAAAGTAAATGAATCAGTATTTCAAAGAGATTTCTGCTCCCCTATGTTCACTGCAGCCAAGATATAAAATCAACCTAAGTGTCCATCCACAGATGAGTAGATAAATAAAATATGGTATATATACACAGGGGGAAACTGTTCAGCCTTAAAAACAAAGGAAAGTTTTTGATTTGCCACAATATTGATGAGTCTGGAGAACATTATGTTACATAAAATTAGCCAGGCACAGAAAGACAAATACTGCATGATCACATTTACATGTGGAATCTAAAAATGTCAAACTCATAGGAGCAGAGTAAAAATAGTGGTTAACAGGGGCTGGGAGTGAGGAGATGGGTTACCCAGAAAATACTGGTGAAAGAATGCAAAATTTCAGTTAGACATAAAGAATAAGTTCAAGAAATATACGGCATGAGGACCACAGTTAATGGCAATGTGTTGTATACCTTAAATTTCCAAATACAGCAGATTTTAAGTGTTCTCATTACAAAAAATGAGAAGTATATGAGGTCATGTGTATGCTAATTATCTTGATTTAGTCATTCCACAATGTCTACATATTTCAAAACATCATGTTGTATGCCATAAATATATACAACTTTTGTCAAATAAACATTTTAAAAGGCCGAATTTACTCGAAGGTTAATTTAATATGACCGAAACTGAGTGGTTCAAGGGATTTGCTTAGAGGCATTTCTAAGTCATTGACTGAATTCCTTTTTATGGTCATAGTTTTTAGTAACTTGGCTCTGTGTATCAGCGCATTTCAAATGAGGATTTGTGCCCTGTTATATTTCTGTTTTGTCCAGAACGGAGAAGAATATTCATTGGATTGTGTATCTGAGTTGGGGGAATGTCTAGTGCTTCTAGAAAACTCTGTGACAACTGTAGATCAATGCACAGCTTTCTGCCTTGAAACTTGAAATTTCAATTGTAAACCAATATTAAATAGAATAAAAAATGATACTTACTCTGGAAAACCTAACAGAGTTTTCCTTTTTGGGGGAATGTCAGGTTTTGAGTTATACAGGAGAACTGGGCCTTCTATTTTTGATTTGACTTTCCAACTAACATCAAACTTACAGCTCCATATCTGAGGGAGAACTGGAATGGTGGTTGTGCAAAATATTTCTCTCTTGCATTTAAAGTTGTAATGAATTGATAGAAATCAATCTTACCAGCACTGGCTGTCATTTAATTCTAATTCTTAACTTTCGTGATAAAAACATAAATCTGTTAATCTGCATTCTTCTCATCTGCACACAGAACATATTCAAAAATCAACCACATGCTCAGTCATAAAGCAGGTCTCAATAAATTCAGAAAGAAATTGAAACTATACCAAGTGTACTCTCAAACCACAGTGTAATAAAAACAGATATCAATACCAAAATGATCTCTCAAAATTACACAAATAAATGGAAAGTAAACAACTTATTCCTGAATAACTCCTTGGTGAACATAGAAATTAAGGCAGAAATTTCAAAACTTCTTTGAAGTTAATGAAAATAGGAATACAACTTACCAAAATCTCTGAGATACAGCCAAAGCAGTGTTAAGAGGAAAATTAATAGTCCTAAATGCCTTCATCAAGAAGTTAGAAAGGTCTCAAATTAACAAGCTAACTTTGCATCTAAAGGAACAAGAAAAAAAGAGAACAAACCAACCCCCAAGCTAGCAAAAGATAAGAAATAATGAGCTTAATGAAATTAATATTCAATAACCCATACAAAAGATCAATGAAACCAAGAGTTTGTTATTTGAAAAATTAAACAAGACTGGTAGACTCCCTAACGAGATTAACAAAGAAAAAAAAAAAGACTATTCAAATAAGCAAAATCAGAAACAACACAAATGATATTACAACTGATCCCACAGAAATACAAAAGATCCTCAGAGACTACTATGAACAACTCTAAGCACAAATTAGAAAATCTAAAGGAAATGGATAAATTCCTGGAAGCACACAATCTCTCAAGATTGAATCAGGAAGAAATTGAAACCCTGAACAGACCAATTTCAACTTCTGAAATTGAATCAATAATAAAAAACCTACCAACCAAAAAAGTCTTGGACCAAGTGAATTCACAGCCCAATTCTACCAGACATACAAACAAGAACTGATATTAATCCTACTGAAGCTATTCCAAAAAGCGAGGAGCAGGGCCTCCTCCCTAACTCATTCTATAATACAAGCATCAGCCTGATACCAAAATCAGGCAGAGATACAACAACAACAGACTTCAGACTAATATCCCTCATGAACACAGAAGCAAAAATCCTCAGCAAATACTAGCAGATTGAATCGAGCAGCACATCAAAAAGTTAGTACATCACAATCAAGTAGGCTTTATTCTTGGGATGCAATACTGAAATCACATTTGTTGATT
>NW_012113141.1:263225-265129 GCF_000951035.1 Colobus angolensis palliatus
AGATCCTCAGAGACTACTATGAACAACTCTAAGCACAAATTAGAAAATCTAAAGGAAATGGATAAATTCCTGGAAGCACACAATCTCTCAAGATTGAATCAGGAAGAAATTGAAACCCTGAACAGACCAATTTCAACTTCTGAAATTGAATCAATAATAAAAAACCTACCAACCAAAAAAGTCTTGGACCAAGTGAATTCACAGCCCAATTCTACCAGACATACAAACAAGAACTGATATTAATCCTACTGAAGCTATTCCAAAAAGCGAGGAGCAGGGCCTCCTCCCTAACTCATTCTATAATACAAGCATCAGCCTGATACCAAAATCAGGCAGAGATACAACAGCAACAGACTTCAGACTAATATCCCTCATGAACACAGAAGCAAAAATCCTCAGCAAATACTAGCAGATTGAATCGAGCAGCACATCAAAAAGTTAGTACATCACAATCAAGTAGGCTTTATTCTTGGGATGCAATACTGAAATCACATTTGTTGATTTGCAACATGTACCTATGTTGCAAATATTTGCATATGTTGTAAATCATATTTGCCCCTGTTGCATATGTTGCAAATCAACAAATATGATTCACCACACAAATAGAATCAAGAGCAAAAACTATATGATCATCTCAATAGATGCAGAGAAAGCTTTTGATAAAATTCAACATTCCTTCAGGAACATAACTCAAAATAACAAGAGCCATCTAGGCAAACCTACAGCCAACATCAGACTGAATGGGCAAATGATGGAAATAGCTCCCTTGAGAACTAGAACAAGACAAGGTTGCCTCCTCTCACCACTTCTCTTCAACGTAGTACTGGAAGTCCTTGCCAGATCAACCAGGCAAGAGAAAGAAATAAAAGGAATTTGAAGAGGAAAAGAAGAAGTCAAAGTATCTCTTTTCACTGACGATACGATTTTATACCTAGAAAACCCTAAAGACTACTAAAAGGTTCCAAGAATTAATAAGCAACTTTAGCAAAGTTTCAGGATAAAATCAATGTACAAAAATCAGTATCATTTTATACACCAGCAACATCCAGGCTGAGAGTAAAATCTAGAACACAATCTCACTCACAATCACCACAAATAAAATGAAGTATCTAGGAATACAGCTAACCAGAAGGTGAAAGATCTCTATAAGGAGAACAACAAAACATTGGTGAAAGAAATCAGTGATGATGCAAGTAAATGGACAAACATTCCACACTCATGAATTGAAAGAATCAATATTGTTAAAATGACCATAGTACCCAAAGCAATGTACAGAGTTAATGATATTCCTGTCAAACTACTAATATCACTGTTTACAGAATTAGAAAACACAATTTAAAATTCATATGGAACCACAAAAGAGCGTGAACAGCCAAAACAATACTAAGCAAAAAGAAAAAAAGACAAAGGCATTACACTACCCAAGATGAAACTGTACTACAAGGATATGGTAATCAAAACAGCATGGTATTGGTACAAAAATAGACACATAGACCACTTGAACAGGTTAGAGAACCCAGAAATAAAGCCACAGACCTACAACTATCTGATATTTAACAAGGCTGACAAAAATAAGCAATGGGGAAAGCACTCCCTATTCAATAAATGGTGCTGGGATAACTGGCTAGCCATATGCAGAAGACTGAAGCTGGGCCCATACTTTTCACCATATACAAAAATAAACTCAAAATGGATTAAAGATTTAAATATAAATCCTCAAACTATAAAAATCCTATAAGAAAACCCAGGAAATATTCTTCTCAACATTGTCCTTGGCAAAGAATTTATGGCTAAGTCCCCAAATGAAATTGCAACAAAAACAAAAATATAGTGAGAACTAATTAAACTAAAGAGCTTCTGCATGGCAAAAGAAACTATGAACAGAGTAAATAGACAATCTATAG
>NW_012113141.1:265179-268386 GCF_000951035.1 Colobus angolensis palliatus
TAAGAAAACCCAGGAAATATTCTTCTCAACATTGTCCTTGGCAAAGAATTTATGGCTAAGTCCCCAAATGAAATTGCAACAAAAACAAAAATATAGTGAGAACTAATTAAACTAAAGAGCTTCTGCATGGCAAAAGAAACTATGAACAGAGTAAATAGACAATCTATAGGATGATACAAGATATTTGCAAACAAGGCATCCAACAAAGCATAAAATCCAGAATCTACAGTAAAAAAATAAATAACAAGCAGAAAATAACCCCATTAAAAAGTGGGCAAAGGACATGAACAGACATTTCTCAAAAGAGGATAAGTGACCAATAAACATAAGAAAAAATACTCCACATCACTAATTGTCAGAGAAATGGAAGTCAAAACCACAATGAAATTCTACCTCACACCAGTCAGGATGGCTATTATTGGTCAAGAAAACAAAAGATTCCGGCTAAGCTGCAGAGAAAAGGAAATGCTTATACTCTGCTGGTGGGAATGTAATTAGTACAGCCACTGTGGAAAGCAGTCCAAAGATTTCTCAAAGAACTTAAAACATAGCTACCATTAGACCCAGCAATCCCATTACTGGGTATATACTCAAAAGAAAATAAATCATTCTACCAAAAAGACACGTGTACTTGTACATTCATCACTGTGCTATTCACAATAGCAAAAACATAGAATCAACCCAGGTGCCCATCAATTGTAGATTGGATAAAGAAAATAATAGTACATATACACCATGGAATACTGTGTAGCCATTAAAAAAATGAAAACATGACTTTTGCAGCAACATGGATAGAGCCCTTGGAGGTCATAATCCTAAGCAAATTAATGCAGGAACATATAACCAAATACCACGTTTGCACTTACAAGTGGGAGCTAAGCATTGTGCACACATTGACATCAATATGGGAAAAATAGACATTGTGGACTCCTAGAGGGTGCAAGGTAGGGGAGAGTGGGTTAAAAAAATACCTACCAGGTACTATGCTCACTGGAACAGTGGACAGGATCTATACTCCAAACCTCGGCATCATGCAATATTCCATGTAACAAATCTGCACATGTACCCCCTGTATCTAAAGGTTGAAATTAAATAATAACAATAATAAAAAGTAAAAGTGCCTGGGACGGCCTAAGTTTTCAAAGTGGATCCACCCTAAAAGTCCTTATAGAAAGCCAGTTTATTTTATTCAATAAAACAAAAGAAAGGAAATAACTCTAAGACAAAAGATAGGGTTGCCACATGTTGTAAATATAATGTTTCATTCATATATAAATCCAATTAAATTTAAATCCAATTTAAATTGTATTAAATCCAATTTGGATTGGGTTAAATCCAATTTCGAACCCATCCACTGTAAAAATATGAGGAAAATATGTTAAATATTTTATATTTATATCTCTCCATTTAAATTCTTACTTATTGTGAATAAAATCCAGTTTCTATTGAAATATTGGCAGAAGCATAGTTCAATATTAAAGCATATGTCCACACAAAACTTTTACACAATGTTCATAGCAACATTTTTCATAAGAGCCCAAAAGTGTAAACAACCCAAATGTCCATCAACTGGTAAATGGATAAGCAGCATGGAGTAGAATATCCATGCAAAGAAGTATTACTTGGCAATAAGAAAAAATGAAGTAATGATACATGCTACTACATGGATGAACCTCAGAAGACTTGTGCCATCACATTCTCCACCATAGTGCAACCTTTGTGAATCAACAAAAAATGAAATAATGTATTTTATTCCTTATTTTGGAAAGCAAGAGAAAGTTATTAACAGTAACATGACACTAAATATCATACGGAAAAGTTTCAAACTGACCAATTCATCTTGCACATTGTTCATTCAAATGCAATCATTATAACAAACACTATGAAGGTTTCTCAAAAACATAAAAATAGATCTACAATATGACCCAGAAATCCCATTTCTGGGTGTATATAACTTTCTGTCAAAGAGATCTGCATCCTGATGTTTATTGTGGCCTTATTCACAACAGCCAAGAGAAGGAATCAACCTGTATCTATCAATACATAAATAAATGCATAAAGAAACTGGGGTATACATACACAATGGAATACTATTTCACTGTAAAAAAAAAAATAAAAGATAATATTGTCATTTACAACAACATGGGGGAACTTCAAGCATGTTATGTTAAGTGATATAAGTTAGGCACAGTAAGAGAAATACCACATGATCTGACATACGTAGAATCTAAAAAAAGTTGAACCCATACAAGTAGAGAGTAGAATGCTGGTTACCAGGTTCAGGGGCATTATTGGTCAAAGAATATAAAATTTCCATTAGATGGAAGGAATAAGTTCAAAAAAACTATTATAAAACATGTAGCAGAATATCCATGCAAGGAAGTATTACAACAGAATAACAATGTATTGTATTATTGGAAGTTGTTAAGAGAATAGATCTTAAGTGTTCTCACCCCCAAAAAAGTGATAAATATATGAGGTAATGAACGTATTGACTAGCTCAATTTAGTTATTTCACAATGTATACATATTTTAAAATATCATTCACATTATAAATATACATAATTTTTATTTGTCAATTAAAATATTTTTTACAAAAGAAAAAACAATATGCATATTTATATTTATCAGGATTCTTGCTATATTGACTTTGTTTCCAATAGTAATTGTGAGGCTCTAGATGAACTGTGCCCGTGGGCTCCAATGATTGGTAAATTATTCTATCTCTGCCATGGTGATTGAATTAAACAAGATCCTCAGGTGGTTCATGTGTACATTACAATCTGAGAAAGACTAAAAAAAGAAAAAATTGAACAATGAAGACATTTAATAAAATAAATCTTCAATAAATTATATAATTAGACAGGGAAATACAATAACGTGCATTACCCTTGCCTTAAAACCAAAAGGAGATTTTTTTCTTCCAATTTTCTTATTTTTTAATTTGTTTTTAATTTCAACTTTTATTTTAGATACAGGGGGTTCATGTGCAGATTTGTTATCTGGGAATATTGCATGATGCTGAGGTTTGGAGTATGGACCTTGTCACCCTGGTAGTGAGCATAGTACCTGATAGGTAGTTTTTTTAATCCACCCACCCTGCTTCACCCTCTAGTAATCTACACAGTGTTTATTGTTTTTCCAACTTTCTACATATCCCTCTAGAGTAATTCTGTCATCAACTGCAAATAAATTAAAGCACTTTCT
>NW_012113141.1:269191-297644 GCF_000951035.1 Colobus angolensis palliatus
AGCCTAACTGGTATTATGATCCTTGACTCACAAGACAGATTCTCTGGGTTCAAATCCCAGCTCTGCCTTTTCCAGCTGCATGTCATTGGAGAGTATGTTAACCTCTCTGAACCACATCTGATACTAGGAAGAATATTAGTACCTACATCATAGGGATTTTAGGAGGGTTCAATGAGCTAATATGTGTAACACACTTATTGTTTTTCCTGGCACATAATCAGTACTATATGAGTTAGCTCACATTATTATATTTATTTTATTTTCTCAGAGCACAGAGTATTATCTTTATTTTCCTTATTAATATTATCCTCTCTTATTTTATTGTTATTATCTTCAGTTATTTTTTCTGAGCAAAGTGGTATTATATTTATTTATTTTCTTACAGCACAAAGCATTGTTATCTGATATTAAACCAAATGGTAAAATAGTTCACTTTCTTCTTATTATTAATAATGGAGTTAATACATATAAAGTTCAGGAGTTCATGAGTCTCAGTTGAAGCAGAGTGTCTTTTATCAAACTTAAAAGTTTTGTAGTTGCTGTTTTAAAGAAAATAATTCAAATTTACTTACAATAAAATAATGGAGTATGCCACAAACACAAGGTACATGTTAAAGGCCTCTGCTTTATAATGAAATAACATCACCTTCATCTTATCATTTAAGAATATCATCAGACATCTCCACTTCACTAAAGTCTAAGGAACAGGAAAGGAAGAAATTGAATTATCCTCATTTATCTGAATCAAAAGACAGCAATAAAATCTATGGAGCATCCCTCCCAGATTGACAAAGACATGATCTTCCACTAAAACCAAAGTGAAAGAACTAAAGAATTTGAAATATGTCTGCTACTTTGCAGGCTGCAGGATGTGAGAAATGTCAGTATAAAATAGAAAATATGCATCATGGATTCAGCTGTGGAGATTCTCCTTATGATTATAATTCCATGGATAACTCACAAAGTTAACTTCTTACTACAACCCAGTATTTCAGGGTGTTTTGGTTGTTATTTTTTGTTTTTGTTTTGTAGACCAACCTGCATCTGCTCTAACATCCTCATAGATTGTATGTACAAGTAAACATGTCTCAAGTAGAATAAGACATCAGCTTCAGAAGACTAACCACAAGGGCACCTTTCCCATAGTCACATGGGGACCATGAATGCCTCTCTACACATCATGGGCTTTGGATTTTTAGGTACATTAAGCACTCAATTTAGACAACCCTTCTTTGGCTTTCTTGAACAATAAATATGAATAATGATTTCTTCTTAGATTGCTTACAAATTTTAATAAATTATGTTTTTCATCACAAAGTGAAAGAAGCTAATCAGATTAACAAGATTTTTCTGATACAGATATTTTCTTCTACTGTTTCTGAATTCTCCAGAATGACTGATAAGGTATTCTGCACGATATATAAAGTAAAAAAAATACTGATATAAGCAAATGAATGTTCTAGTATTGGTGGCATTAGAATAAACCCGTTGTTTTGAAAATATATACAAACATAGAAACATAGATGTATGTATATGTATGTGTGTATAATATCACTAATATTGGGATAACCAATATCATGCACACACTGAGAACACAATATCACTTTGTGCTATTGTTATCAAAAATGCATAGTCTGAATTTCATCACAAAAACATCAGACAAATTAAAAACACAAACACAAGACAAACTGAGAAAATCTTCCACATTAAATGAAACTAAGGAAAAAAAGTTCAATAGAATGCATGACCCTGGAATGGACCCTGGACTGTGAAAAATAAATAGACATAATTTGGGGACAACTGACAAAATCTGAATATGTATGGACTCTAAACTAGATAATATTATATCAATGTTAAATTTCCTGATTTTGGTAACTATATTGAAGTTACTCAACACAGTGTCCTTGTTCTTAGAAAATATACAATAATCTATGTAAGTGTATAGGGGCAGGGTGTCTCCAACCTACTCTCAAAAAGTCCAGAAGGCAGAGAGAGACAATGCTAAAATAAATGATATACATTGTAAACAATTAATGAATCTGAGTAAAATGTGTATGGGTAAACAAGAGCTTTTTGTACTATTTCTCCAACCTTTTTGTAATTTTAAATTAAATTGAAATTAAGTTACCCCCCGATATAGTTTAGATTTGTCTCCCCACCCAAATCTCATATCAAATTAGAGGAGGGGCCTGTTGGGAGGTGATTGGATCATGGGGGTGGATTTCGCCCTTGCTGTTCTCATGATAGTGAGTGAGTTCTCACTAGAACTGATGGCTTAAACATGTGGGCACATTCTTCTTTGTTCTCTTTCTCCAGGTCCACCATGGTAAAATGTGCTTGCTTCCTCTTCACCTTTTGCCACGACTGTAAGTTTCCCGAGGCCTCCCAGCCATGCTACCTGTAGAGGCTGTGGAACTGTGAGTCCATTAAACCTCTTTTCTTCATAAGTTACCCAGTCTCAGGTAGTTCTTTCTAGGAGTGTGAGAACAAACTAATATACCCCCAAAAAAAATTAATCTGTTAAAGAGAATAGAGGAGTGTTCTTTCTAAAAGGCCTAGTAATTAAACAAACAAGAAAAGGTATTTGATCTTTTAAATATAGGTGATTTCCAATATACTCTTATATTTTATGCTCTTTGGCAAATTTATTATGCAAAGTGATATAAAAGTCTAGATTTATTTGAATATATTTAGGAAGTTTCTTTAAGTAAGTCACCCAAACAATTAGGCTTTGCATATATTTGTGGTAGACATCTGTTGTTTTACCTGCTAGCATCTCTTAGTCCTTCTTCAGGAAATAGCACTGCTCTCCTCGCTCCCCAAACCCCAGTTAGCACTCTGCCCTTTCATCACTTCATGTGATGATAAAGACTGTCAATATTTTCACCTTATCTTTCTCTCCTCAGAGTAGCACACAACCTCAATTGACCAATCAGAACATCTTGTCCCAGGATTTTACATGACCCAGGCAGAGCCAATAAGAATGTTTAGAGGTATTGACATAGAAGAAAGAGGGTAATTATCAGCTAATAAAAAGAACCATGGAAGCCTAAGGTTTCAGGGAGCTCACTTTGCTACCTCATAGAGAAATCAGTCTGAGAACAGAGCCAACTCAGAGGAAAACAACAGCTAGTTTGGGTTGTTTTCTGAAGACAAGGATTTATCTAATTCAAAAAGATAGACACTAAAGACTTTTCAGTTTTAAATCAAATTCAAAATGAGAACTAGAATATTCATTTTATATTCTTACTGCAACCTTCTCCCCACCAAACATACCACAAAAAGAAATGAGTCAACAACACAATAGTAATACATGAGACAAACTTAACATTATTGATGATTGACAATGGAGTGTATTATTCTCTCAGATTCATAGAAGAGGGCCCCACCTATACAGGCAGTGCCAAGAAAAGGACTTGGCAAATAGTGTGCTCAATCAATCTTCGCTGAATAAATGAAGGTGGGGGACTCTTCAACCTTTACAAGTTACTATTGCTATCAAAAATGAAAGTGACTCAAAATAATAACTGATAGAGAATGAACATATCATCTTCCCTTAGAAATACATTCTAAATTTCAGACATACCTCTTTCTGGATCTTATTATTATGAAAGCATAAATGCTGTTCTAGTCAGGAAAAAGAATCAATAAACACTCAAAAAATTACCACGACCTACAAAATGTGGGTCAAATGGCAATTAACACAGTCAGCCTTAATGAGCTGTTCTGTTACTGTCTCTCACCTTCACCCATTTTCAGTAGGTGTGTGACTGATGAGGATGTTTAAATGAACAGAAAAAGGAGTCCCTGCTTCTATACACTTCATATTACTGTTGACATTTATCACCAAGCATTCAACCCTAATTGTCTTTGACAATAGATTTTAAAAGATAATAAAATTCTTCAACAGGCTTTCAATTCCATCCTCTTGTCATTGTAACAAAACAGCACTAAAAATGAAACAAAAGCCAGATATGACAGAAACTGCTGAGGAGCTAAGGATGTATGATCATTCTCTTTTTTTTTTTTGAGACGGAGTCTTGCTCTGTCGCCCGGGCTGGAGTGCAGTGGCCAGATCTCAGCTCACTGCAAGCTCCGCCTCCCGGGTTTACGCCATTCTCCTGCCTCAGCCTCCGGAGTAGCTGGGACTACAGGCGCCCGCCACCTCGCCCGGCTAGTTTTTTTTGTTTTTTTTTTTTTTTTTTTTTTTTGTATTTTTTTTTTTAGTAGAGACAGGGTTTCACCGTGTTAGCCAGGATGGTCTCGATCTCCTGACCCCATGATCCGCCCGTCTCGGCCTCCCAAAGTGCTGGGATTACAGGCTTGAGCCACCGCGCCTGGCCGATCATTCTCTTTTTAATGTTGATATTTACATATGAGTTTTTGCTTTTCCTACAAAACCATAAATAAAAATTTCAATAGAAAATAAGTTAATTCATTCTTCTTATCATTATATAAAATGAAATCTATAGCGTTTCATTTATTAACACCTTTAAAGTTAACTGAAGGATTCTGATTATATAACATATGCTAAGGCTTCAAGGTACCCTAGATAAATTTTCCAAAAACCTTTCTTTTTTATATTTTGAGGCAAACAATTTCTAAGTACTATTTCTTTCCAAGACAGAAAAAATAGAATCATCATTATACTCAATAATTTTCCTCCTAGCACTTAACTCTCTAAACAATTATTTCTATATTTATTTGTCTAATTATGCTCATCTACTAAATTGTAAGTTCCATGAACAGAGATTGTGTTTGATGATGTTGTCAATCTTTGTTACCCGAGCACCAAACCTGGTCCACAGTTGGTGCTCAATCAATGCTTGTTAAATGAATACATAGGTCTGCCAACTTTCCCAGTCCTTTTGAAAATACTCAATAAACATTTAATTCAATCCAAATTCATTCAGTCCCTATCACTACTTTTAAAAAGCACATATTAGAAATGTTTTCAGAATTAATTGGGGGCTTAGATATCAGTGTGTCACTCAAAGCACTTAGTATAATGCTTCTAAAGTACTCCCTAAAGGTTAAATTGAAATAAATTACATGTAATAAAAGTTACCTTGCTTCTACCTGTGAAATACAAGAAAAATTTAACAACATAGCAGAACTAAAAGATGTCTTCTTTAACTTATTTTTGCCCATTTTGTGGTGTCTTTCATTCATCGGCCATGTAGGTGCTACACAGACCAAAATAGATGAGATATCGTTTAGTGAATGAGACAGGTGAACAAACAACAATGATATAATATGAAACCTCTGTAATAGAAACATACACAAAAGAGCTGCTGGAGCACAATGAGGCAGAGAGGCACTCTCAATGATGGGAAGGGAGAAAGTTTCAAAAAGAGATGGGTGATCAGGCAGAAAATAGGAAATTATGAATTCCATACAAAGTATAATATAGTATATTCTTGGTTCTGCAGAATAGGAATGCTTTCTCTCTTTACCTGTTTTTTGACGAGGGAAAAAAAAACCTGCAGAAGTAGAGAACAGCCACTAGGAATTTACTTTTCCTTTATTTGCTATCAAATATGGTGGCAAGCAATATCCATAAATTAGCTGCTTTGCCTCAGCCCACTGTCTGAAGGTAGGGTTCTTCAAGTGCCCAAATGGTGCAAAATCTCGAAGCTAATATCACTCACCCCATAATGAGATGAATCACAGAGGGGTCATTTGCTACTCACAGCTGGGCCACTGTGGCCATGCATCACCATTCTTATAGAGAAGGGCAACGGAGAGAGGTGTTATGACCATTTTTGTTGCTTTTCATGGAGTGAAAATTATCAGCCCCTGGTGCTTTCCAACCACAACACTCTTACCCCATATGCTATTTTGACAGGCACGTTGTTGCCTATTCTTTTACAGAAAGCATAGCATTATTTCTAAATAAAAGGGCTTTAGGCAGGAAATAAGTGGACACTATATACTCCTCCATACTGCAGAGAGACATCCTGTTTCTGGGAAGGGCCTTGAAGACTAGAGACCTTGGCTTATTTGAGAACTAGAGTCACCCTCTGTTTGCTGCATGACCCTATGGGGTGTCACAGGTCCTAAGGAAGAGACTTTTCTTAAAGATCATAAAGCATGAAACACATCCATGAGTGTTCCAGTGCATGAAATGTTCAGAGATCAGCAAGAAGTCCCAAGTGGGTGAAACATAGAACAAGTGAGTAAAAGAAACAGAAAATGACCTTGAACTAACATATGAAGAGATTTACATTCTACTATAATGCAATTATTATGACTTTATCCTGCTAGCAATGTGGAACCAACAACACTTTTGAAGCAAAGAAATGGAGCAAACAAGTATGTCTGGATGATAACTATGGTGGTAGCATGAAAGATGGATTGAAAAAGAGAACCTAGAAGCAAAGGGGAAAACTATTTCTGATTTCCAAGTGCAACTTATTAACAGTTCATCATGAACTGTAGATAGGAAATATATAAAATTAAAGCTGAAGATGCTGTTTGTAATAGTAGTAAGTTGTAATAGAAGAAATAGTAGAAAGTTGTTAAAGGATGAGTTCATGTCCTTTGCAGGGACATGGATGAAGCTGGAAACCATCATTCTGAGCAAACTATCACAAGGACAGAAAACCAAACACCGCATGTTCTCAGTCATAGATGGGAATTGAACAATGAGAACACATGGACACAGAGCAGGAACATCACATACCAGGGCGTGTCGGCAGGTGGGAGGCTGGGGGAGGGGTAGCATTAAGGAGAAATACCTAATGTAAATGATGAGTTGATGGGTGCAGCAAACCAATATGGCACATGTACACCTATGTAACAAACCTGCATGTTGTGCACATGTACCCTAGAACTTAAAGTATAATTAAAAAAGAAAAAGAAAAAAATGAAAGTTGTTAAGTAGTAGCAATTTGCAAGGAAATCTTGAAATAAAGATGCAATTTAAATAGCTAACCACTTAGTGCATGTATGATACATGGCTGACAATTTTAAATGTATAGGAAGAAACAGTATTTTTTCCAGATTCAGTCACTAAGAGACAGTGAACTTAATTTTGAAGATGTTTCATTTCTTATTATTTAACTTAGTGCATGGTAATTAATTATTCATTTATAAATGAACAGAAACCAGATGGTTTCACTTGATGAGCTTTAAATGGATTACTATATGTCATTAATGATTCTATCTGATTCTTTGTGGGTACCAGGCATCTTTGGGGGGATATTTAAAAGATTTACCAATTTTGCTTCTATAAAAGGCTAAATAAAATAGGGGTGACTGGGCACACAGTATGGCTAGTTTCTCCAAGAGTCCCCACTCCCGAGAGTAAGGAGATCTGCTCCATATACAGCTGTCCTAGAAAATCCACTCTGAGTCAAAGCCCCAAATAAGTTCCCATATTCCTGGAGAATCTTCCTGGAGGGAGACATGACAGGGGAAGGGAGTACTAAAAAGTGTAATGTTGCGATTAAATATATCATATTGTTTGATATCATTAAACAGCAATTAGATCTTGTCTTAAACAAAATTATGACATGTTTTGGCCCCTTCTCTTTGTAAAAATTCAAAAAACTCATATTACTGCCAAGAAAGCTCACTGCCTTCTCGAGATTATTTTTCCTCTCAACTTTTAACAGTGGATGTAGATACTTTTCTCATACATATAATGTATGTGTGAATATATATAATTCTTATATAAAGTAAACTAAGATCTGAAATATTTAACCCTATTAAGTGCAAAGTCTCATTTTTATAAATCAATAAAATGACCAGGGCAAAAAACTAGACAGTGAGCTGGGGTCTGAGGATTCAAATCCATTCCCAGCTGAGCTTTGACACCACCTGTTGAAGGCTCTCCTCTCCAGAGTTCAGTATGCATGGGGATGATTCTGGGCCCGGAAGATGGCTGGACTTGCAGAAAATAATGATGCTTATAGAAAACCTCCCAGTTGGTTAGCTCTAGTTCTGTTAGTTCAACAGAGGGAGACAGCTCAGTGAACAGTGAGGTCTCAAGGTCCACCTTTCATCTCCCTGCTTCTAGAGAAAAAAATTTCCCATGAAAAGTCTTCTTCCCCCTCAGGTCTCCTATAGAAATTTAGTCCACTCTTTTGAGAACAAGGGTTAGGAGTAAAATAGGACCCAATTTTAAATTATATTATATCCAAGTAAGAATCCAAAACAATTAACACAAATATTCCTGAACAGCCTTTATATGGACATAAGATATCGAATATCCCTTCACTTGACAGTACATATGTAGTAGTTCAGAAATTAACAATTGGCATCCTAGGTAAATGTGATGAATTAAATGCTCTTATCAAATTCCATAGTTTACCTTTATAATTTTGGAGTAATTTTAGTATTTAAAATATTCTTCTACCCCGGGCGCGGTGGCTCAAGCCTGTAATCCCAGCACTTTGGGAGGCCAAGACGGGCAGATCATGAGGTCAGGAGATCGAGACCATCCTGGCTAACCCGGTGAAACCCCGTCTCAACTAAAAAATACAAAAAAACTAGCCAGGCGAGGTGGCGGGCGCCTGTGGTCCCAGCTACTCAGGAGGCTGAGGCAGGAGAATGGCATAAACCCGGGAGGCGGAGCTTGCAGTGAGCCAAGATCCGGCCACTGCACTCCAGCCTGGGAGACAGAGCGAGACTCCATCTCAAAAAAAAAAAAAAAAAAAAATTTTCTACTACAATAATATACAATAAAAGGAAATTATTTATATAACATTAATGAGTTGAAGACATGTAAATGAACAAATCATTTTAAAATGAGTCTTGGTAATAGAATTAGAGACATTTAAATTAATTAAGAAAATACTTTAATAGGTTTTCCCAGGAACACAACTAGAATAATTGTAGTTGTAAAGAGAAATATTAGCATTATAACATAGCATAATAAATGGACAAATACCTGTGGAGATTAATTAATACTACTAAAGTAGTTTCATTCCAAACTTAAATGACTGTGATGGTTAATACTGAGTGTTAACTTCATTGGATTGAGGGATACAGGTTATTAATCCTGGGTTTGTCTGCGAGGGTGTTGCCAAAAGAGGTTAACATTTGAGTCAGTGGGCTGGGGAAGGCAGATCCACCCTTAATCTGGTGGGCACAATCTAATCAGCTTCCAGTGAATATAAAGCAGACAGAAAAATGTGAAAAGGGGAGAGACGGGGTTAGCCTCCCAGCCTACATATTTCTTCCATGCTGGACGCTTCCTGCCCTTGAACATCGGACTCCAAGTTCTTCAGTATTGGAACTCAGACTGGCTCTCCTTGCTCCTCAGCTTGCAGACATTAGGACCTTGTGATCGTGTAAGTTAATATTTAATAAACTCACCTTTATATATATCCTCTTAGTTCTGTCCCTCTAAGAGAACCCTAATACACTAATACAGTGACACTTTCCTTATTCCTGCAAATCTCAAATAATATACTTCTTTCAGAACTTGAGTATGATGTTTGTTTTTATCCTTACTTGGATATGGCGATCACACATTAACTCTATGAATTAGTTTTTGATTTGTGTTTGTATAGCATTAAGTTACTTACTAGAAATTTGGCCCCTCCTTACAAATAAAAGCCCTACAATTACCAAAATTAACCCTTCAAAATTTTCTCACATGCTTTCATTAAAATAGATTAAGAATAAAATGATTTAGTTTGCATCCATGTTTCTGCCATATTCTTACATATTTTTACATCTTTTTTATAAAAGGCAAAGAGTTTGAATAGGAATAACAAATTGCAATTTGACTATAATAGTGTTGTTATAATGCTATCAACAAATAAGTGTATAAAGACCGAGAGTTCTGTTTTCTTAATAATTTTAAGGACAACTAGAAGAGATTAATGATTCCCCAAAGAAAGAAATACAGGCAATTACTTGTGTCTATGTAGTTAGTTAAATAGAACTCATTATTAGCTAGTAGAACTCAGCAACATTCCAAAATAGTCTGATCATTGTTTATTTCCACTTGTATTGTTAGAAACAGAGAAACCAAAAGCAATATCAAGAAAAAGCATAAAAACATCCAAAACCCTTATTTTTGTCTGATCAATTGTGTGGGTTTTTTCTACATGTTGAGGCCTTTTTGATAAAGCAAATTATCTATTAGAGCCCAACTCAGCATCTCTCCATTCCAAACTGGTAAGGCAATTAGCTAGAACACTATTCTCCTGAGAAAACCAATTATAAATGTTCTCTCAAAGTAAGTAAGCCTAGCAATTTGGAAGCACTTGTTTTTTTGGTTAGCACTTAAAAGAGAAAAATAAATGTGCTGAGAAAAAAGATATCTCTGTCTCTCTCACTGGATAGAAACCAAAGAATCATCAATTCAGGGAATTACCAAGAATTAACTGATAAAGGAAAAAGGCTTCCACCGATAGTTCTCCATAAAATTTATTTTTGGTGAGAAGAGTATATTACTTTCTCTTGGTTTGCTCTGCCAAATCTCTTGTCCAAATCCTTTATATTTCATTTTCAAGCAATGCTACTTGGCTCCCAACTCTACAGTCCTCTTGTTCTGAAATATTCCAAATATGACCAAAAATACAATGTCATTTATCTGTTGCTTTAGCCACATAAGTAAACAATTCACAATTGCCCAATTCAGCTCAAGGAGCACAGTTGGTTTCTAGAAAAGTGCTAGATAAGAAGTCTGAAGACCTGGACTGTAGGCTTGGATATAAATTTACCAGCTGTGTAATCAAGGCAGTATCACTTCCACTCCCCTAGTCTCCATGTTCACATGTGTTAATGGTGGAGATTGAATTGGACTAGATGTCCTCTAAAATCTCTTCCAGTTAAAAGAAGTATGGGATCTTATTATTGTGATTAGGAACTTCTACTCCAAAGGGCAATTTTATATTTAATGGTAGAAGGAAATTATATATTTAATGGTACTCTGTCAGAAATGTTTTTTTACTTTCCTAATGCAAGGGAGATGAAATGAGATAACAGGAAAATGCTTATGATCCCCTCCTCCATGTATATTCAGGTCCAGGTCATTCATTTATTCAAAAATAGTTATTAAACACTTGGTATGTGCTCAATATATCAAGCATTAGACAACAGTAAACAGGTGTGAAACATCTTTTAATGCAGCTTAGGGTCTAATGAAAGATTGAAATACTCTATATGCAATTATGTGCTGGAAAAAATGGTCCTCTTTTAATGAATGAGCATAACTCAAACATAACTACACACACACACACACACACACACACACACCCTCACACATTTCACCTAAAAAGAAAACTGTTCTCCAAGTGGGCAAGAAAATCATCTTTTGTCCCCAGCCTAAAGATATTATCTTTAGCAAAGATAAATTTGTCATTCTTGCTAAATTCCTCTGAGTTAGTTTATAATTGAAACTTCAGATAGCTCCTTAAGTTAACAAAATGGGTAAATGGCATTAAACATGAATTCAACTAGTAAGGGAAGGCTATTGTCCTCTTGCTCCTGCCTATCATCTTTCTCAAACTGTCATAGGTATTTTCACCTTTGGATATCAGTTGAAGTCAACCACTAACGGACTACATGAATTTTTCTTCTGATGTCAGCAACTAAAGGAATAATACATCTCATGCCTGAAATGGAAAAGGATGGTAGTTATCAGTGAAGCTTTATTCCCTAGGAACTCTAAACTTTTCTTGGAAAAAAGTTCCCTTCGCAGTTTTCAGGGTCTTTTACTGCAGACTCATGTATCTCAGAAAGAGTATCTGCTCGTGAACTACCTTTACTGGTTGTGTTTCGGGTACTCTTCTAAATGCTTTAAGAATAGGGACTTATTTAGTCCTTCTAATGAACCCCATGAGATAGGTACCAATGTTATCCTAATTTTACAGATGAGCAAGCAATTCTCACAGCTTGTATGGCAGAAATGGAATTCAATCCAGGCAGTCTGGCCCCAGATCCTATTCTTTTAACCATGTAGATATGGGTACAAAAATGCAGCAAACGACAAGAAGATTTAGCACGAAGGGCATCCTGAGAATATGAAATAACCCAAAACTGGACTCTCCTGGATAACATGAACAGTATTCTTATTATATTAAATACCCATTAAACTAAGAT
The DNA here is from genome assembly GCF_000951035.1 of Colobus angolensis palliatus. NCBI lineage: Eukaryota > Metazoa > Chordata > Mammalia > Primates > Cercopithecidae > Colobus > Colobus angolensis. Next base: position 281,255 of record NW_012113141.1, read on the forward strand.
GAATATATCCCCTCTTGTTTAAGAGACACAGGGTTAGAAGTGTTAAGTTTTTCGAGGGATATAAATAAGATTGAAAATGAATCCATATGGCTTAAAATGGAATTAATCAAACAGAAGCCTTTCCAGAAACGGAAGCACTATCTCATAGGGACTTTAACCCCATAATTCAAAACTGAATATCATTCCCCAAAACATGTTTCTCCTCCAGTGTTCCTATTCCAGTTATGGCACCACTACTCTCTCTTTTTTTTTTTTTTTTTTTTTTTTTTTGAGACAGAGTCTCGCTCTGTCGCCCAGGCTGGAGTGCAGTGGCTGGATCTCAGCTCACTGCAACCTCCGCCTCCCGGGTTCACGCCATTCTCCTGCCTCAGCCTCCCGAGTAGCTGGGACTACAGGCGCCCGCCACCTCGCCCGGCTAATTTTTTGTATTTTTAGTAGAGACGGGGTTTCACCATGTTAGCCAGGATGGTCTCGATCTCCTGACCTCGTGATCCGCCCGTCTCGGCCTCCCAAAGTGCTGGGATTACAGGCTTGAGCCACCACGCCCGGCACTACTCTCTTAATTAGAAACCTGCGTACCATCTGAACTCCACCTTCTCCTCCAGCCCACATATTCAACCTATAATAACTTAGATTCAAAATATGAAATTAAAAATATTTTGAACTGAATAAAAATGAAACACAGCATATCAAACTTGCAGGATGCAACTAACGCAGTGTTTAAAGGGAAATTTGTAACACTAATTGCCTATATTAGAAAATTAGAATGGCCTGGAATCAATTAACTAAGCTCCCATCTTTAAAAACTAGAAAAAAAGCAAGTTAAAGCCAAAATAAACCAATAAGAAAGAAATAATAAAGATAAAATTAGAAATTAATAAAATAAATAAAATAAAATAAATAAAAAACATACAATTACATTAAAAATGTCATATATGCTTCTGTTAAAAACTTTAGTACCTATATTTCTATTAGTTTCCTAAGGCTGCTAAAACAAATTACTACAACCTTCGTGGCTTAAAACAATATAAATTTATTCTCTGACAGTTTTAGAGGCTATGAATCCAAAAACAAGGTGACAACAAGGCTGCACACCCTAGAGAGAGATACTGTAAAAGAGAATCTCTTCCTTGCCTTTTCCAGCTTCTGTGGTTCCAGGTGTTCCTTGGCTTGTGGTGCTATCACTCCAGTCTTTGCTTCTGTCTTCACATCACTTTCTCCTCTATATGCCTGTGCCAAAACTCTCTCTTACTTTTTGATATAAAATACATATGATTACATTTAGAGCCCAACCAGATCATCCAGGATAACCTCATCCTCTTGAGATCCTTATAATGTGATCACATCATTTACCATATAAAGTAACATTCACTCTTTCGCCATAAAAGGTACTATTCAGATTCTGGGGATTAGGACATGAATTTATCTTTTTGGGGGTCACCATTCAGCCCATGACAATGTTCATGAGGGATATAGTTTTTCTTTCTTGCAATATTTCTCCCTGATTTTGGTATCAGGGTAATGCTAAATTTGTAGACTGATTTGGGGAGTTTTCTCTTTTCTTCAACTTTTCTAGAAGAATATGTGTAGCACTGGTATTAGTTTTTAAATCTTTGAAGATAGAATGCATTTTTAATTTCCTTCACTAACTTTTCCTTTGCATTCACAACTTGGCTGTTTGGCACAAGAGGCCCAGCTTTCAGCCTGTCTTAGCTTTTGACATACCTTCTTCACTAAGCTTAACTATTTCTAGCTTTTTAGTTAAAGTAAGAGACATGCAACTCTTCCTTTCATTTGAACACTTTGAGGCCATTGTAGGGTCGTTAACTGATCTAATTTCAATAATCTTGTGTCTCAGGTAATAGGGAGGCCCAAGGAGAGAGACACAGATAGGGAAAGGCTGGTTGGTGGAGCAGTCAGAACACACACAGCATTTGTTGATTACGTTCACTATCTCAGATTGGCTTCATTTTTGGCCCCCAAAACAATTACAATAGTAACATCAAAGAGCGCTGATCACAAATCACCATAAAAAATGCAGTAATAATGAAAAATTTTGAAATATTGCAAGAATTACCAAAATGTGACACAGACAGAAAATGACCACATGCTGATGGAGCCAATACACTTGCTCAACACAGGGTTGCCACAAACCTTCTATCTGTAAAAAATGCAGTATCTGCAAAGTGCAATAAAGCAAAGCACAATAAAATGAGGTATGCCTGTGTTTCTTTGTATTATCTTTATCGAACACATTAAACATTTACAGTAAGTATTCAATATATTGAATGTATCAAATTAATATGTATGAAAATATACACTGGATGAATATATAATGAAAATGTATTGAATAAATAAAATGAATGAATAAATGAACAAGTGAATAAACAAGTGAAAGTTCCTGTCCATGCTGTCATCATATATTCCTTAGCTATCTCTTCGCACAACAGCTTTAAGTGGACAAATATGAATCAACCCTAGCCACACCACCTCTCTAAAAATGAAGTGTTCAAAAAATTATTTTCCTGAAGGTTATATTCCTACATCTACTAGGTACTAGGCAGTCAGAACTGCCTGGATTTCTTTGTACTTCCCTCTGCAACACACCCTTTCTCGCCTCTGAGATTTCTGTCTAGCCTGGATACAAACTCCTCAACACACTTTTATAATTTTGACATTTCAATGACATTATCATATTGAACCATATGTTAGTCTTTCTTGTCTCCCCTATTAATCTGAAACTCCTTCAAGACAGGCTTCTGACTATTTATTAATATATTCCTAAAACCTTAAAGAACAAAAGAGCCACAACTTTGGAATGAGTCAGATCTTAATTTGAATCCTAAGTGTTTCTGTTAACTTGCAAGCTGAGTAGCCTTGGGTAAGTTACCTTAATTCTCCGTCTCAATTTCCTAATTTGAAGTTGGCAATAATAGTATTTGTCTTGTAAGGTTGTCATTAGTACTAAATAAGATAAGGTCCATAAGCACCTATCACGGTTTCTAGAATACTAATAATGCCATAAATGGTACTTAAAGGATGGGTGCTTAATGAATACTAAGATTATTTTTCCTTTAGGAAAACAGAAAGCTTCACAAGGTACACATGTTAACAGTGTCCAAATTAAATCTATTTAAATCCAGAAAGCATCCCCTATTATTTGTTGAATGGAATTTACTGACTATAAGAACTCAGGAGGTGCTATATATCCATATATGTGTGTGTCTGTGTGTATATGTGTAAGTCCATTGTAATAAAGAAATTGCTCAATTAGACTCAAAGAATTGCCTAAAATATGTACCGCCAGCAGTTCAACTATATTCACACCAAAATCCAAGTGACATTATGGAAATCTGAAGCTGAAACCTATAAGGAATCCTAAAAAGCACCTGATTCACTTCTTCATTTTTCTGATAAGGAACCTGAGTTTGATGAAGGTCATGACTTACCAAGTCCACATAGTGAGTATATAGGAGAGCCTTGTTGTTGCCTCCCAGATTTGAAAGTATTACTCTTTCATATCTAAACCCACATTCCCTCTATCTTCAATTACCTGAGTACCTGTGCAATCAGAAAGTAACCTTAGCAATAATAAAGGAGTAGATGTATATACAGGTTGCCTCTGAAGCAGTGTGATGTTATGCCTATTGTTCCAATATATTGCTATAGGAATCTGCTCCATGTTCTACAATTTACAAATAAAGCATTTCTTTCTGTTATGTATTCAAATGTTCCTAGCTTTTCCTTTCTCTCATTGCCTAACTTTTATTTGTAACTAGTGCTCAGACATAAAGCCTTCTTTTTCTATTAAATTTTAAGCCCAATTTCAATAGTAATTTCGAGTGTAATTACTGCTCCTTTCTGGCAACAGCTCTGAAGTAAACCCACATTCATACTGTTCAGCAACATAGACAAACTCAAACAGCTATACACTCTCTTTCACATTTTACTCTTAAAGACTGAATTTGAACATACTTTAATGTAATAAAAGCCATCTATGACAAACCCACAGCCAACATAATACTGAATAAGGAAAAGTTGAAATCATTCCCTCTGAGAACGGGAATAGGCCCACTCTCACCACTCCTCTTCAACATAGTACTGGAAGTCCTAGCGAGAGCAATCAGACAAGAGAAAAAAATGAAGGACATCCAAATCAATAAAGAGGAAGTCAAACTGTCACTGTTTGGTGACAATATGATCATTTACCTTGAAAACCCTAAAGACATCTCCAGAAAGCTCCTAGAACTGATACAGGAATTCAGCAGTTTCCGGATACAAAATTAATGTACGTAAATCAGTAGCTCTTCTATACACTAACAGCAACTAAGCAGAGAATCAAATCAAGAACTCAACCCCTTTTACAATAGCTGTTAAGAAAATAAAATACTTAGGAATATAAGTAACAAAGGAGTCAAAATACCTCTACAAGGAAAACTACAAAACACTGCTGAAAGAAATCATAGACAACAAACAAATGGAAAAACATCCCATGATCATGGAGGGGTAGAATCAGTACTGTTGAAAATGACCATACTGCCAAAGACAATCTACAAATTCAATGCAATCCCTACCAAAATACCACCATCATCCTTCACAGAGTTAGGAAAAACAATTCTAAAATTCATATGGAACCACAAAAGAGCCTGCACAGCCAAAGCAAGACAAAGCAAAAAGAACAAAACTGGAGGCATCACACTACCTGATTTCAAACTACACTATAAGGCCATAGTCACTAAAACAGCATGGTACTGATATAAAAATAGACACATAGACTGATGGAACAGAATAGAGAACACAGAAATAAATCCAAATACTTACAGCCAACTGATCTTCAACAAAGCAAACAAAAACATGAAGTGGGGAAAGGACACCCTTTTGGTGCTGGAATAATTGGCTAGCCACATGTAGGACAACGAAACTGGATGCTAATCTCTCAACTTATACAAAAGTCAACTCAAGATGGATTAGAGACTTACACCTAAGACCTGAAACTATTAAAATTCTAGAACATAACATTGGAAAACCCTTCTAGACACTGGCTTAGGCAAGGATTTCATGACCAAGAACCCAAAAGCAAATGCAATAAAAAAAAGAGATAAATAGCTGGGACCTAATCAGACTAAAGAGCTTCTGCACAGCAAAAGCAACAGTCAGCAGAGTAAACAAACAAACCACAGAGTGGGAGAAAATCTTCACAATCTATACATCTGACAAAGGACTAATATTCAGAACCTACAATGAATTCAAACAAATCAATAAGAAAAAAATAAACAATCCCATCAAAAAGTGGGCTAAAGACATGAAAAGACAATTCTCAAAAGAAGATACACAAATGGCCAACGAACATATGAAAAAAATGCTCAACATCACTAATTATCAGGGAAATGCAAATCAAAACCACAAGGCAATACCACCTTCCTCCTGCAAGAATGGTCATAAGCAAAAAAAACACAGTAGATGTTGGCGTGGATGCAGTGATCGGGGAACACTTCTACACTGCTGGTGAGAATGTAAACTAGTACAGCCACTATGGAAAAGTGTGGAAATTTCTTAAAGAACAAAAAGTAGAACTACCATTTGATCCAGCGTTCCCACTAATGGGTATCTAACCAGAAGAAAAGAAGTCATTATTCGAAAAAGATACTTGCACATGCATGTTTACAGCAGCACAATTCACAACTGCAAAATCATGGAACCAACGCAAATGTCCATCAGTCAATGAGTGGATAAAGAAACTGTGGTAAATACATAGATGGAATACTATGCAGCCATATAAAGGAATGAATTAACAGCATTTGTAGTGACCTGAATGAGACTGGAGACTGTTATTCTAAGTGAAGTAACTCAGGAACGGAAAACCAAACATCATATGTTCTCACTGATATATGGGAGCTAAGTTATAAGGACACAAAGGCATAAGAATGATACAGTGGACTTTGGGAACTTGAGAGGAAGACTGGGAGTGGAGTGAGGGATAAAATACTACAAATATGGTACAGTACATACTGCTTGGGTGATGGGTGCACCAAAATCTCACAAATGACCATTAAAGAACTTACTCACATAACCAAATACCACCTGTACCCCAATAAATTTAATAAATAAAATTTAAAAATAAAAATTTCAAAAACTAAAAATTACACACAAAAAAACAACTAATTTTAGAAATGATCTAATCATGTAGGAACTACAACCTATGTAACTGGCCATTTAAGTTGTAATATAAATTAGTAAAAACTTGTCACTTTGTCTTTCTTTTATCAATTTCTGATTAAGAAAAAATAAACAGAACTTAAATATTCTTAGATTTTTTAAGGTTGATGTGGTAATTAGTTTTATAGCTTATTTCTGGAATGAAATGAAAATAGGAAAAAAGAGATGTTATAGGCAACCTTCTGACTGGATATAAAAATGGTAGAATAAGCCTATAATTACTTTTTCTGGAGAAATATGAAATAAAAGATTTAAACTTGCTAAAGAAAAAGACTGAATTGGAAAGGGCAACAAATAATGGTTTGGAGGAAGATGAATTAAGATAGAATGATTATAAAAATGGCAGAATTTTGATATGAAAATGGTAGAATAAGTTTATAATTACTTTTTCTGGAGAAATACGAAATAAAAGATTTAAACTTACTAAAAAAGAAAAGAAAAAGACTGCATTGGAAAGGGCAACAAATAATGGCTTGGAGGAAAATAAATAAGTTAAGAGGAAAGGGTCAGGGAGCACTACTGACTCAGCAAAGTTGTTTTTCCCACCTACTGGCATAAGCAGTAGTTGGCAGTCTGGGCATGATGGGAATGTTCCCACCACCCTCTTAAAAGAAGAAAAATTGTATGTCAACATACAAGAGGCAAGGCTGCCAAAACTATCAATAAAGTATAAATTTCATGAGGGCAGAAATGTTTGAGAGTTTTATTCACTGCTGAAATCTCTCAGGACAGTATCAGATGCACAGCAGGATCTCTCTAAACATCTGCTCCGTGAAGGCAGTACATAGACCTTATGGGCTTCACCATCAGATCCTGACAGTGAAACTCCTTACAACATCACTAGCATCTAAAATTAAATATTCAAGGGAGGAGCAAGATGGCCAAATAGAAGTCACCATCAATTGTCCCTCCAGCAGGAATGCCAAATTTTAACAACTAACTACACAGAAAAAGCACTGACATAAGAACAAAAAATCAGATAAGCAATCGCAGCACCTGGTTTTAACTTCACATTGCTGAAAGAAGCACTGAAGAGGGTAGGAAAGACAGTCTTGAATTGCTGGTGCCACCTCTCCCCAGTCTCCTGGCAGTGACCACCAGGCACGGAGAGAGAATCTGTGCACAAGGCAGTGGAAGAGCACAGTGGCTGGGGCACCTGCTGCCTTGAAGGAAGATTGAACTTATTCCCTGTCCCAGCAGACAGCAAAGCCATGCTGGGCTTAGCCAGCTCCTGCCCAAAAAGGGAACATTTGGACAAGCCCTAGCCAGAGGGGAATCGCTCATCGCAGTGGTCAGAACTTGAGTTTCTTGACAAACATCACCACTGTGGGCCACAGAGCTCTAGGGTCCTTGGTAGGCTTCAAAGGCAGTCTATGACGCAAGGACTGAAATTTCTCCTACTGCTGAGCTTAGAGCCAGTGGACCAGGGTGGCACATGACATAGGGAGACACCAATCAGAGTGAAAAGGGGGCTGTTTGCTATACTCCCACAAGCCCAGGCAGCACAGCTCACAGAAATGAAAAGTGACTCCTTCTGCTCGAGGAGAGGAAAGCAAAGAGTAAAGAGAACTTTGTCTTGCATCTAGAATATCAGCTCACCCACAACAGGATAGGGCAGAGTCCTGAGGCCCTGTATTAGTCTGTTGTTGCATTGTGATAAAGAAATGCCTGAGGCTGAAAATTTTATACAGAAAAGAGATTTAATTGGCTCATGGTTCTGCAGGCTGTACAGGAAGCATGATGCTGGCATTTGTTCAGCTTGTGAGGAGGTCTCAGGAAACTTACAATCATGGCAAATGGCAAAGAAGAAGCAAGAACATTTTACATGGCCAGAGTAAGTGCGAGAGAGGTGAAAGGTGCTACGCACTTTTAAACAAGCAGACCTCATGAGAACTCACTCACTATCATGACAACAGCACCAAGGGCGATGGTGTTAAACCATAAGAAACTATCCTCATAATCCAATCACCTCCCACTAGGCCCCCCACCTCCAACAATGAGGATTACAATTAAACATGACATTTAAATGGGGACACAGATCCAAACCATATCAGACCCCCATTCCAGTCCCTAGCTTCTGGGCAACATTTCTCAACACACCCTGGGAACCTGCTACCTTGAAGGGAAAGACCAAGTCCTGGCAGGATTCATCATCTGACTAAGGAGCCCTTGGGCCCTGAATAACCAAAGGTAATATCCAGGTAATATGCCATGGGCCTTGGCTGAGACTCTGAGACATGCCGATTTTAGGGGAGATGCAGAACATTCCCAGCTGTGGGGACTAAGGTGAAAAACTCTGCCTGAGAAAAGCACAGGGAAATGTAAAGGGGACTTTTTCTTGCACATTAGGTACCAACTCAGCCACAGTGAGGTAGAGTATCAAGCTGACTCTTAGGGTCCCTGAATCCAGGCCTAGGTTCTTAAACAGAATTTCTGGACTTACCCCGGGACACAGGGGAGCCCAGCTCCCTTAAGGGTGACTTACAGGCCTGGCAGCATCCACCACAAGCTGACTGAAGAGTGCTTTGGCTTTAAGTGAACATCAGAAGTGGCCTGGAAGTAACTCCTGTCATCTGTGGTGGTGGTGGTGGCCATGGAAAGAGACAGCTCTGCCTGTGGAAAGTGGAGGGAAGAGTGGGAAGGACTTTGTCTTGTGGTTTGAGGGCAAGCTCAGATGCAGTAAAACAGAACACAAGGCAGATTTCTAAGGTATTTTTACTAGAATCCCTGGCTCCTAGACAGCATCTCTGAACCTAAAGACCCAGGAGAACTTTCCACTCTTAAGGGAAAGACATAAACCTGGCTGGCTTCCCAACCTACTGATTGTAGAACCCTAGAATGAGCTAGTCAGTAGCCAGTTCATGTTTACAGTAAGCCTTGGGTGAGACTCAGTGTTGTGCTGGCTTCAGGTCTGACCTGTGTAGTCCCAGTATTGGTGGCCACAGGGGTGCTTGTGCTACCCCATCCCCAGATGCAGGCAGCTCAGCACAGAGAGAGAGAGTCCATTTGTTTGAGAGAAAGTAAGGGAAGAGAACAAGAGTCTCTGCCTAGTAATCCAGAGAATTATTCTAGATTCTATACAAGACCACCAAGACTGTACCTCTCTAAGTTTGCAGGAATGACAGCATTATTGGGCTTGGGGCCCAAATCCCTTCAAATACCTGGGAAGACTTTCCAAAAAAATGGGCACAAACAAGCCCAGACTGTGAACACTACAATAAATACCTAAATCTTCAATGCCCAGACACTGACAAACACCCACAAGCATCAATATCATCCAAGAAAACATGACCTCACCAAACAAACTAAATAAGGCACCAGGGACCAATCCTGGAGACACAGAGATATGTGACCTTTAAGACAGAGAATTCACAAAGCTGCTTTAAGGAAACTCAAAGAAATTCAAGATAACCTGGAGAAGGAATTCAGAATTCCATCAGATAAATTTAACAAAGAGATTTAAATAATAAAAGAATCAAGCAGAAATTCTGGAGTTAAAAAATGCAATTGACAAACTGAATAATGCATCAGAGTACCTTAATAGCAGAACTGATCAATCAGAAGAAGGAATTAGTGAGCTTGAAAACAGACTATAAGAAAATATACAGTGAGAGAAGACAAAAGAAAAAAAAATAAAAAGCAATGTAGCATGCCTTCAAGATCTAGAAGATACCCTTGAAAGGGCAAATCTAAGAATTATTGGTCTTAAAGTGGAGGTAGAAAAAGAGATAGTGACAGAAAGTTTATTCAAAACTATAATATCAGAGAACTGCCCAAACCCAGAGAAAGATATCAACATTCAAATACAAGAAGACTATAGAACACCAAGCATAGTTAATCCAAAGACTACCTTAAAGCATTTAATAACCAAAATCCCAAAGTTCAAGGATAAAGAAAGGATCCTAAAAGCACCAAAAGAAAAGAAACAAGTAACATACAATGGAGCTCCAATACATCTGGCAGTAGACTTTTCAGTGGTAACTTTACAGGCCAGGAGACAGTGGCATGACATATTTAAAGTGCTGAAGGAAAAAACTTTTACTCTAGAATAGTATATACTGTGAAAATATCCTTCAAGCATGAAGGAGAAATACTTTCCCAGACAAAGAAAAACTGAGGAATTTCATCAAGACCAGACCTATCCTACAAGAAATACTAAAGGGAGCTCTTTAATCAAAACGAAAAGGATATTCATGATCATAAAAAGTCATCTGAAGGTACAAAACTCACTGTTAATTGGAAGCATACAGAAAAACACAGACTATTATAATGCTATAATTGTGGTGTGTAAACTACTCTTAAGTACAAAAACTATTAATGAACCAATTAAAAATAATTGCTATGACAACTATTCGAGGCATAAGCATGCAATAAGACATAAGAAAAACAACCAAATGATAAAAAGCAGGGAGATGAAGTTAAAGTGTAGAATTTTTATTAGTTTTATTTTTGTTTTCTTGTTTATGCAATCAGTGTTAAGTTGTTGCCAGTGTAAAATAACAGGTTATAAGATAGTATTTGCAAACTTCATGGTAACCTCAAATTGAAAAAACATACAACAAATACACAAAAAAATAAAAAGCAATAAATTACATCATACCACCAAAGAAAATCACCTTCATGGGGAAAAAAGAAAGTCACCTTCATGGGGAAAAAAGAAAGAGAAGACCACAGAACAACCAGAAAACAAATAACAATATAACAGGCATAAGTCCTTATTTATCAATAATAATATTGAATGTAAATGGACTAAACTCTGCAATCAAATGTCACAGAGTGGCTAAACGGATTTAAAAAAAGAGAGAGAGAGAGAGAGAGAGAGACACCCAATGATCTGCTGCCTACAAGAAACACACTTCACTTACAAAGATACACACAGACTGAAAATAAAGGAATGGTTTTTTTTTTTTTTTTTTTTTTTTTAGCAAACACAACTTCTTGTGCTTTATTATCCTTCTATGTAAATGTATGTGTGTCCATATACAAAGTCTTTTGATTTTCATCTTTTATCATTCCCAAAGTACTGTTTGAACTTTATAACCATGTACATATTTTCCATTTAAAGAAACCAATAGGGATGGTAAAAGATATTCTATCTGAAAGAAACCCCCCCCAAAAAAAGAAGTAGCTATACTTACATCAGACATAGCAGATTTCAAGACAAAAACTGTACAAAGAGACAAAAAAGTCATTATAAAGGGTTAAATCAGCATGATAAAGGGTCAATTCAGCAAGAGGATATAACAATTGTAAATATATGTGCACCCAATGATAGAGCACCCAGATATATATCATTAGAGCTAAAGAGACAGATAGACCTCAATACAATAACAACTAGAGACTTTAACACCCTACTTTCAGAATTCGACAGATCTTCCAGACAGAAAATCAACAAAGAAACATAATGTTTAATCTGCGCTATAGAACAAATGGACTTAATAGAAATTTACAGAACATTTCAAATTTACAGAACATGCTGCAGAATACACATTCTTTTCTTCAGCACAAGGATCATTCTCAAGGACAGATCATATGTCAGGTCACAAAACAAGTCTTAAGCTATTCAAGAAATTAAAATAGTATCAAGGATCTCTTCTGGCCAAAGTGGAATAAAACTAGAAATCAATAACAGGAGGAATTTTGGAAATTATACAAACATAGGAAAATTAAACAATATACTCCTGAATGACTCAATGGAAAAATTAAGAAGAAAATTTACAGATTTCTTGAAACAAATGACAACGGAAACACAACATACTAAAACCTATAAAATACAGTGAAAGCAGCTCCAGGAGGCAAGTTCATACCTATAAATACTTACATCAAAAAAGAAGAAAAACTTCAAATAAATAACCTAATGATGAATTTTAAAGACCTAAAAAAGCCAGAGCAAACCAAACCCAAAATTAGTAGAAGAAAATAAATAATAATGATCAGAGCAGAAATAAATGAAATTAAAATGAAGAAAACAATACAAAAGATCAATGAAATTAAGTTAGTTTTTTGAAAGCCTAAACAAAATTGACAAACTTTTAGCCAGAATAACTAAGAAAAAAAGAGAGAAAATCTAAATAAATAAAATCAGAGATGAACAAAAGAGATGTTACAACTGATACCACAGAAATTCAAAGGATCATTAGTAGCTACTATGAGCAACTATATGCCAATAAATTGGAAAATCTAAAGGAAGTGGAAAAATTCCTAGACACATACAACCTACCAAGACTGAACCACAAAGAAATCCAAAACCTGAAGAGACCAATAATAAGCAAAGAGATCAAAGTCATGATAAATTGTCATCTAGCATACAAAGGCCCAGGACCTATGGCTTCATTGCTCAATCCTACCAAACATTTAAAGGAGAACTAATTACCACAATATAGTTTATGAAGAACAAAGAATCAGGAAAAAAATACTAATACCAATTGTACTCAAACTACTCTGAAAAATAAAGGAGGAGGGAGTACTTCCAAACTCATTCCATGAGGCTAGTATTACCCTGACACCAAAACCAAACCAGACAAAGACACACCAAAAAAAGAAAACTTGCAGGCTTAATGGTAACCTCAAATTGAAAAAAACATACAACAAATATACAAAGAATAAAAAGCAAGATATTAAATCATAACATCAAAGAAAAGCACTTCATAGGGAAAAAAGGAAGAGAAAACCACAAAACAACCAGAAAAACAAATAACAAAATAACAGGCATAAGTTCTTGCTTATCAATAATAATATTGAATATAAATGAACTAAACTCTGCAATTTAATGATGTAGGGTAGCTAAATGCATTAAAAAACACACAAGAAAATGCCTACAAGAAACACAAGAAAAGAAAAGATCAGTGTGAACCCTTTCTTTGCCCTTTGCCCCACTCCCAAGACAACAAACCTACTGCAACCCACTTCCATAATAACAACATGAATCCATTTAAGAAGGCAGAGCCTCATGACCTAATCACCTCCTATTAGTCCCGACCTTCCAAAACTGTTGTACTGGGGATTAAGTTTCCAACACATGCTTTTGGGGAGACATATTCTAACCATAGCAGAGAGGTCTTTGGTTCTTAAAGCAATAACACTATTTGGCAGCTAAAGGTAGGCCGAGTTCAAGCAGGTATTCTTTGAATAATAATAGCATCATCAATAGAAATTTATATTTGAGATATACAACTATGGGATTACATATAAATTTTATTCCAGCAAGTTACTGCATACAGCCATCACAGAATTTATCACCTTGCACTGAAATAACGCCATTTACTCATCTACCTCAAGTAGACAGTGAGCTTCCTGAGGGCAGAGAAAGCTTCATTTTGTCCCAGTGTCTGGTACATGACAGATGCTCAATAAATATCAAAGAGAAAAGAAAAAAGGGACATACCAGTTGACACACTGACCTATTCCCTCACACAGTATTAAAGCACAGTTTGCAAGTTAATCTTTCATTCAACAAACGCAAGATACAGTCTCTGCCCTCAAGCACCTTACACTATGGAATGGAAGGGAAGGCAAATATGAAGAAAAAAGTCTGTATTTCGAATTGAATCAGTCATTTGCGAGCTCTGTACATCTCCTCATTTAACTTAAGCCTACACTCCTTCTAACATCTAAATCCTTCCACTGTATCCCTTAAAATCTATACTGGATCACAAACGAAGTGCTCTCCTCCACTCCCCAGTCCAGCTCTGACAGAATTCTCAAAAACTACAACCTCCACCTCAGCACTCCTAGAGCGAACTCTCAATGCAGCAGACAGGGTTTCCTTCTAAAACCCCAAGGGAATATGTCATTTCTCTTCTCAAAACTTCTCAGGACCCTCATCTCACTCAGAGTAAAATCTAAAGTGCGGACTACTGTTCATAAGGTCTGTTTCCTTCTCTGACTTACCATCTATGTAAGGAAAAACGCAAAATTTTTAAAAAGCTTAATTTTCCCTGTTGAAAATAAAAGACCCTCCCCATCTTTTTTTAGAGCATTTACTTTAGAAAACTTGTAACTATAAGTACTTTCTTCTCACTTTGAAGTGTATATAAATCCTTTTGAAAACTAGATAAGACTCTTTCCAGTTTCATGACCAAGGAATGTCTTTCTCAAAAACCTTGGAGTCATGTCTTTGAATAAAGATTTCAAGGGAGATAGTAGCCCTATCTCCCAGTTTTTGTGGAAGGATAATAGCCCAACTTAGATAGGCACTTTGTTCTACACATTGCAAAACTACATCCTAGGCCGGGCACAGTAGCTCATGTCTGTAATCCCAGCACTTTGGGAGGCCAAGACCAGCAGTTCATGAGGTCAGGAGATCGAGACCATCCTGGCTAACACGGTGAAACCCCGCCTCTACTAAAAATACAAAAAATCCTGTAGTCCCAGCTACTCGGGAGGCTGAGGCAGGAGAATGGTGTGAACACGGGAGGTGGAGCTTGCAGTGAACCGAGATCAGGCCACTGCACTCCAGCCCAGGCAACAGAGCGAGAATCCACCTCAAAAAAAGAAAAGAAAAAAGGAAAAAAAAAAGATAATGCTAATTAGCTAACATAGCTAACATTGATGGTCACTTCAATTACCAGGTGAATCTAGTATAAGCTATGTGTGGCAAATGGTGCTGGGAAATTTTCTTCCTCGAGGACTAGTTATTGTTTATCTTAAAACATGCATGTAATAGATTGTATCTGCTTGGCTATGTAAAAGAATGAGATTTTTGTCTTTGAAATCTCTCAGTAGATTGCCTATGATATGCATCGCAATCTAGTTTAATGCTTATTCAATGATAAAAGTGTTTTCTTTCTCGACTACCTTTGTGGAGAGCATATCTGGGTTGGGAGATTTTGTTTTTAATTGTATTTCCCCAAACCCTACCACTCTTCTCCTTGTTCCTTGTTCCTTCAAAGAAAAACCTCCCCCTTTGTTCTGCACATATCCCCCACCACCACCCATATCTGTTTGGCCCATTTCCTCCCATGTATTCAGGTCTCTGCTCAATGTCACTTTCTAAGAAAGATGATCCCTGACCACCCTGTATCAAACAACACCCCTTAGTCATCACACTCCTACTTTACCTGTTTTATTCATCCTCATAGCTCCTATAACTGCCTGATATGTATGTATTTGTTTACTTGCTCATTGTCTGTCTTCTCTGACCAGGATAAAATCTCCCCAAGAGCAGAGACTTTTCCTGTTTCATTCACCTCTTATATTTCCAGAGCCTAGATAAAGTCTGGCACAAAGGAAGTGCTCATTCAATGTTACTTCAATGAATAAATTATTGTTAATTATACAAAGCAAAAGAGATTCAAATAAAGTGCTATTAGAATGAGCCGCTTAACTTTGCAGAAAGTACAATTCTGTATAGCTAGAGCTATAAAAGAGCTGAGCTTTTGGCTACAGAAACACCTGAACAAGAATTTATGATAGCTTAGTGCTTCTTGTCACCCCTGCTTTCAAAGTAACTGCAAACTTGTGATTGACAGCAAAGAGTTGTCATCTTCATGCACCAATTCATTTGATTCATATGGTCTTACCTCACTAATCAAATAATGAGGGAGGAGAGCAGGGCAAGGGACTGGTTTTTAGTAATGAAAAGTGAAATATTAGAATATATGAATAAATGTTCCTGTGTATGAAGACAAATTAAATATAAGAAATTCTGTTCAATTCATTTATAGATTTATGGAACTCTAATCAAAACTCCAATGCAATTTGTTCAGAAAGTGACAAAATAATTCTAAAATTCATCTGGAAAATTAAGCAGGTAAGATAATTCTAAAAAGAAAGATTAAGCATCCTAAAGCTATAATAATAAAACAAAGTACTACGGATACAAAAGTAAACTAATAAAACAGGATAGCTAGATTAAATAGAACTTATTCATGTTTTAAAAGACAGTCCTAATCAAAGAAGAATGAATGAATAAATAATAAAAAGTATCATTTAACAAATGCTTTTGGATAATTGATTATGCATTTAAAGAAAAAATAATTTGAGCACCTGGTGTATATTATACACTAAAAGAAATTCTATGCGAGTTAAAGAGTTAAAGATGGAATCTTGATTAAGATCTTAATCATTAAGAGGAATCAAGATTCCATCTTTAACTCTTTAACTCGCATAGAATTTATCATAAAACTTGATAAAAATTACTATTTATTATATATAATTGTTTTACAATTATAAA